>NW_024349224.1:5148392-5275937 GCF_902729225.1 Pteropus medius | reverse complement strand
GTGTGTGTGAGCTGACAGACTATGACAGTATCCAAGAGAGGTGTGTTTGTCAACATCACTATAAAAGCAGACGCGCCCCAGATTCGCAATGTCTTACAACAGTGAACACTTACACCTCCCTTTACATGTGCCGCGGCTCTGTGCCATGTGTCTTCTCAGCCAAGACTCAGGTGGAGGGAACAGTCCTTATTTAGGAAATGTCTTTCTTGTCACAAAAAGAACAAGAGGCTGAGCCAAACCGTGCACCTGCTCTGAAAGCGTCCCCTGGGATGAGGCTTGGCTCAGGTCTGCTCACCGCGGGCCAAAGAAGTCCCATGGCCGAGCCTGGCAGTGGGGCAGGGAGCACAGACTACCTCCAGGAAGGCTCTGCGGGTCACTCGCTGATGGGCAGGCAGCGGGCTCCTCTACCAGGGCAGGGCACAGGAAAGCGTGAACAATGACAAAGCCACAACAGGTTTTAATAATGGCAACAGTCATTGACCTTGAACGAACGCTTAAAATGTGCTAGACACTGTGCTAAGGGCTTTATGCAAATTACCTCATTTAATTAGCCCGATAACCTTATGAAATCGCTGCTATTACCCTCACTTCTTGGAGAGGTTAAATAACTTGCCCCCATTACGGAGCCCATAAGTGGAATTGCGCAGGTTCAGAGCGGGATGCTCCAGGGAATACCGCCTGTATCAGTTTCCTGTGGCTGCTGTAACAAATTACCCCACTCGGTGGCTTAAAGCAACGCAGATCTTTTATAGTTCTTTAGGTCGGAAGTCTGGCGTGGGTCTCGCGAGGCTAACATGGAGGTGTAAGCAGGGCTGCGTCCTTCCTGGAGGCTCCAGGGTAGAATCCATTTCCTTGCCTGTTCCAGCTTCCAGAGGCTTTCCTCATTCCTTGAGGCACGACCTCTTCCTCCATATTCAAAGTCAGCAGTGATGGGTTGAGTCTTCCTGACGTGGTATCACTCCGACCCTGCTTGCATTGTCACATTTTCTTCTCTGACTTTCCTGCCTCCTCCTTCCCCTGTCAAGGACCCTGGGATTACAATGAGCCCACCCAGGTAATCCAGGATAATCTGTTCATCTCTAGGTCCTTAATTACATCTGCCAAGTCCCTTTGCCATGTAAGGTAACATATTCACAGGTTCGAGATTAGGATGCGGACATCTTTGGGTGACCACTATTCTGTCTACCATGGCACCTTTCCTTTGGTGCTACAAGCGGCCTTCAAGAAACTCTGGAAAAAAAGGCAAAGATAACCATCCCTCCCCCTCTTATTTATACTGATTTTTCCGTAAGTCAAGACTAATGGTGTTTATGCACAAATTAAGAAGAAGAGGCAACAATTCAGAAAATCAATGTAGAACTCAAAGCCGATCATCTATTTGTTGCTCGTGGAGGAGAGAGAGCCTGCTGCTGGCTCTTAAAGAAGAAAAACCAATAAATTTGATTACTAGTGTTCCTGGCATGGTGCCATAATTAATATATGGTAACAATATTACTAAGAATGAAAACATACAATTATGCCCTTAAAAATGTCAACATGAAAAGTAAACTTAATAAAAGATGGGCACGGGAACATATATAACAAAAATTATCTTTAATAATGAAATTGTTTATGATCAAACAATTTCAGTTCAATTCTAAAATAGTCACGGTAATGTCATGATTAAATATTAATGCCAATAGAAACAACCTAATTGGGAGATTATTAAAGCTTCAAATTAAGTTTCTTTTTCTTTTCCTAACCAAAAAGTTCCGCCTAGGAGGGCATGCGGGAATTCCTCGCACATGTGTTTTATTAGCAGTGATCTGCTGGGCTGAGAGAGGCCTGCATCAGAAGAGCTTAAGGCCGAATTCCTAGGCAATGTTAACGAGATATTTTCTGTTTCTCCTTTGAGTAACCAGAGGGGCGGTTGCCACTCTTGTCTTTCTTGGTGCAGAGCTGTTTGTTGCTTGGCAGATGACAAGTTATCGCTTCGCCGCCTGGCAAACCACCTCCAGACTGAAAGCGACCATTTTATTGTGCGTAATTCTGTGGGTGAACGATGTGGGCTGGGCTTCTGCTGGTCATGTTCTCGTTGCTTGACTGGAGCTGGCTGTCTTCGATGGCCTAACTCACATGTCTGGTGGTTGGTGCTTGGCCGTCAACTGGGCCACATGTCTCCAGGAGGCTAGCCTAGGCTTCTTTACGTGGTGTCTGGGTTCCAAAAACAGTAAGAAAAAGAGAGTTACCCTCAAATCACACGTGCCCGTTAAGCCTCTGTTGGTGGCATGTGTGCTGAAGTCCCATTGGCCAAAGGAAGTCACATGATCAACACAACAGTCATCGTGGGAGGGAAATACATATGGGCATAGATATAAGGAGGCATGGTTCACTGGGGGCCTGGACAGCATCCGGGTACCACATGGAGAATCACGTAGCATGCATTTAGCATTCTCCAGAGATAAATGATAAAGGAAGGGGAGTAAGAATGTTTTACTCACCTGTGTCCTAATGAAGTTTTTTCCCCCCAAGAAAGAGACCATACATATTTCAGTCATTGAACAAGCTCCCCGTGAAAGTTCCTGTTAGCTTCTCAAATGCTTTGGGCAGAGATGGAGAGCCCATGGTTAATGACTCATGAATTATTTCGCACTCGTCATGAGATGAGATGCATGTGACACCCATTCTAGTTGACCCTATACTGAGAATTACCTTGAGAGTTTATGTCATCATTTCTTGGGCAGAACCCGGATTCAGATTGGGCTTCTGCAGAGTTGTGGGCATGCATTTCTGTGCAGCCCGTTGTACTCTGACAGATGTTCTCACTGTCAGTCACTGAGAGAGGATCGTTGAAATCTCCAGTGATAATTGTGGGTTTGTCTTTTTCGTTTTTTTAGTTCTGTCAGTTTTTGCTTCATATACTTTAAAACTCTATTACTGGATGATTTACCTTTTTTATTATTAGATATTGTGATATCTGTAATCATATCAGAAATATCATTAGAAAATTCTAGATAGTATTCCTGTTCTGAAGTCTCCTTGGTCTACTGTTAATAAAGTCACTCCAGCTTTCATTTGATTAGTGTTTGCATAGGATCTTTTCCCTATTCTTTTACTTTTAATTTCTCTGTATTGGTTTTCTCTGAATGCTTTCAGATTTTTTTTAATCATTCGCTTTTAGCAATTTAATTATGCTATCTCGGTGCCATTTTCTTTAAGTTGGTTCTGCTTCTGGTTCATTGAGTGTCTTGACTCCGGGTTTAGAGACCTGTGGATGAATTTTTTTCTTTGTCAACCATCTTAGCTTTTTTAATTGATGATTGACAAACAAATCATAAGCAAGTTTTGAATATGCCAAGACACCAAAGAGCAGAATATTATGACCAGTTCTGGCTGAGTCAGAAGCAATCCGTTTGGTATATTCCAGGAAGACTCAGTTGCTGTGGGGATTAAAATTTTCCCATCAGGAGTCAGGAGAGCTGACTCTTATCTTGTATCTGTCATTTATGTGCTGTGTAAACTGTGCACATCACTTCCCCTTTAGTTCCTCAGTTTTCCTACCTTGAAAATGAGGGATTGGGGACTTCTAAAGCCCCCTTCAACCTCTGCATTTCAATATTTCATGATCTAACGTCGCCTTTTGAAAGCATGCTCCAGAAAACGTGAATCTCATGTAATGATTAGAGGGGCCTCCCTGTTCAAAGACATCTGGAAAACTTTACATACTATTGTATTTCATAGACTCTAAAATGCCATTAAGTAAATATATACCATTAATTTATATTGAACTAAGAGAGACAGACCGCTGCCGACTAAACTGTGAAACAACTCTCAGCACCTTGAATTTTTATTTTTTAATTATTGAAAGAGATATGTAACCTTTATTTAGATGAGGATTTTTATTGTAATCATTTCTGCGTCACTCTAAAGAAAATTTAAGCAAATCACTTTGCTTATGTTCCCTCAAATTTCATATTCAGTTTGCTCCTTTTCGATCATTTTTTCTTACTCTTGAGTCATTGAGTGTGTGTTTTTCCGCAAGGTCTCTTTATCTATGTCATCAAGAGTTTGGGTGATGCAACATTTCTTACAAACATGCTCCACCATCGTCTCTGGGATTTTCTTCCAAGCCACTGGCACCCACTATGCAAATTTTAATGCCTATGTTCAGCTGCAGCTGTTTTCTGGCTGGCTACCATTGTCAGATACATTCTGATTTTGGAAATGTTAAAATGTGGAAAAAATGTGCATTTTGGAATGAAGGAGATGTGGCGTAATCCCTTCTTGGATATGCATAATGCATTATGCGTATTTAAGGCTCTGAGACATCCTCCACTGGAAAAAAATCTGTTTAACTGTATTTATCCCAGTGTTTCCCAAACTTAATTGACCCTGGAACCTAAGCCTACTTGTAATATTTCAGGACCCTGACGAGAGTGTAAATGGAGGTCCATATACCATACATCTAAATATTTGAAAGTTATAAATTAAGCTAACAAACCGTTATGTAAAATATACTATATTTTCCTATCTTGAAAAATATACCGTCTTAATTACCTGGAAATTCATGTTCGAATTTCGAGTTCTTGGACTCTTTAGGCCTCTGCATTGTGGGGGAGGTTACGCGTTGGCCCCTGGCTTATGGTCTATCTCCCGTACCACCTCATATATACAAGAAGTTTCTAGTATGAGTGTGTGGACACTCCAGTTGCACATCTACATCTGAGCTTCTTCCCATAGAAGCTTGGGGGCTGACTGGGCACGCAGAGTGTGGGCTAGAATGAGGGGCATGGGTTCTGAGTAGACATGTCACCTTGGACCTGTAGACTCTTTGCCTTGGACGGCTCAGCCAGGGGAGGGCCAGAGCTAGGCCTCTGTTCCTCAAGACCCATGTCTGGGGACTCTCTTGCATGGGTCCAAGGTTGAGATTGCTAGAATGTGTTTATTACGTGCCATTTATAACATCCAGTGGAGTAGACGACATTTCCAACAGCTCCTTTGAGGACGGATGGTTCTGTTCATGAATATGCTTATACTTTTCCTTCCTTTTCCTCTGCTCTCGCTGTCCCTTCTCAGTTGTTTCTTTAAGAACCTCTCCCTTAGTTAATAACACCCAATTTTTGTATAATACCTTTTCTACCAAGGAAATTCATATCCTTTCATTTTTATAACGCCCACAGGAGGAATGCGGGCAGTAATTAGTACCCTCTTTTAACAGTTGAGGAAACTGGCCCAGAGCAGAATGTCACCTGGTCCGTGCCATAGAGAAAAAGTAACTGCGCTGACAAGGCCTCCTGCCTGGGCTCTGTCACTGGCCAAAACTGCTTCCCACCCAAGAGGAGAAATCCATCCTGCCTGCTAGGAGCAGGCTCAAATTTCTGTAACAGCTCCGGGGCTGCACTGTCTGTGCAGGGAAATTCTGCACAGTAGGATCCAGAGGGAAAAGGCCAAAGAAGAGCAGGGACCTGAAAATAATACTCGTGGAGAAACAGTCTCCTCACTCCGTTGCCTCTGTGCCCAAATCACTGCACCAAAATCTCGATATAAATTCAAGTTAAAGGAAGGAGTTTGTTTTACCATCTGGAACAGGCTCTTGCTCCTCTGAAATGAGTGAGAAGGGGGCTCTGCCCACGGAATGGAGAGGAAGTCCTGTAAATTTGGGTCATGCTGCTCTGCAGAGCTGAGTGAAGAAAAGGTGTGTGTATGTGTGTGTGTGTGCGCGCGCGCGCGCGCGTGCATGCGTGCTGTCACAGGCATGCACAACAAGCACTTGTTTACAAGTGTAACCCCCTTCCCTGCCAAGGCAGGCTCTTAATTCTCTCAGTGGAAGGAGAATACTCACCTCCCTCTTTTCTGGAAGTCCGTGCTCAGATTTATCTTCCAGATGAGAAGCAGAAGTTGGCCTTTGAAGTCACCTCGGGACTCTCCCTGTTTGGTGTTGGCCTGCGAGGGTGGATAGTCCCAGGCTAAGCCTCCCTGCTGTGTTCAACCCGGCCACACACGTTCCCCCAGGCTGACTACACAGGGAAGGCCCATCCATTTTTTCAAAAGGTTTAGAAGCAAGACTCTCCTTTCAGGGGCTTTATGTGATTCCAACCACAGCTCTGCAGTGTGGGCCAGCTCCTCGCACCCCATTACAACAGGGGACTGGAGAACGCTAATTTCTCTTCTGTGTGGTACTTAAAATTCTAACTCTGAGCCAATTCGCATCACAACTGGACTCGTTATTAGACTGTTAGTAGCACCTCAGGTTTCATAATATCTCTGTGAATTGTGCTGTATTCATTAGGGTCTCTAACGCAGTTGTCAGTGAGAATTCTAAACCACAGTTAGTATTAACAGCTGCTATAAATGACAAGAACACTTTTGTTGCATCTCTAAAATGCCTCGTGCCTTCCACTGAAAGCCACAACATGTGTCTGTGTAGCCAAGGAAGCTGTGGAGATCAGAGGACTAATATAATTAGAGAGACAGGTTACGGATCGAGCCTTTCAGATTAAGACCTAGAGTTAACACCGCCTCTATCCCCCAGTCCCTAATCTGGTAGTAGTATTTGCATGACTAGAACCCTCTCAGAGATCACGCAGTTGTTCTATAGGACTGATATTTACTTTAAATATATGTCAAATATCAAAGAGCTGGAAGAGAGGTTAGAATGCAGTTTGTGCTTATGAAGAGGTGGGTAGCTAAGGCCAGAGATATTATTTATCTTCTGATTTCTGTGCTAGTCTTTATGACTATAAATAAGAATATGGTTTCCTGGGAAAGCAGTATTCATGGGGGAAAAGTCGGTTGTAAGCACAAGCATGCTGCTGTAGGAAACTTCGTACCTGCAGAAGGAACGAATCAGCGGTGGTTTCCTTTTATACCCAGCTGTACTCAGATGCTCAGTGAAGTGGTTTTGTATCCCGTTTTTGTTGTTGTTTAGATCATTTCTTTTTTAATACGCATTATATTTTTTTTAGTTTAAGTCTGGTTGGTATACAATATTATATTAGTTTCAGGGGTTCTAGCTTATTTATTTATTTTTATGGGTGAGGAAAGAGAGTGAAGAGGGATGAATGGGCAGGGTAAGTCATAAGCTTTGTAAAATATGGATTTTGGAAATCTTGAATATGGAAAAACATTCCCAGTGTTTTTTTCTTAAACATCACTGATTCTCAGTTTGTATCTTCCTTTATTTCCCTGTGTTTCAAAGTACTAGTCCCTTTGTAGAATTTTTTTTTCTATGCTTCTTGGGCAAAATAAATCCCTTTTCTGGTCCTACAGGATGGCACATGGTTTGGCGAAAAGTGAATTGGGTTAATAGTTAGGAGCCTTGTCTCTGACCTTAAACACTAATGTTCCTTTTCTGGGCCTCCGTTTTCCCTTTCATAAAATGAAGGAATTATTCTCACTACTGATCTTTAAGGTTTCCCTTTTCACTGCTTTGTCCTTTGATGAACGTACATCATGATACTCTCGAGATAAACGTTGTGTCCCACTGAAAAACGTCAGTTCTTGGCATGGAAGGAACATAGAGGAGACGGGGAAATGTAAGAAAATTAAACTCAAGCATGAAGACTATAAGATAAGAATTCTGGAAAGCTCTTTGCCCACAAAGTGGGGACAGAGGATAAAAAGCTGCCTGCAAGGAACAACATTTTGTTTTGGGCACTAATGATTTTTGTCTACCACACGGCAAAACTGAAGCATCTGAGAATAATCTCAGGCTGTCACTCTGAGGGTTTTGTGTTTGTTTGTTTGTATGTTTACTTACTTATTTCAATGAAAATTGACCAGCTGGACAATGTATTGGTCCGAGGTTGTTTTGACCGCTCTTGCAGGGAGTTTACAGGATCTGGTCAAACAGACCTTTGTGACTTTTAAGACAACTAGAGAAGATAGCAGAGAACGTGAGAGTCACGCCTTAAATGAACACAGGGGTCTTTAGTAGTCTTAACCCAGTATTTCTAACTTCCCGCCTTCTGGGCATGTGGTAGGGCTGTACTTCCTGTTCTCCGAATGGTAGGAGGTGGCCGTGCACCCACCCAGGTCAACTAGTCCGAAGGGAAGGTGCTGTTTGTCTTTTCTAGACTGGAATGTTACATTGTTGGTGTAGGATTGACCAGAGCGTCCTTTTGCCTGGCACAGTGACCAGCAAGATCTGGGGATTTGGGGGCTGCTTCATCCACCTGCTTCTCTGGGTGACTGTGATGACATAGGCTACTCTACTGACCTGAGGCGGGTACATATTGTGAGTTTTGGCCATTTTTGCTGTAAGGCCCTGAGCTTCTGGAATTGCTTGTTACCAGAGCACATTCTAGTCTATTCTGATAAGTATAATCAGTTTGAAACCTAGTTTGATATGCAAACCACAGAGATTCTTCTAGCTACAGATGCATGTTTTAGGGTTCTCCAGAGAAACCGATGCATAAGGTAGGAGTGAGTCTGTGTGTGTGTGTGTGTGTGTGTGTGTGTGTGTGTGTGTGTGAAGAGATTTGCTATAAGGAATTGGCTCACATGAATATGGAGGCTTTAAAGTCCTAAAAATCTATAGTCAGGAGAGTCGCAGGCGTAGTTCCAGTCTGAGTCTGAAGGCCTGAACCAGGAATGTCAATGGTATCATTTCCAGCTAAAAGCCAGCAGGCTTGACACCCAAGAAAAGTCACTGTTTCAGTTCAAGTCCGAAGGCAGAAAAAGACCCATGTCCCAGCTCAAGCTCTCAGACAAGAGTTCCCTTTTATTGTTTTTTTTTTTTGGTCTATTCGGACCTTCAGCTGATTGGGTGCAGCCCACCCACATTAGGGAAGGCACTCTGCTCTACTGAGCCTAGATTCAAACGTTCATCTCATCAAAAAACGCCTTTGCAGACGCACTCGAATAATGTTTGGCCAAATATTTGGGCTCCCTGTGGCCCAGTCGAATTGAGATAGAAAATGAATCATCCCAAGATGCAATGGAGGCATCATGGGAAACAGGTTCATTCCATGGTGAACAAATCCAGGAAGTAACAGAGAGTAAAGGAATCGGGTGTGAAAATCAGTCCATTTGGCCAGTGAGACCCCAAAGACCATTTCATGGAGGAAGGAACAAACAACTGTGGCTCATATAAGTCTGATTACATAGCTGCCCTTGTCCAGGTGCCAGTGTGTGGCTCCTAGATGTCTCTCCCCAGGGTATGCAGAGTGCATATAACCCTGATCTTGGATTTGTTGTCTCTCATGCTTGTTTTGCATGATGGGAAAGATTTTCATCTCTTTTTTTAGAAAGATCCTGTTATTTGGGCTTCAAAATTGACTTTTTTGAGCATAATGTCGCCAAGAGGACTCTTCCCCAGGAAAACAAAACAAACCCACTGTAAGTTGGAGCGTCTACCTCAGAGACCGTACACACACTAATTATGATTATTCTCTTTCTTTAACACGTATGCCTACCAGTCTCCAAAGAGAGGCTGGTTTTTGTGGACTTGGAGAGAGTGTCAAAAGGAGGCTTAACTCTTAAGATGAGGGTTAGGCTCTAAAAGCATTAGGCAAAAACTGTGTATAATTAGAAATTTCCTTTAAAAGTATTTTAGATTCCCTAGGAAATATTGCAAACATGGTTTAGGATACGTAGCATCAATCAGATCTGAGTCCAGTGCTGCCGTATTCTCCTGGAGTGTTACAGCCTGGTTTCTTGAGTTGAATACATCTTGAATTTCTTGAGAAAGAGCATTTGGCTTATGTGTCCAGGGTTGTATCATATTAAAAATTCTTTTTGCCCCCTGAGCACACTCAATTGACTTTGTGGAAACATGGGTTTGTGCGTGGGGGTTCTCCCGCCCCCCCTGCTGCGTATGGCCAACATTAGCATAAGAAGAGCTCAATTTAAGTACCCAGTGTGGACTAACACATAAAGTTTTGAAATTCTTGGCATTCCTTAGTAGACTTCTTCCCATTTGAGATATTCCTAAAGGTCACCAGAGCCACAACCCCAAGGAACCGCTGCAGTGGCAGCTTTTCAAAAATTAGCTTGGAGCTCAACTCCTTGTTAAGTGACAGTGATTAAAAAGGATTTCAAGCATGCAGCCCATGACTGCTAAAAGTGGCAGATGGTGTGAGCTAGTACGTTATGTCAAGGAATCCATGTACATTTTTGCAATCATTTATGGCTCTTGGTACATATTAATACTCCCAGACTGCTGTCATCACAGGAGCCTGGCCAGCTGACCCTTGTCAAATGTGCCATTTCTTTTTCGTTTCCAAAAGGCTTCATTTCAGTTGCATTTTTCTATCCTCTCCTAGGAGAATTTTGTTTGGAGGTTTTGTTAAGAATTCAAGGCATTCAAAATTACTTTTTAAGAGTCTCTTGTTTCATCCATGTTCTCATTTGTCTAGGATAGATGTTGGGGGCTGGGGGACACTTACTCTCAGGCTGTCTGTCTATTATGGATGGCTTTTCCCTCCGTGCATTAACATCTAAGGGAAGACAGAGACAGCGTGGGTTCACAGATTTCCATTTATCAACCCCATAGTGACTGCGGTGGTGGGAAGTGCACACTTTGGTAGACCAGCTGGTCCAAATCAAATTCCTTAATTCAGGTGGGTCCTTACATCTTGGTGTGCCGTTGTGCAAACCAAGGAAACATCTAAAACTTGAGCCTGCAGTGACCCAGAAAGATGCACAAGCCACTGCTTACTCACACTATCTTTGTTGGAACAACAGCCTCCATTTGCAAAATGTCTGGGAATAACATAAAAATGCCCCAGCTTGTGTCTGACATCTAGCTCATCTCTTACTTCCCACAAAGCCGTTTTGCAGTTTTTGTCAGTTTTGCTGCAGGATTTCCTTGAGTGCGACCATCCTTTCTCGTACTTGACGAACCACAGAGGCCTGAGCCACTCCGCAGGGACCTGCCCTCTAGCCGTGGCTGGGCACAGGCAGGGCATCAGAGAGGGCAGGCAACCTCCGGGGCTCTGCTTTGGATTTCTAGAGCTGCTCGCGTCGTGGCTGTCGGGAGGGCTACTTTGGCCATCGTAGGGAGAAGTGCTTCTGGGTAACCAGGAGCAGAAGACGAAGCTATCACGCCTTCAAGGTTACGCTTAAGTCAGTCTCAGCTGGAAGGCGGCAGTGGGTAACATCGAGGAGGCTGATTCCCAAGTTGGGAAAACAACCTTGGGGATCCCTCAGAATACTGGAGGAGGAATCCCCAGGAGAGGCTGGGCTTTGGACATGGGCTCTCTGATTCACTATAATTTGAATATGAAACGAGGTGTAATTTGGGCCGCTACCAGGCCCTTCTGCCTTCCTCTCTAGGCTTCTCTCTAGGCTTCCAGCGGGTCTGGGACTCATGCTCGTGTCTTCTCTACTCTAGCTCAGCTCACTTCAGCAGTGGGAACCTACAGTCTCTGGAAGGGTCTGTCTATCTGCCTAACAAATTAGCCATGGGTAAGACCGGACACTGCAAAATGTGCCAATGGCTGCCTCTTTTGTGGCTCTTTTGAGACCCAGCTGACAAGATGAGACCCACTGGATGGAAGTAGTGTTTATCTCTGAAGGAAATGAATGTTCTCGCTGTCAATCATCCAGGGAAGTGATTCATCACGGGGCAGAAAGGGAGAACGCTGGTAACGAAGGGTGTAAAGTTCAGAGCTCATCGGGGGCCTTCGTATTGTAATTGTGTTACCTGGAGCAGGTCCTACGGGGCATGGATGGAGGCAGTGAGATTGAGATGGGGAGAGAGGAGGACAAAGTCAGCTGGTGCGTCGTGAGAGGGCGGAGCCCTGAGAACCCCAGGCGAGTCCACGACTCCCATGGGGAATGCCAGGCAGACAGGAAAGGCACGGCTGACAAACAGACTGTCTTCTCCACTTCACCGCAGGCCAGCCCGGGTGATCAGCAGATGAGCACTTGAGCATCTGTTCAGCAGATACCTGTTAGATTATTTGCTCCATAACTCACACCTTCACCAGTCATTCGGAATGACGGGGGAACCTGGCAGCAGTTCCTTATCTGGTTTCACTTGGGAAAGGAAGGAGGCACAAAGCAGATGGAGCTCACTGGAAAAGCAGGTCACCTTCCCTCCTTCGCCAGGGAGTTCGGACCCCGCTCCTGAATGTCCAGAGCCGGCATCACGCAGAGATGAGTCAGGTGGCTGCCCAAGCGGTAGGCTTTCAGCCTTACTGGAAAGCCCTGCTTTAAGCAGAAATCTCTATTACCAGTTGTCTAGAATTCCCATGTTATTTCTGTGAGTTAAGCGTTATGTTTCCACAAGTCCCCTATAATGATGCACGTAGCTGTGAGTAGGTGGTACACTCAGGTGTTGTCCACCGTTAATGCAATGCTGGGAATTAATTTAACCCCGAGAGTCTCCACGTGGGCTCCGCGTCCTTGGGGTGCGTGCGGTACCCACACAGTGTGATCCGATGCTCTTTTCCGTTTTATATTTTTATTCGTGCAGTCACTTTTATGTCAGACAAGTGGGCCTGTTGATTAATGTTAAAGTTATAAAACTTTTAACTAAGCTTGTTTAATTTTTTAAAAGGCAACAAGAAGAAAAATGCTAAGTATATTGTAAGGTAGGCGTACATGGACATGGAAAAAACCACGAACGAGTCTAAGTTTGGGAAACACTGATCTAACAGCATTTCTTATTTCATGAAGAGATGGAAAGCCCCTCTTATGGGGGTGGGTGAGGCAGAAGCAAGGTTGTGAGTTCTTGGCCTTGACCAACTGATGAGCGATGGGGGCTGGGAACAGCTGGAGGGGCATAGAAAGGGAACTGGTTCTTCATGGGGAGCAGGTGGACCAGGGGGTGAGACTCCAGCTCTCACTCTGGCTCTGCTGTGACTGAAAAGCAGCCGATCAGTCCTAGGCGCCTGCTGTTCCACCCCCCTCTGAGATAAGCGATAGCCTTGGGCACCAGGCTGGGCACAGCAGTGTTTATGCATAGACTTCCTCCCCAGGGGGTGGGGGCCTAAGATTAAGCATCCATAGACCATGCCTTGGGGTGTCCTCCTGGAAAGGGGAGGTTAACGCTGGAGCCAGTTGTAGGGCAGTGGTTCTGGTGCTCCAAGACTGGGACTGGAAAATTCCCCAAAGGCCTTGGGACGTGACCTGAGGGGTTTATAGGGTGCTATGGCCAGGAGGGCACATGAGCCGGGGCTGCTGATCTGAGACAGTGGCGACCCTGGTTTTTTCAGAACTTGATCCCCTCAGGGACCAGCTTGTGGCTTTGAAGGGCAGGTGCTCAGTGGTCAGCTGCATGAAGGCTGTCTCCTTGAGCCTATGGGTGCGTAGCTGGAGTCTAGTTAGCATTTTCTGAATGAATGACTGAGTGAATGAACATTGTCAAACTAGGCTGGTAGGTGATCTTGAGAAGATATTTCACCTCTCTGAGCTTCAATGTTTTCATTTGTAAAGTAAAATCATACTGTTGGCTAAATCGTACACTTAGTTCAGTTCGCCTCATAAGGCTGTCATGACATCAAATAAGCAGTGTCAAGGATAATGGCTTGGTTCTGAGTGCTCGCTGTGGGCCAGGTACCGTGCCAAGAACTTCCCATTGCATTCGTCTACCCCAGGTGTCCCTGTGAGGGCGATACCTGCATCATAGGGACACCTGCATCATGGCAGGCCCAGCGCAACATGAAAATGCAGGGCTCTTCGCTCAAAAATTACTAAGAATTTCAAGACGGTGACATCAGAATACGAAACTAACTACAAGGCCCTGCTCCGTGTGGGGGTCCTGTGTAACTAACTAACTGCACCCACCCACAAAGCTGACCCTGCCTCCTGTCTCCCATTCGCAGATGATTGAACTGAGGTGTAAGAAGTTCACACTCCTTCAGGGTCACTGGCTACTGAGAAAAACACAGAATTCATATCCTGGCAGTTTGGATCAAGGGCCCAGGTTTGTTGCCACTGGTCTGTGACGCCTCTCTAGGGAGACGAGGCTCGCAGAAGAAAGTGCTGCGTAAATAGAAGTGTTATTACTTTTTTCCGCCACCAGGGGCAGCCGTAGGCATGAAGACCGTGAGAGAGTTGCAGGATGAATCAGTTCTGGGGATCTAATGTACAGCCTGGTGATTACAGTTAATGAAACTATACTTGAAATTTGCTGAAAGTAGATCTTAAGTGTTCTCACCACACATACACACACACACACACACGCGCGCACACACACACACAGATAATTATGTGAGGTGATGGATGTGTTAATGAACTTGATTGTGGGAATCATTTCACAATGTTTATGTGTATTAAATCATCACGTTTTATACCTTAAAAAATCATGTTGTACAACCTAAATATATACAGTTTTTAGCTGCCAATCATACTTCAATTAAGCTGGAAAAAAAAATTCCCCCCCTCCCCCCCCAAAAAAGGCCATAGCAATGAGAAAATTTCTGAAAACCTCTTTTTCCCAGAAGCATGAGCTGTCACCGGCAGGCGGGCCTGGAAGGACTCCGAATTCTCTCACGAAGCATTCTCTCCTCACCCTGGCTTCCAACACCTCGACAGGTACTGATGGGTTTGAGGCCATCAACACGTGTTTACAAAAGAGGAGGTCACGCCTAATTGTCTTGATTAATCTCGCCTGTGAAGTGTCTCCAAACCCAGCACAGGAAGGAGCTGGAATCTGCTTGGGCGTTGAGCAGCCTCTGGGCACAGAAGGCAGGCCAAGCGGTGGAGATGAAGTAGAGACATACTGACCTGCAGAGCGAAGCCGGTTTGTCAAAGACGCCTGTGACTCCAGGAGGCTGAGCAGTCCCCATTTGTCCCGTGACAGAGTTCCTCAGAGTCTCTCACCCTGCCAGCTCCCAGGGGAACAGGGCCTAGCTTGCTGACTCTCCCCAGACGCCTTGCTCCTAGATGACATCCTTCACCCCTCACTTTTACACCCCATTTGGGAAAGAGGGCTCTGTGTTTGGAGAAATGAAATCTCAAGTGCAGTTACAGCTGATTTTAGAACCTAACTCCCACCCAAAATGGACGCCTAGATTTTTTAATTTGCTCGGCAATGAACACCTGCATTAACCCAAATTAAAGCTGTACAGGTTTAATATCACAGCCAAATAGAGACTACCCTCTAGGCAGGGGGTGTGCAGTGGAATTCGCCACCTCTCGCAATTCACTGGAGGCGGGGTCGATAGTTACCTTGAAGGAAGACTGGGTGGAATGGACAGACATCTGCACCTAGACCAGGAGTCAGCAAATCTCCTCTGTAAAAGACCACATAGCAAATATTTCAGGCTTCGTGGGCCATGTGGCCTCCATTGTGACCCCTCAATTCTGTTGTTATAGCATAAAAACAGCCACAGCAATATATAAATAAATGAGCATGGTCTGTGTTACAATAAAACTTTATTTACAAAGAAACAGGCGATGGGCTGGATTTGGCGTAGGGGCCATAGCTGTCGACTGGCCCCTTGATCTAGACTTTGCCTGAGAAGGTCTCAAAGTCGAATGCCTGACGATTACTGGAGATAGATCTGTAAAGACAACAGGGATTTAAAGAATAGTCTAAAGATGATTTTAATTATTTATAATTTGCAAAGACTTTGTTCCCAGCCCTAGCCTAACATGCTATTACGTGTGATTTTTTAAAAAATGTCCGGGAGAATTGAGTACTAGGAAGGTTAGGTAACTTGTCCAAGGGCATCCAGCTGGGGAGTGATGGAGCTGGGATTTGAACTCTTGTCAGTCCATTTTTGGAACCGCTCCTCCCAAACACCTAGAATCAAGTGATCTAGAAATGACTTATCCTTCAGGACAGCGCTTCATACAGCCTACTACGCGGTTAGGCACCTGATAGGGGCTTTTGGTGACTATAAGGATATGATTAGGATGAAGGAATTAGAACGGCAGCCACTAAGGAGGGAACAGAAAGCACTATCAGTCCCCACTCTCCAGGTAGTTCCTGTCCTCCATCTCTCCTCTCCCCCGCCTCCCTGCAGTGTAAATCCTGTGAAATATAATAATGCTTTCAGGGGACCTGGACATTTTTACGAGATGTCAGGATCATATTTAGCCCAAGTCAAGGGACTCACGTTTCTTGACCAAGTATGATGTCATTTGGAAGTTCTTGTTCCTGACATTGTTTCGAGAGTCCTGTTAGAAAAGCCAACTCTTGTTTTTACGGCTCTCACAGCAGGGAAGCGGCCATGGCCATGCAGAGCCGTATCAATTAGGAGTGGATTAATTAAGCCATAAGACAGGAGCAGCAGTGCATTTCGGAGAGGTTATTGCACGGCTCATGGAGTGCTGCCGAGGCATCCAGCCAAGAGTGTGGCGACTTCCACCGGCCAAGGCACTTCAGCCATCCAAGACGTGTAATGCTCTCCCGGAAACCGACTCCTCTGCCACCCATTTCCACTGCGAGAAATAAAAAGACCCTCTTATTAACTAGCTGCTATTAGGCGTGGGCAAACTGACAGCCATTTCATTATTTCATAATTGTGATTAATGGCCTTCCCAGTGAAATCATCGTCCGCTACCCCAAAGCCAATTGGTCCCTTTTGGGACAGTGTCACCAAGTCATGGTTAATGTTCCTGGAAGCATGAAACGCATAGAGTTTCACAAACCCTGGGGAGGGAGGGTGAGCTTTAGGTGCCTCTGGAGACTGTTGACATAGGAAGCAGGCCTCTTCTTGGGGAAAGTCGCTCTGGAGAAGCCAAGAGGGGCGGGGTCCGTGAATGTGGTGCCGGGAGACGCAGGGGCAAGAAGAGGCAGGGGAACAACTGCCACTTGTCCTTAAACCATTCTTTGCTCCCTGCTAAGTACATTCTCATAGATTTTTCATTTGGGCTCCTAAGTAATCCTTCAAAGGGAATGAGTGGTGTTGTTACTACTGTAGATGATCAAACAGGCTCAGAGAGGTTAGGCAGCTGGCTTGAGGTCACAGAGCTGTTGAGTGGCAGAGTTGGCATTCTAGCTCAGGGCTAGTGCCCGCTTTGCTCTGTGGGCAGAACCCTGGACCAGGAGTGACGATGACCGTGCCGGGCAAATACACCTGTTTGAGTAACAAGAGATCACTGAACAGTTCTTTTTTGGTTGTCATTGTTGCTAGGCGTTCTAGAAATACAAAGAAGGATCATTTGATTACAGATAATGTTATGGGCTGAGTCATGCCCCTCCCCCAATTCATACGTGAAGTCATGACGCCTGGTACTTCCGAATGTGACTGTATTCAGAGATAAGGTCTTTAAAGAGGTAGTTAGGTTAAAATGGGGAAATTTGGGTGGGCCCCCAACTCAATATGACTAGAGTTCCTAAAAGAAGAGGGAATCAGAACACATCCAGGTACACAGGGAAAAGCATGTGTGTAGGCCGCCATCTCTGAGCCAGTGAGAGAGGTCTTCTGAGGCTAACCTGCCGACACCTTGATCTTGGACTTCCAGCCTCCATAACTGTAAGGAAATAAGTTTCTGTTGTTTGAGCCTCTCAGTCTGTGGTCTTTTGTTCCTATAGTCCTAGCAAACTAATATCGATGGAAATGAAATACAGCCCGAGGTGGAAGGTGATCACAGCTCAAAGAAAGGGCAAATAAAATTGATAAAATATTTAAAAAAATTTTGGGGGGGGTGTTTGGGCAATACGTACTCAAGTTTTAAATAATCACGTCCCTTGACCTAGATAGTCCACATTTAGAAATTTATCCTAAATTATCAGAAAAATTTGCGTGGTTGTATTTTAAATGATGACGAATGCGAGATCACAGACAATTGGGAACCATCTGCATTTCCGTGGGTAGAGGTTGGTGTGCTGAAGCCACGGAATATGCCGAGCCACTGACAAGGACGAGGTAGATCCAATAGTACCGATGTGAAATGTGTCTGCAATATATCGTTTAATTAAAAAGGAGGCAGATTGTAGCGGAGGATTCCACTTATACGTATTTACATTTATTAAACATTTAGGGGGATGTACAGAACTGTTAACAGCAACTTTCTCTGATGGGCGACCTTGACTTTCTACTTGATGCACGTTTGGAAGAAGAAAGATGAACTCTGATAGGAGCGGGGCAGCTTTCTAAACCTCACGAGCAAATCACGTTCTACTCTCCTCACAGAAGTGGCTTTGAGAATTGAATGAATGTGCGTGTGTTTAGGACAATCAGTCAAAGCAAAAAGAGCCAGCACTTAACTGAATACCGTTCTGAGTGTGTTATGTGAAATAACTTATTCCATGTTCCCCACAGCCCTGTGGGGTAATATGATGTTGTGATGTATAATATTTATATGTATTTATAATAAGATATACGTGTATAGTTTTGGTCATCTGGCACAGAGCTCGTGAAATCCTTGGAATCAGTGATGAAAGTGATAAAGGTACCTTTTGTTATGTTGATGAGGCGGCTTTTGGACCTAAGGATGGTCCTACTGGAGCCAATCATATGATTGGAGGATTGAAACTTTTAGTCCCACCCCCGTATTTCCAGGGAGGCTAGAGAGGCTGAAGATTGGGTTCCATCACCACTGAGCAATGATTTAAGCAACCATACCTGCGTAATGAAGCCTCCATCAAAACTCAAAGGGGTGGGTGTTCAGTGCCAAAATGCGTCCACGTGGCACTGTGCCAGGCCCCAAACTCCACGAGGACAAAAGCGCCTTTGTCTGGGACGTTGCCTTCTGTATCTCTTCATCTGGCAGTTGCTTCGTACTCTTTAACATCCTTTGTAATACACTGGTAATCTAGTGAGTACATTAGTTTCTCGAGTTCTGTGAGCCACTCTAGCAAATTAATAAAACTTGAGGGGGTCGTGGGAACCTCTGATTTATAACCGGTTGGTCAGAAGCACAGGTAACAACCTGGATCTGTGACTGGCATCTAAAGTGGAGGGCAGTCTCATGGGACTAAATCCTCACCTATGGAATCTGATGCTGTCTCTGGGGAGATAGTGTCAGAATTGAGTTGAATTATAGGACACCCAACTGGTGTCAGATAATTCGTTAGATGTCTGGGGACCGCCCCTGCCCCCAGGTTGGAATTGGTGACCAGAACTTTTAGGTGGGTACTGATATGAACCTCAATTTATAGATAAAGAGACCGAGGCCCAGCGACGACACTTGAGTACGTTGCCCAAGGTCACACAGTAAGTGGCTGAACTGAGATTGGAATCTAGGTAATTCAAGTTCACAACTTTTTTTTTTCTATCATAGTTAAGAAGCCGTGCTCTCTTTAGGGGAATTTTATTATTCCGCTTGTGTTTATCCTGGGTGTAGGATAGAGACATGATAAGGATGATAGCAGCTTCTACTTACAGTGCATTTATATATGGCAGGCCATTTGTCCTTTGCAGATATCATGTCATGTAATCTTAATAGCAACTTTAAGGTGGTAATATAATTACTACTCCGATTTTTCGGATGAGAGAGCCGAGGCTCAGATATCAAGTTACTTACTCAAAGTAATACAACAGGTAAGAAGTAAAACCGAGACACAGCTTCAGCAGTACTGTGACCCCCTCCCTCAATATTTATATTAAATTGAAATTAGGATTGAATAAACATCAGTGGCCACTTGAAAGGTGAATAGATGAACTCGTTTTTTTCCTGAAGTCCCTGGCTTCTCCCTGCTCTCTTGGTCACGAATTTCTTAGATCTCACCCCAAACCAGGCACCTTGCGGGCCTGAAGGGGCAGGGATGTCTCAGCAGAAACCGGTATAGACCAAGGACCCATGACCAGGAGTGCTGTGGACGCTTCCAGGGCTTTGAAACACTCTGGGCTGGCTGAATAGAGAGCCCCAATAATGATAGAGACTGACTTTCCTGCTGGCTTGGTGGGGTAGGGTCTTGAAGTCAAATTTACGCTGATTTTAAGAACCTAAAAGAAAAAAGAACATTTCTCTAGCATGTCCACATCTTATGGGACGTTTCTACCCATTACACGTAGCCCATTTGCCATTTCCTGAGTGCAGTGTTTATTCTGCCTTCTCTGGGGCTCTGTGCATGCTGCACCTGCCACAGAGCTGCCCTCTGTCCCTTTTTGACTTTCAAAGTCCAGGCCATTCTCTCCAGAGTCTCCTTGAATCCCAAGAGTTCTTAGCTACTCCGAAGGTGAACCTATCTCTCCCTCCTTATCCTTTCATCCTTAAACCCTTGGTACCTTGGTTATAGTTTTACCACCTTCTAACTTGTAGCATCATGATGTAGGTAAGTGATCCCTGCCACATCACCAAAAAAAAGCACGTGATCCTCAGGAGGAAAGGACCCATTCATTCCTTATATTCGTATCCATCACATCCCTTCTTATTTTGTCGTGCATCTTTCAGGTGCCTCAAAATAGATGTACTGATTTGAAATCAAGGGGAATATTTTATTCTCGAAGTCTCCTGGCAGCTCTATTTTTCATAATAATATTATTCATAATAATAATTGATATTTATTGGGCAGCTTACTCTGCGTCACCACAGTTCTCGGTGCCTTAGTGCACACTTTTGTTTCCCAAAACAGCCCGTGAGATAGACAGCGTCATCGTGCCCATTTCATAGATGAGAACACTGAGGCTGGTGTATAGGAGGCAATCAATGATGTGTGTAAAAGAGATGGTGCGTTTATGCAAGGTCACGTTTCTAGAATGTCGTAGAACCGGCATAGGGAGCCAGCACAGCCTTTATCTCGGCCTTTTCTTCCTCTTCGCGGGACCAGCTAGATATTTTGCAGGGCTCAGTGCAAAATAAAAATGTGGGGTCCGTCGCTAAAACATTAAGAATTTCAAGATGTCTACAGTACGTGTCCTTCTCAGTGTGGCGTGCTATGTGACCGCAGAGGTCACATGACCATGAAACTGACCCTGCCTCTTTGGTCACTGCTCCCCTTCTCCCTCCGTGAAGTAGCCCAAGCCCTCCCTCCTACCTTGAACTTCCCTCTTTCAGGATTTCTGGGCTACGCCTTCGATTTGACGTTTAATCCTTTAAACCTGCTGCTGTCTTTTGTGTTCCGGGTATAGGCGTTTGAAGGCTGGGCAAGAATTAGAAAGGCAGTTTGCACTGTGGATTCGAGGTTAGGTATGGGTTGGGTACGAGCTGAAAAGCAGAGTGATTGGGGCTTGTGTAACTGGGGGGCCTGCCCCGCAGATATCGGTGTGCAGTTGAGTATGGACGATGGATGATGTGCACAGGTGAAGGATGCTTCAGGACGTGGCAGGAATGAAGCTGTGCGATGTTGGTTCGGTAGGTTGAGGAGAACAAGGCCACCGTCACGTAAATGCCTGTGATCATTTGATGCAGGCTGAGCACTGTGCCAAGACCTGTATATACTTTCAAAAAGATGTAATTCTCACAAAAATCCTTTGAGACCAGTAATATTAATACGCCCTCTTCACAAGTGAGGAAGGTGAGTCTGAAGTCCCCGAAGAACTTGCCTAAGCTTGCACGTGTCCAGGCTGGGCTTGGAGCTCAGACCTTTGGATCAACCCCAAGGCCCTGCTCTTACGTATTACTCTTTTTGTTCTGCATGGTTTGAGTCATGTCCTTGGAAGAGGCAGATCTTTGCTGGGGGAAGTGTTGGCCGCTAATGGGAGTTGTTTGCTGTCCCCTCTTTTTTCCCCACAGGCCTCGGAGAACCCTAAATAACACCTCTTCCTGACCTCTGTAAGGGGCTAGTTTAAAATAGCTTCTCCCATGTAGCAAAATGGCTCCTGGTTATGGGCCGGTTGTTTAGGAGGTGATCTAATCTGCTTAGAAAGCTATTCCTCTCTTGCTGTTTTGTCAGGAAGGTGATACCTGAGTCCGAAGCTGAGTAATTAAAAACCCTCTTAACACCACTTGCAATTGAGTGACTCATATGCAACATGCTGGGTCTTTCATCCTCTGGGCGTGGGGTAATGAGTATCTTTTAATACCAATCTCAATTGTAGTTTGTACCTCATGAGAGGCAAGTAGAACAAAACCAAGAAAACCTTTTAAGAAATAGAAACAAACAAAAATCTAACAAAAAAATGTTGTCCTTTGATTATGTTTCCCATAATTTAACATCCCTATTACTGCTCGAACTTAAAAAGCAAACCCCAAACCGAAAACAACACACACCTTTTTGCAATCAGTGTGGCTTCAGGTCATCATGAATTTTTTTTTCAGTTATAACAAAATCTCACACTTACTAAAATAGTATACAGTGAATTATTTTTTTGTGAATTCATATTGACTTTATATGTCTACACTAGCCAGTTATCACAAATTTAATACACTTGAGTCATCATTCGTCTTTACAGAGCATTGTAGAATCTTCTTGAGTAACCCCAGATGGACTCCCCTTTTCCTGGATGTGAGAAGGAGCAGGCAGGAATTGGAGTTCAGGCTGGGGAGGTGAAGGTTCATCCATTCTTCAGGGGTCATTCATCTTACTTGGTGGCTACTTATGAACAGGTGCAGACCACTCCCTGGCAGATGTGTCCATAAATGATCAATTCTCCCTACATGGTTTCCTGTCCTTTTCTCCTTTTCTGCTCATCTTTTTTTTTTAACCCGTCAAAATAATAATGATAATGATGATGATAGCACCATCACCACCACCAGCGACATCACCCTGTTTTTTGACTGTTTGCCAATAGTAAAACAGTGCTAAACACTTAATATATTTTTTACTTACCATATCTCATTTATGCGACTCCCTGTGAAGAAGGCAGTATTTTGATTTTATAGGTGAGGAAACAGGCTAGGAGAGGTCAAGAAACTTGCTTGAGGTCCCACAATTAACAAGTGGAGGAATTAGGACGTGAACCTGGGTCTTCTAGCTGTACCATCTTAACCACTGTGGTTTACTCCTTTGAAAAGACACCCAGGAGGGGATGGGTTGTACACAGGCAGAACAGAGTCGGGGTGGTTGCAGCTCTTTAGTTCTGTGATCTCACACTCTGTCCCAAACCCTGGTGGTCAGATAGGAGCCCGAGCATTCTTTCTAAGGAATGTCCACTGCAGCTTCATACAAAATAGAAAAAGTGTGAATGAACTAATTTTTTATCAGCAGAGGATTAGAGCAGTGAAGGATGGTGCCCGCCCACAGTGGAATACTCCCCAACCACTGATAATGCCAGGACCGAAGGAAGAGAGACAGGTTAAGGGACACGTCCCAGATCATACTGTGTCTTTCTCTGGCTCCCATCTTGACTTTTAACATCCTCCTGAGAATGCCCAATAGGTTTCAAGTATCATACAGTTAGGTAGCCAGAACCCTGGAATTTCACCTACTGTGATCAACAATGAAGAAGAAAACGAGATGTTCAGTAGTGTGATTAAGGTGTGACTTGACTGCAGCTGAATCTAGATTCGGATCTTGAGCTGGCGAGACTCCATAGCTCTCCACACTTTCCCAGCATGACACTGGAGCAGATGTGGTGGCTTTGTGGTGAGTCTAGAAGGTAGGCTTCATCTAGATCCTTCTCCTCCTCTGGCTGGCACAGAGCAGCAGAAAGAAGTTTGCGTGTCCAAGGGCCACCAAGAGAGTACTGGACCAGGCACGTTCTGTGTATGGACACAGAAGAACCCATAGGAGCTAATGATCAGTACCAGATGGGGACCTCTCTCAATGGATGTCAGCATGTCTAGATGCCTCTCTCTTCTTGTGTTAGCTAGTGTTCTCCAGAGAAAGAACAGAATGTCTATCTAGGTCTAGGTCTAAATAAGAGGAAATTTATTACAGGAGTTGGCTCACACAGTTATGGCGGCTAAGAAGTCCCACAGTCTGCCAGCCACAATCTGGAGAACCAGGAAAGCTGGTGGTGTAATTCAGTCTGATGGTTTAGGTCCTGATCTGAGTCTGAAAGTCTGAGAAGCAGGAGCACCGACGTCCAAGGGCAGGAGAAGACAGATGTCTTAGCTCAAGCAGAGAGAGCGAATTCGTCCTTCCTCTGCCTTTTTGTTCTACTGGGATGATGCCGACCCCATTGGGGACGGCCACCTGCTCTACTCAGTTCACCAACTCAAATGCTAATCTTGTCCAGAAACATCCTCCCAGATGGACCCAGAAATAATGTTTTACCAGCTATCTGGGCATCCCTTAGACCAGTCAAGCTGACTATTAAAATGAACCATCACACCCTAATGACTTGTCTCTAGATAAGTTCCCCAAATTTGAAGTAGCCCATAAAAAAGAGGACTCCCAGACTCCTGACACAAGGTTTTGAGCTAGAAAGTAAATTCACTTATAATAACGTGATGTTTCTTATGACCCTGATTTAACAAACCAAGATTCATAGCCACTTCAGTGGCTGTTTCCAGGTTAGTTTGATCTGAATTCTTGGGATGGTTCTCCCTAAAAAAGGACCCAGTAGCCTCTCTCGGTTTCTGCAACAGGTTGTATGGTGACAAGCACCCCGCCTCATGGAAGATTCTGTATCAGTACCATGAGAAGCAGCAGCTGATGATTCTGAGGACGCTAAATGGCTTTATTAATCATAACCACAAACCAAAGGCTGTGTGTTTTCTCCAGCAGTTGAGAGTGAGAGATTGCCTTGTCTCCTGCTGCTCCCACAGTATAATCAAGGCATCAAGCTAAATTAAAGGAAATGCCATCTTCTCCTGACAGCAGGTGCAAAATTACCTCTAATTATGAATTTGCTAGGTACAACAGTGACTCTGCGTGAATTATAACATTGCATTCATTAAAGCAACCATTTAGGGTCTCACTTACCTTGACACGTGTACAGATTCTCAGAATTCAATAGTTCATTTCAAACCATCCCCTGTGCTCTTGGAGAACTGTGCTGGTTTGATAATTTGCAATCCCAAACCTTTGTTCAGAGTATAAGGTTCAGGGTAAGGAATGCTGGGTCTGAGTCCCAGATTTGCTCTGACTGATGAGTGACTTGAATAAGTCAGTTAAGCTTTTCAGAACCCAGTTCCTCCATTCATAAAACGAGGAGGCAGAACTGGGCAATCTTTATGGCTTCTCAAGCTTAATGTGCTACTCGAGTTGAGGGCCACCGACCAGAAGATTGTGAGAAGTGCAGAATCTCAGGTTTACTGATTTCACACTGCATTGTGCAGACAAATCATTTGGGGATGATGTTAAAATCAGATTCCAACTAAGTATATCTGGAGTGGGGCCTGAGGTTCTGCATTCCAGCAAGCTCCCAGATGTGGCTGCTGCTGCTGCTCTGTAAGTCACGCTTTGAGTAGTGAGGCTCTCAGACTCCTTCTAGCTGTGTATTATCTAGTAGGCGATATTTACTGAGTACTTCCTGTGTACGTACTAAACATTGCTCTACAATGTATATATCGTCTCATTTATTTCTCATAAAGACTGTGCAGAGAGAACACTATTAATATTGCCCCCATTTTATGGGTAATGAAACTGAGGATTGTGAATATTGCCAACTAGATCAAGGTCATATGGAGGGCAGAATTGGGCTTTAAACTTGGATCAGTTGACGTGACTCTAGTTCTAACTCATGCTTTTCCAAAGTTGTGTTGTATTAGATGAATGAATTATATATTTCACTATAAGGGCATTTTGAAGAGTTCCAATTTTTCTTCCTATTAAGAACAGTGCTTCAGTGAACACACGCGTCTATACACTTTGTACATAGTGCGACCTTGAGAGGGGTCTCTAGAAGTCCCAGGCCTGGACCAAAGGATATGCATTGTTCCATTTGGATAAATATCACCATCTTGCCTACCATTGGGGCTTATGGTTTGAACACGAAAATGAAATCTCTTCATTGAGTGGCCGAATTTGAACTTTTGAATCCCAGATTGCTTTCAGCCCAAACCCTTACCCTATCTTTTGAAATAGCAAAATCATTACCTGTGACGACGGACTCTCCTTCTGGTTGTTCTCTTGATGAGATCAAAATGTTGATCCCATTGGGAAATGGTGATGCCTTATTTTAAGTCTCTAAAAAAAACTGAGAAAAAGTTGACAAGCTGGAATATGTCAAGTCCACATTTGTTAAGCTTGAATTCTGAAAAGACAAACCCTACGTTTGGGAAAATGGAATCTTTTGGTTTCCCGGTTTGGCTCCATATAATTAGTCTGAACCTCAACAGATTCTGTCTAGGGCAGCTAAAACATCAGGAAAGAAAAAAAGCATGAAGTCTCATTTTGATGAGGAGACTGAACTCCAAATGGTTGTTTGGGGAACCAACTTAGATTTCTGGCTGAAACTCAAGATGTTATACATTTTGCCTACATATTTAATACTGTACTCAAGTTCCCAAGCCTCCTCTGATGGATTTTTTTTTAGTTGTGAATCTGGGTATTTCTTGCTACTATAAATGGTTATTTCTCTACACAGATACACGTGGGAGATTATTTAATTAGAATCGAAAATGTTTTGAGCATGTTAAGTACAATCTAAGCGATCAGTATTATGATCTTTAAATGCTACAATAAGCATTATAATACATGCCTAATTCACTGATGAGCACTTGGCATGTCTTTGACAAATTCTTAATAAATTGCTCAAAAGAGCCCTTTAGAAAGTGTCATTTCACACTATATAACTCTACCTCTGATATTTCTCAACCTCGTCTATCTGCAAAAATGGGAAATTCTTTTGAACATTTTTCTTAACTGATTCTGATTTATGGCTTTCGGTGGAAACTCCCAGGGACTTGTTGCAATATACTGTAAATGAAATCTGCTAGCTACGCAATTTGAAAAGTGAAGGCTGTAGTCTCCAAGTTTTCAAAAGCAGCCCATTTCACCTAGACAATGAATCATGGGATCCATAAGTACATAGAGAGCCTGCATCCTGCACTTGGTGTGTGTCTTCAAGGGAAAAGCTGTATGACTCTTAACAAAGACGAGCCACAGCCCGGGTGTCATCTGGAGAATATTAAGGGAAGATTTGTAGCAATTTAGTTGATGGTTAGTGTTAGGGGCAGTGATTCCTTAGCATCAAAATACTCGATAATTTCTCCCTGTTCCCAGATCTAAGGCTTTGTGATTAAATTTGAGTGTAGGTAAAAGATGCTTTAAAAATTAATTTAAAAAAAGTTAAATTAATTTTAAATAGGAAAGTCTATGGCTGCTCGGAACTCGAATTGTTTAGAAGTGGAAAAAAACAACCCTGGATTTAGTCGGACCATTTATTGATCTCTCACGGTATGCCCCAAGCAAGGCATTCTAACTGTATTCCATAGTAAGTATTTATTTAATTCCAGTCTTCTATATCTATATTAAAAAAATCTGAAAAGATTAAAGATATTCTGATGAGAAAGGTTAAGCTCAGAGGTTCAACATATTGTTAGTAAGGGGACCTGGCTTATTGACTTTTTAAAAATAAACTTATTTTAGAATAATTTCAGATTTCCAAAAACGTCACCCAGAGAATACAGACTTCCTGTAAACTTGTTACCCCGCGTTTTACCTACTGTTAACATCCTACATAACCATGGTATATTTGTCAAAACTAAAATATTAAAATTAGTACTTTACTATTAACTACACTCCGACTCTATTCAGGCTTTATTTTATTTTGCAATCTTTTTCCCACTAATGTCTTTTTTCAGATCCAGAATCCCATTCAAGACCTCACATGAAAGGGAGTTTAGATATCATGTCTCCTGGTCTCCTCTGGTCTGTGACAGTTTCTCAGTCTTTCCGTGTTTTTCGTGACCTTAAATTTTGAGGCGTAATGGTTAGGTATTTTGTAGAATGCCCCCTTGATTTGGATTTTTCTTAATGTTTTTCTCATGGTTAGGTTGCGGTTATGGGTTTTTGAGAAAAGCACCACAGAAGTGAAGCATCACATCGTTTTGTGCCATCTGCTTTCAACATAACTTATCACTGTCAGTGTTAGTCTTGATCGAGTGGTGGAGGCAGTGTCTGTCAGGTTTCTGGGGCTGCCTTTTGCATCAGTGGTAAAAGGTGTGGTAATTGATTAGTGATGTCTGCCAGGAGCACAGAATTAGCTAATTGTGACACACCATTTTTTACAGATGAAAAAACTGAGATTCAGTTAGCAGAATTTCATGTTATTAGACTCATGGCTCAGTTATCCATATTCCAAGCATTAAAAAACAACAAATATATGTTGAACATCTTTAATATGCAAGGGCCACATGTATGTTTCTCATTTAATGGAGAGAATCAAGAGAATGTTGAAGCTTTAGGGGGGGACTTAAGAAGTAATCCAGTTTCCTCATTATTATTTTTTTTGATGAAAAAAATTAAAAACTCCAAAAAGCGAATACACCAGAGACTCAGAAAGTCACAATTAGTGCCTGATGCACAGGGGCCTAGGAGACTGAGGCTGGAGTCTCGTCATCTAGCCGCTCCCGGATGTTGCATTCCTGCTGATAATTTATTGTTGTGCTTCTATAAGTTACTTAAACTAAAACACCTATGGTATTTACGGTGTGGTCTCTTCCTGGACACCATTGAAATCAGCCCTTCTCAATGGGTGAGAGAATGACAGATGAAAACATTTTCTCTCTATCTCACCAAAACATCTTTGATTATTGAGTATAAGTGGATAGTTTTTACAGGCAACTGTGGGCTTCCAAAAATTTACTTGTGTGAGGACAGTTGAGTGAGTCCCAGCCATTTATCAGGACCTGAGCTAGATGCTGGCTGTACATTGGTGAATAAAGTGGACATGTTTCCTGCCCAAGGACAACTTATATTCTAGTCGGGTATACAGACATAAAATAAAGTAAAATAGGAGCATCATGATTATAAAGTATGAAGAATGCTATGAAGGAAACAAACATGGAATGTGAACGAAATAAAGAAGGGAGGGGACCCTAATTGGCCAGGACAGACTTGCCTGACAAAGCGCTGCTTACACCAAGAAAAAGGGAGCCTTTGCCTGAGCCAGAATGGGTCGTGTACGCAGAGCCCCTAACACAGAGGACAGGAGGACAAGTCCGAGGCACTGGAAGAAGGTCTGCGAGGCTGGATTTTAGTAAACCGTGGAGCAGCAGATGTGTCGTACCCTACCCATATCTCCTCGGGCCTTAGTGGTCCTGTATTCAGTGGTGGCTCTCCCTGGCATGCTAGAGGAACCAGGGATGGATGTCCCAGAAGCTGTTCTCAACCTCCGATGAGTGGGAGTCAGTGGGGTTACTGGGGGGCAGATTCTGTGCTCCCCTGTCTCCCAGGTGTCCTTGGGGATTGAGCCTCAGTAGGCCGTTGTGGCAAGCTGCCTGACAATATACCTTTTACTGGCTTCCCTTCACCGCCTTCTGTCCCCATTCCTTTATCTTTGCTCCTCCAAAGGAGCTACTTGAACTCATATTCTTAGTTCAGGGTCTCATTTGGAGGAACCCAGCTGAGGACCACTGGGCAGGGTGGTACAGCTGAGGTTGGAGGTATAGGCAGAAGGTAGACCGTGCAGCGCTCTTTTTCAAGGTTGTAAAGAAATTTGAATTCATTCTAAATGCAACAGGAAGCAATGGAAGGCTCTTAAGAAGGGCTGACTTGATTAGATTTAGATTTCAAAAATGATACTCTAAAATGTAGATTGGCCTTAAAATCAGAGATTTAGAAATCACCTTCGAGGCAATCTATTTGAGCCCTGGCTTTGTAGGGTAAGCAAGTGAGATCCACCGAATTAGTGACATTGAATATAATTTTGTGCCCGAAGCCACACAGTTGTAGAAATAAGAGTGAGATCTCAAGACCAGCCTCCTGACTGTCTAGGGTTGACTCGGAGGTGGCTTTATGGCTCTCGTACCCTCGTCAAGTACTTTCACCCACAACAGCATTTGCTAAGGAAAGCAACATAAATTTTGAATTCAACACCGTGCCGCAGAGAGTGGCATTCGATAATTACCATCCTCTGGTAGACAGTTGAAATTGCAGGGGAGAAACACCGTGAAGACACTGTCCCAGTGATTAAGTATTAAAGACACTGAAGATTTTGCTTCGTGGTAAGTACCAGGATAGGGTATGATAACCGTTTGCAAATATTTGTAATAGTGCAGACAGTGAAGAGGGAGAGAAATTACTTAGAACAGTGGAAGGAATCTCGAAGTAATGAGGTGGAACAAAAGGGAAATATTATTAGCTGAATTGAAGAGTGGGAAAAGGCTCTTTCCAATGAGAGCTAGTTGGTCGTATTTACACACAAAGCCCATTGTCTAAGTGAACCTCATGAAGTGTTCGAAATGAAAAAAAGAATAGCTTTATGCCGGCACGCATCTCTTCTATTTCTTGAAATTGTTTTCTCTGATCCTCCCCCTCTTCAAACACATTTGCTGTTTGTATGAGATGCAATTATTTTATAGCAGAAGATGTGTAACACTGTTTGGTTAGTTTTATGATTGACCAAGTCAGATTTCTCTCTTATCAAACAGAGATGGATAAATAATTTGACTACAAACCAACTGTTCTCTAATTATGTTTCATTTGTTGATCGTCTGTGACATTAAGAGAGAATACCATTGTTAATCATTTCTACAGCGTTTTAACATTTGTACAATTATAAACTACAAAATGTGTCAAGGTTACTGAAATACTACATCTTCAGTGGAAGATAAAACTCTCCAGTGTGAGTTTGAATGGTTAACATTAAACAAACAAAAAATGGTTGACTTTTATCTGAGTTGTTTTCAGTGTATTTAAGTGGTTATTACTGATTATGATTCACTTGTAATCAAGGCTATTTTCCTTTATTTCCTTTGGATTTGTCGACTATGCCAGTATCGATCATTTCACAACCTTTGAAAGTAACCATGATCCGTTCGGTCCAGGAAAAAATACCCAACAATCCTTGGGTCCCTTTAGTGTAGGGGGGTCCTCTGAGGATAAAGTGTTACTGATGGGAATGAGTAGTCCTCTGTGCTAACCGACCCTCTTCCCATGTTGTCCTGAGTGTCATCATTGAATGTAATAATTTCTCAGCACACTGTTTGCTTTGTCTTCAATTAGGAGCCAGCAAAATAGATGCTATAATTATATCTCCTTTAGACGATTCCCATTTGATTGAGGGCTGGGCTGAAAATATACTCCACATTATCATATGAAAAAGCCACATAAGAAAGCCTGTCTTCAAACTGCACAGTGAACCCTGCCCCAAGTGATTCTAAATGAAGCGACAAAGTGCAAAAAAAGGCAAGAACACTTACTTGACCACGGACCCACTGAAATATCACTTTGATGAATGCAAACACATTTATCATCTTCACTAGGAGGTGTTCTGTCACTGTCCGGGTGAAGGGTGTGTTAGCTGTGAGGAATGAAAGCCTGCACCTAGCTCGCTTAAACAAGAAAGGGAATTTATTAGCTGCATACAGCGATATGTGACAGCATCCACATGGTGCTGGAATTAGACTGTAGAAAACCATCCAGAACCAAGGCTGATTCTTTCGGCTTCCTCTGGGATCAGGTGATCTCTCATCCCTGCCTTCGTCTCCGTCACCCCCTCACTCTCCGTAGGAGTTGGGCTCTCTTTGCTTCTCTCTTCCTGTGTCTGCCCTACAGCTCCCCTGATTGGTACCAACTCAGTTGTAGCCACACGTGGAGCCTCAGTTCCAGTTCTGAATTCTGGGAGGGGCAATCTGATGAGGCCAGTTAGGGCCGTGTCCTCTCCTGGTCTACACAGTGGTGGCTGTGGGTGACTGTTTGTGTTCTCCAAACACGGCTGCCAGAACTCAGTCCTGCAGACAGGGATGGTTCTCTGGGAAAAGGGATCGTTGCAGGTACCAAAAGGTGTTTACTGCATCGATGAAGCTGACATGGTCCAATGAAATCTTAGCCAGCTTTAAAACGGAAGAACATTCTGCCATGTGCTACAACATGGATGAATCTTGAAGACGTTACACTGAGTGAAATAACCCAGCCATAAAATGTCACATTTTGTATGATCTCGCTTCTGTGAGGTGTCTAAACTGGTCAAATTTTCAGAAACAAAATAGAATTGTGGTTACCCGTGAAGAGTTGTTGTTTAATGGGTATGGAGTTTGCATTTCGCAAGATAAAACACTTGTAGAGATGGGATGCCCAATAATGTGTGTATAGTTGACACTCCTTAAATGCACACTTAAAAATGTTTATGTTATGTGGTTTTTTTTTTTTTTTTAATAAGCAATTAAAAGAAAAGAAAAAACAATGGAATGGAAAGATATAAACTGATAGCTTCGTGGAACAACTGTACCAGTCCTGGGCTGCCCGCCTCTAGGCTTCTTGTTAGGTGAGGAAAATAAAGCCCTAACTTAGTAGGGGGAAAAAAAAAAAAAGTAGATGATTCCTCAAAGCCTACTGACTTCTAGGATGGTCATCAAGACTCTCCATCAACTGGTCTCAAAATCTGGGTCCCCATTTGTCCGTTCGTTCCCAGAGGTTTCAGCCAAGCTGGAGCACTTAGTTAGTGTCCCGGAAGCCTGGGGCGGCCCAGTCTCCCAGACGCACCTCCCACGTTAGCTCACTCAGCAGACTTCCTCGAGACTAGTAATTCGGACAATTTTCCCGTTCTGAGTGCCCATATTTCTTATGATACTTAGCTCTTCCCGTCTTGCAATGGAACTTAGGTATAAATCTTTCTGCTCCAATGATATTGTAAGTTCCCTGAATCAGGAAACAGGATTTGAAAGTTCCTGTATCTTCCAATAGCAGCACTGTCCAAGAGCCAGGCACGGAGCAAATACTTGGAATGTAAACAAACCAACCAAAAACACGGTCAGAAGTTTCCACGAAGGCTGAAATAGAAATGTGTGAGCTTCCTAATAAAACAGAATCTATTGCTTCCATTTTATTTTTGGGTTTGGATATATGGCATGTTAGTATGAATCAAATAAAAGCCTCTGGGGTCATATTAAGGATGGAATTCTGTGAAGTCAAGGGGAGTAACTGCTTGGTTATTCTGAATCATTAGCTAGTTAAGACTAATAATGCAGAATTGATCATTTTTCCATATGGCATTTTCATCATATAGACCAGATGTTTCTATTGTTTCACAATATAAAAACCCTTATTTTTAACACTAATTTTGTGATAATAGTACTTTCGTGTCTGGGGACAGAGAAAATACATAATAATAGAGCTCTGACCAATTCAATGATGCTTTATCTTGTTAGTCATAGGACCATCTACATATATTTGAAAAACAGCAGCATTTGGTTGTATGATACATAGTATTTTTCCAACAATAGATAATGCATGTAGTACATAGAGATTTTCAGAGCCTTTTTTAATGTCGACATACATCTTAATTGACTAAGAACTATCTGCCAAATGTCTAGCTTTTGGGCAGAACCACCAGCAAGGATTAGATTGCATTCCAGCACCTTTCAGCTAAATGTGTTACTTTTCAGATCTACCTTCTCTGGGCAGGATAGAAAGTCTTGCCCTCATAATACTTGGGGAAACCCTTCACTGATGGTTGGATGCACCTTACACAGTGAAACATGGATGGTATACTAACAGTTAAGGTAAAGAAACACACATCCAGCCAGCTACAAATAACGATTTGATCTGGAGTTAATGGCCCAGACCTCCTTAACAGATCTTGGAAAATTCTTGCTCTGACATGTCTGTTTGGTGGTGGTCTCATCTGACATCTACTTTTGTCACACGGATCCTCCCCTGCGCATTATACCAGCCAACATCCTTTAGTTTTTGGTTTAAAGGCCACTTCTTCATGGAGGCCCTCCCTGCTTTCCCCAAGCCCAGGAGACTGCTGCTTTTGTAACATCATGACTGTGCTTGTAATTCAGCCACCAAGATGGTATGCCACTGAGAGCACACTTAGCCTCCTACACGTTTGTATCCTTAGCACATAGTCGCCGATCGATACGTGTTTGTTGAATAACTTAATGAATATCTCCTGCTGTTTCATATTGAACTCTATATTGGTCTGATTAATTAATCGCAGAGCAATCTCAACTGCAGTCTAAAAATTGCTCAATAGTCAGACCTAACATGTGGTCTTAATTAATTATATTTGCTTAAGGCACCTACGTCTGTTTTTATTTATGACTGCCCACGTTAGTACAGATATTGCAATCTATTCATCTTCTCTCCCGTGTGATCTGAAGTCTCTCTTCACTGCTTCACAGTTAGTTTTCAATAGCTTTTGCTTTCTGCCCCTTAGAATGTAAGTCCCATGAGGGCAGTGACCTTGTTTGTCAGGTTTCTGTGATATTCTTAGCACCTAAAACAATACATGGCAGACCCCTGATACCTATTTATTGTACAAATAAATGACTGTCGACTGATGACTAACTTACATCCTATTCTCTCTAGTATGCAGTATGTTACTCCCTGGACACTGGACTTTCTGTCTTGCTTCAACTTCAAGTTCAGTAAGAGAAACAAATTGAGGCTTGCAGGGACCTGAATACCAAAAATGTGTATTCACTGCTTCTCATATTACCCTCATCAGTAATGTGGATTGTTGGGGAGGATAAATGAAGACATTATAGTTCAGGTTTGATCTCAAACTCCCTTTGCATTCCCAAACAAAGAATAAGTCTGTGTTTCACCGCGATCGTATAATAAAAAGTAGAGGATTGTGGCTTATGTTACTTGGAGTTGATTTAAATTTTTATGAACCTGATACCTCTGAAAGGCAATAATCAAAACAAAACCACGGTAATTGTTTTCATTTGAAAACATCAGAATGGGACCTCATTACATTCTGGCGAGTGACTCAAGAGGAAGTATGGGAAGGCAAAGCATAGGCTCCATTTTGAAAATAAATTTCTTAAAATATTCAGCCAAGTCATGGAAGGAAGTACAAAGCCAGAGGTGACAATTTTCAATCAATATTCCAAATTCTTTTAATTAAAGATGTCTTGGGATTACAGACAGTGCTGGGACATACATATGTATCTATAATAAACAAGATGTATTTTGCAGGGATGGATTTGGGTTTTGGCATCGACTTGATAGGGAGATCAAAGCACTAGCTGGCATTAGAAGGATTTAGATACATTTGTCATAGGCAGCTGTTATGCTAATCTCATTTATGCAGTTGTCAGCTGATAGGCTCTGATGAGCCAGCTGAGTGGGAAAATCATTATTCCATCCCTATTGTGATAAGTGTTATTTATTACTGTCAAATGGTATTAATGTTTGATTCGGAGATGGGGAGTGGGCACCATCTACATGAAGTTCATCCATTCATGGTCCACTGCAACAAAAGGCATCGCTGAATTCCAGCCAAACGAACTTCATTTCTGGGTGAAAAAAGAAGAATGGATTTAATTTGCATATGTTTTAAAAGGGTAATGAAGTAATATGATGTTTATCTTGGTTGAAGAGTGGTAATTTTCATTGGCGGTACTCCAGCCTCGTTGGAGCCATTGTGAGGCGTTTACTGTTGGGTTGTTGGGGAAGGACTTTTTAAAGCAGCAGGTGCATTGGGGGCTGGGGAGGGGCAAGATGATTTATTCATTAGGCCAAAAATGAGCAATCTGGACCTCTATTTTTTCTTCATCTTCCTCAGAAATGTATTTATAGCTAAATCCCCTCTCTGTTCCTCCGTGACGGTGATATCCCCTGATTTTCACATTCCTTTTGTGGCCTCTGACAATTTAATTATGTGAAATCCCTAACCCGTCACTCACTTCATTTCTGGTCCCCTTTTGTTATGATCAGATTTACTGTTTTCACTCCATCTGAACTGCTGTCTGTACAGGCCTGGTGTTTTGGAATGGGGTGTTGCTTTCTAGTTAGGTTAAAGCGAGGAGACGGTTAAGGATGGCTGAGGGTTTGTTCTTAAGCATTTGGTTAAATTAACTGCTCAGCTGAGCTCTGAGTTGTTAAAAATGATTCCCTCTGTTAGGAGACTTGGGGAGAGCTGTCCTCTTTCCAATACAGCTGCATCGGTTAATGCCGTTTGGCTTATTTTTCTTGTGTTAAAAATACAGATAACCTAATTATAGCTCCTCCTCAGTTCCCAAACGCCTCACTTAATGACTCATTAGTGCAGCGAGAACACTTTCCATCGCTTGCTCAATAATATTCTGTTTCTGAGGACTTCATCTTCTTTTCTTCATATTTGCTCTGAGAGAAAAAAGTTTGACTCAACATATTTCAGAGCCTTTAGATTTTGCTGATTAGCTTCATTTCTGTATAACAAGCTGGTCACTTTTCAGGACCCAGCTTCTCTCTTCTTTTCGGGTTGATCGGAATGGGCCAGATGTCTTTGTTCGGGGGGAGGAAGACATGGATCGTAAGAGTTTTGTTAACCCTTGAACTCAAGGAACTCTGTCTTCCTCCTTACCCAGTATTTAACGTAGCTTTCCTGACATTCAGAATCTCCCATTAGATGACTTAATCCTCCATGTTTCCCCAGAAGCCAGCAGAATTCCAGACACTGAAGGCCCTCGAGGAATAAATGAATGGACCTTAGGAAGCTTATAGTCTAGTTCAAGGGTTGCCAAACTTTTTCTGTAAAGGACCAGCTAGATTGTAAATCCCTTAGGCTTTGAGGGCCATGTGGTCTTTGTTGCGATTTTTCAACCACTGCTGTAAGTTGAAAGCAACCATAGATCATCTGTAAGCATTGAATGGGTATGGCTGTGTTCCAATAAATGTTGATGGATGCTTAAATTTGAATTTTATATGATTTTCAGGTGCCATCAAGTATTTTTATTTTTCCAACCGATTAAAAATGTAAAAGTTATTCTTAGCTCATGGCCATACAGAAACAAACAGTGGGTTGGATTTGATCCCTGGGCCGTAGCTTGACGACCTTGGTCTTGCTCACCTCGCTGGGCTCACCTCCTATTCCTCTCTTCCTTATTCACTCCCTTCCAGTCCCTTTGGCTTCTTCTTTTGTTCTGCAAACCCGCCAAGCTTGTTCCTGCGTCCTGGCCTTTGCCTTTGCTGTCCTTCTGCTGTCCTTCTGCCTGGAACAGTTCACCCTCCGCGGTTCCTTTGACTGGCAACCTTCTCAGAATTATTCGGGTCTCAGCTCAAATGCCAACTCTTCAGAGGCCTTTTCTAATACTGCATTTGCAAGCAGACGTTTCTACCCCAGCCGTTGGCCTTCATTTCTCTAGTTCTTATCACCATCTGAAACAATTTTATTTATTTACAAGTTAACATATCTGTCTTCCAGAATGTAAATTCCTTGAGATCAGGATCTTTCTGTCATTTGAAATGTGGCTCTGCGGTGCCCAGAACTGTGTCTGGCCCATGGTAGACGGTCACTCATGGGACTAGGAAGATGGGCAAATAGAAGATGCACACGCTCATTCTGGAAGTATTTTTGGTATTCCTCCCCCAAAAACCTCAGTTCAAATACGAGAGGGAATATATGCACACATAACTGTGATATAAAGAGAGGAAGCCCTGAGGGCCATCAGGGGTTCAGAGAAGAGAAAGCTCACCTCCAGAGGGATGAAAAGCAGACGGCTGTACGCAGGAGGCCGTCTTTGCCCCGAGGCATTGGGTGTGCAGAGCGGAGCCGGGGAGATTTGCCGCAGCTGGGTTTCTAGAGGGTTACTGAAGATTATTCGAGACTTGTATTCAAGTGAAGAACTCACCCTGTTGCAGCGAGAAGGTCGAGACGTAAGTCTTTAAATGAGAAAGTTCGGAGGGAACGTCTCACAGAGGAGTGTGTTAAACACCTGGGTAAGCCTCTCCATCACAGTTCTGCAACCGCAGAGACTATTAGACCCGAGAGCTTCTCCCAGAACGTGGAGTCAGTGCACCAGGTGAGCAAAAGAACGAGAGTGACAAATTTTATTCTTCACATAATAGATAATTTCTTGAATAGGATCTGGTTCTCCCTGGACACCCTAGCCGCCTCCTCATGGCTGCTACATGCACCCTTCGCTTCGGTTTCTGCTCCAAGCTACCGTGCTGCCTCATACCTGTTCACATTGCTTTTTCTTTTCTTTCCTTTCTTTTTCTTTCTTCCTCTCTCCCTTTTCCCTCCTTCCTTCTCTCCCTCCTTTTCTCCCTCCTCCCTCCCTCCTCCCTTCTCCCTTCCTTCCTTCTTTCCTTCCTTCCTCTCTCCCCGCCATTGCTCCTCCTTCTTCTTTCTTTCTTCTTCCTTCCTCCTTTCCCTCCCTTTGTCCCTCCTCCTCCCTCTCTCCCTCCCTTCCTTTCTAAATTTGTTTAAAAATTTAAAATACAGCTGAGGGTCAGATTTGACATGTGTCCCACTGCTTTGCCTCATCTAGGCTTAGGTCACTCCTCTTCCTCCTCTAGAATTTTGCTCAAGGGTCACCACCGCTTTCTTTGTGCTTTCATGATACCTTATGTCCGACTACCATAGTTCTTGTTAATATGAAACTCACGACATCATTAGATATAGATTTAAGGAGCCATTATAGCATCCCTCTACATGTTCCATGAAAGCAGAAATTGCATTTTAGTTCCAGAAAAGCTTGGCTTTCTCTAAGCAACTAGTTTGTGTGTGTGTGTGTGTGTGTGTGTGCGCGTGCGCGTGTGTGTATGTGTGCGCGTGTGCGAATGTGTGTTTGCTTTGGCCCTCAGAGAAGTTTCTGCCTCATTTATAATCCACCTCTTTCAATAAAATGTTCGCCTAACCACTTTCTTTCATATTCCTTTCATCCTAACTTGTTCTGTTTGTTTTATACTCTTGTATTTATACTCTTGTATTCTTTTTTAAAAAAAGAATCTGTTACTCTTTTTGACATAAAAAGGATATGAATAAATACAAATCACATTTAATTTTATACTTTTCTAGGTAATTCTTTACCTTAGTTACAGAGAATGTGGAAAGTGAGCATAGAGTCTTTTACCTTCCTTATTCACACTGGGCCTCCCAATAATGTTCTACATCTAAATACTGGATGAATATACCATAAACGATGACGAGACAGTGAAATATTCGATCATTTCAATCTCCTTTAGGTAATCCATTTAAAGTGGCAGATAAAATGATGAGGCAAGCCACAAGTTTTATTACCGAGAATGATTATGGGTGTTTGAGATCTTAGCTTCTGTGCCATATTTGTAATTTTACTGCTAGAGCTCCATGCCAGAGCAGTTAACGAGAATAAGTTTAAGACGACTGAAATCACGTCACATTATAACTGACACATCTAGGATTCATTTTACAACTCGTGATTTTAATTTTGGTGAAAATATATTTAAAATTATCTCTCGTCACCATCTCTTATTAGACATAATGAAACTTGATGATACTCTAATAACATTAAACTGTTTTGGTAGTCACTGAGGTCGGTGTGAAAAGACTATTCAAGCTAAGAAAATTAAGGATCATTTTTGAAAGAAAGTGTTTGGGGGCCTTTGAGGAGCTGAGTATTTCATTCATCTCACACACTACATTATCGTTTACACCAGCAGGTAATTCAGAAGATATTCTGTACATTAAAAAACTAGCGTGAAATTAATGAGGGGAAAGCAAGGATATTTTAGCAAAGAAGGAAGCAAGAATAGAGAGGTCATGTCACTGCAATTTGATACATATGTTCTGGAATGATATTTATTATTAGCAGGCCACAAAAAGTACTGGGTCCCCAAAACTTGATAAATAAAGTTGCTGATGTCACTAGGTCATTGCATTTGTCTTTTTAGATCTTCCCAGTCTTCTTTCTTTCTTATTCCTTCCTTGTTTCTTCCTTTTTCCTTTCTATCTCGGGTCCAAATCCATCGAAGCTACTTCCTTCCTCTTGGCCCAACTTTTTCCTTTTGTCAGATGAGAAAAAAATTAATTAGGGATGGAACGATATTACAGTGTGGGAAAACTTAGATAACATCTCTCATTTTTCCTAACGGTGGAGTAATAGTTGGCCTGAAAACTTGCTACATTCTCAACATTTGCCAAATTAGGGACTTTATGTGTTCAGTTCATATATCTTCCTTCATGTTCTTTTCAAAAACTTGTGAATTTTTATAGCATTTTTTTAAACTCTATCTTAGTTCATTCCCTTCTCTGTCCTTAACCTCATTCCCAAATGTAACTTATGTTAATACAACAAACACGTTAATACAACAAACATGTATTAAGTACCTACTATATGCCAAGTGCCTGCTGGGCATGGGAGAGATTCTGATCAGAATAAGAGTCAATGTTTGCCATCTAGGAGCTCATTGTGTAGTAGACAAAGCAAACAAACAGATAGACAAGTCAACTAATAATTCTAGGACAATCTGATAGTGTTACAAGAGTCTGTGATCTAAGTTTTTCAGAGGTGATATTTGAAATGGGCCTGGAAGGATCTATGGTGTCCTAGCTGGAGAAAAAGAGGAAAAGCATCTCTGGAGTAGGAAAAGCACGTGAAAGACCAGCATGAGCCCCGTGAATAGAGCTGTAAATCATGGAAGCAGAGGGAATTGGTGGGTGGGTGAAGACAGTCCTTGGAAACGAAGCCAGGCTTCAACTACGGAAAGCCTTTGCTTTGTATGCATCTTAGATTTTATGAGGACCTGTGGTTTATGGGAAGCAGCGGACATTTTAAATAAGGGAAGTGGCATGATGGCCCTGCAGTTAAGGAAGTTTATATTGGAGCGAGGAGGAGCTGAAGAGAAAACTAATTAGGAACCTGTTGACACAATCTAGGTGAGAGGTAATAAAGGATCCAGCTAGACAATGGAAGAGGTAGTATATTTGAGAGAGATTTAGGAGGTAGCTTTGATACTGGTGATTGATTGGACAGGAAGGATGAGGGACAGGGAAGAATAGAGGGTGACTCTGAAGCCTGTTCCTTGATATGTTCATTCTAAGAAGAGATGGACCTAAATGTAGTCTGACAGCTCATGTCACCCAGATGTCTGGTGGAAGAGTGTCATACAGAAAAGTTCTGTGGTTCATTCGTTCATTCTCATTCATCCACCCATTCATTCAAGATTTCACCCACCCAAAATATATCTGTTGAAAAATAATGCCTAGATTCCAGGCATTCTGTCAGTCACAGGAATACAGTAAAAACATCAGAAGAAAAAATTAATGATGACTTGATACACATATATATTATGAAATGTTTACCACAATAAAGAGTTAACACATCCTTTACCTCGTATAATTACCATTTCATTGTTGTTGCTATGGAGCATCTATCCTGGGTTTCTTCTAAATATTCCTTATACAGTCTTCCTTTCTCTGAAAAGTTTTCTTCCTTCCCTCCCTCTTTAGAGTCAATATATTTCTTTCATAGTTCTCGATTTGCCTTGGATTTCCTTTTTATTCACTTGAAATTAGTATATTTCTTGTTAGAAGTCAAATATATATATATTTATATTCTTATCATGAGAAATTTCCCAGAAATATAAAAGCGGAAACCCCCATTGATCAATTGCCTCATTTCAAGGTCAGCTCACGGGCGGTCTCATTTCACATGACTTCCTTCTTCCGTGCGTACCCCTTCTTTTTCTTCTTCCCCTTTGCTTTTTATGCTTGGATAAGGACCATCTATCAGTTCATCTATCAGTTGGAATCTGTCAGTTCTTTCTTTTACTGGGCATCTTCTACTTCTTCTGATTTTAGCTTTTATTGCTTCAGTCTAGATAACTTTATCAAGAAACGTGTATGTTCCTTCATTCTTGATTGCTTGAAATCTACTCTCTTTCTACATCTATAATCATGGAATGTTTCTATTTGAACAACGATTCGCTAAATTTATGAGCATTTCTGTAAATGAGTTGACTTTAAGATGCCCCCAACTCTGCATTATGATTCTAATCAGCACATTAATGAATGGGTGCAGAAATGAGCCTATTTGCAAATTGCCAGATTAGATTTGTCCTTGTTTAACTAAAAGCTTTAACTAAAAGCAGGGCTTAAAATACTGAAGATGATAAAGCCTCATCTATGACTGAACATTTCTTCATCAAATTGTGCTTTAAAAGAGTTTAAGAAAATTTTTGCTATTTGTTAAAAGATTCAGTCTAAAACAACGGAATGAAGTTTAAGTCATCAGATAAATCATTATGTAAAATAATAGCCTTATTAATATACTGTTTTAACTTTGCTTTCTCTGGATCTAAAAATTTCTGAATTAAAAATAAAATTGTGAGCTGTGATTGATTTATTTTTTATGTGTCTGCTCAGGTCCTGCCTCCTTAATTGGGCTAAGTCAATTTCAGTGTTTTTCCTATGCCATTTCTATCCTCCAGCTGTCAAGCCAAAGAAAGAATTAATATCAATAATCCAGTGATCAGATTTAATCTGTAAGATTAGTCATCATTTAAATTACAAAGACACAGACAGAAAAGAAACCCTCGTCAATTTTATTTTCTCACACGATAGAGTGAGATGGGTATTCACATGCGCGTGAAATCATACATTCACGTGTATCTTATTGCATTCTTTGTGTTTCTGAAAACAACGTAAACGGCGGCGTTAAAAGAAACTCTTCTCCCACATGGCGTGTTGTCTACTCTTATTTCATTTCTCACATATCTAGAAGCAGCCTTAGCAGCTACTGATTTTTGTCCTTAGAGGTTTTCACTTTTGTACGTTTGTTTTAACAAGCATTGATTGATATGCCATTTCCTCAATTACGTAGGCATTGCTACCTTTACTGGTAGATTGAGAAAGAAAGACAGAGAGAGAGAAAGTTGGAAAACGGTGATAACAGCACACCACCACAATGAAACTACTACGCACCGCCCTCGCGAAGGATTCTGCTGATTCAGTCATGAGATGTGTTATTACTGTGGTTTAACAGACAGGCAGGAACAGAGAGCTTCAGGACCAGCTTGCTGTGGCACAGCTACTGTGGCAAAACCCTGTTGTATTACCTTGTTTTAAGCTAAATCAGTCTACGGCCATGCCACCCTGAACAAGCCCGATCCCGTCTGATCTCGGAAGCTAAGCAGGGTTGGGCCTGGTTAGTACTTGGATGGGAGACCACCTACTTAGGAAGACCAGGTGCTGCAGGCACAAAAAATAAAAAAATGAAAAATAAGGGATTGTAAGCTGACAAGGTCCTTGCAGTCTGTGAGGTCAACCAACGGTTGCCTCGCCTGAAAAAAAAAAAATTAGCTAAATCACAATGACCATAAAGGAAACTCTTAGGGCATTAGGTAAACCAACGTTTTCCAAAAAATGCTTTTCAGGACATTTTGCGTCTGTCGAGATGCCCTGAGAACAGAAGAGCCTGTTAGTCAAACACGTTTTGGAAAATTGCATCAAGTATCCTGGAGGTTCACAATGCAAATCAGCATAGTAAAGGCTCTGAGAAATCCTGGAGTTTAAAAAAAGCGGCTAAGTATAAATTTTTTTAACTGAATGTATTTCACGGTAGAATCTTTTTTGCACACAACGCAGTTCGCTGGAAACACGTAGGAAGCTTTTGCTCGAAGCGAATGTCCATTTTCAATGACTTTGGTTAACAGAGTGTATGTCGTAATCCCACATGCTTCAGGATATGGAATCATGCTTAGATATAACCTCTACTCTTAACACTCGTGACTCCAAAGCGCAAGAAAGTCAGTTTCAGGAAGACAGGAATTCATCCATCAATCCATTTATTTGCTTGTTTTTTTCAACAAGCATTTATTTATTCAATACTGACTTTGGCATAGGCAATGTGCAAGGTGTTGGTGATATAAAGATAAAAAACCAAGCTTGAGAGAGGTAGGGAAGCTTTCCCAAAGGAGGCGATGCTTGGGCTGAATCTTAAAGGGTGACTAGGTTGGGGAGGGGGGCGTTGCTTAGCAGATGGAAGGGAAGTGGTTTTCGAAGGGCATATTCCAAATAAAAGTAGCTGCATATGCAAAGACATAGAAGGTTATGAGCCTAGCAAACTTGGGGAGATCACAGGTGAATATGCCTGCGTTTTATTACCATCTATTGTTTGTTTCTGCATTTTCTGTCTCCCCTCCTGGAATGTAGCTCCATGAGGTAGGAACTTTGTGGTGTTTACTGTTGTCTTCCCTATGCTTTACATAGCGTTGGCCTTCTTTTAGGGTTCCAGTACATTCTTGTCAAGTGAATTACAAGGAGCCCAGTATCGTGAAACCTTTCCGCTGAAGGCAAGATGGAAAGATGAGGCTGGGATGGTAGGCAGGGGATGGATCATGAAGGGTCTGTGGGTCACGGCTGGACATTTCCTGGTAGGTGAAAGTGAGCCGTCGAAGGGTTGTAAGCAGGGGAGTGCCTTGATCAGGTTTGATTTTAGAAATATTACTCTGGTGGGAGAGGATGGTGGCTTGGTCGCTTTGAGACTGAGGACAGTTAGAAGGCTGTTGCAATAATGCCGAAAAGAAGGAATGAGGGTCTGAGATGCTCGCCTCTGAGTGGACAGGAGGGGACAGTTTGTAGCACTTAGGAGACCAGCCCTAGTCACTGAATGCAGCGGGAAACACAGCTACCGGAAAAGGAAGGGGAGGAGTCAGGAAGGATTTCTATGTTTCTCACTCAGAAAGCTCGAAACACTTTATTAACATGTACAAGGTAGAGAGACTAGTATAATAAACTCTCATGTAGTTATCATCCAACAACTATCAACACGTAGCCAATTTGGTTTCAACAGTACTGACCTCCCCGCCCCACCCCCTCACCCCTGCCTAGAGTGTTTTAAAGTGAATACCAGATATTATTTTATCCATAAATACTTCACTATGTATTTCTAAGAGATAAGAACTTTTTAAAAACCCAAATTCAATATCTTTTACACACCTAAAAAATAACATTAGTTCCTTAATATCATCAGATTTTCAATCTGTGTTCAGATAGTCTCGAAGTGACTTTCTATAATTGGTCTGCTCCAATTAGGACCCGAAACGAAGTCCACGCATTGCATTTGGTTGCTATGGCTCTCAAGTCGCTTTTAATCTATAGCAATTCTTCTCTCCCCCTTCCCTTGTTTATTCATTGAAGAAACCAGGTCATTTTTCCTATAGAATTTCACCATTTTGCTGATTGCATCCTAGTGGTGCCCTTTATCATGTTCCTCTAACCCCCGATCTTCTTGTAAATTGGTTATAATATCCTATTATAACTTCCCACACAGCAGAGGTAATCCCTCGAGACATAGAGTTTATTGGGAGACATGGTTAGTGCATGCTGGGAGCGATGACTAAGTGAGTGAGTATATGTGCAGGTAAGGATTTTGAGAGGTGCTGTCAGCCCTGTCACAATAGTCCTTTGGGGCGTGTTTGCGTCACCTACTTGTGTTGCTGCCACCGCCTGCAACTAGATGCTTTTGGAAAAGAGAGACGAACACAATGAAAACACCCAGGTCCTCTTGGGAGTCCGTCCCTTTGGTAGATACAGCCACCTCACCGGGTCTATATTTTCATCAGATTTTCCAAAAGCTTTTGCTTTTCAACAGGAGTGTGTAATTATTTTTTGGAGGGTCGTGAGCGAGTGCCATTCTTGTGGGGCCTTGTTTGGGGTTCGTTAGCTGAGTGAGAGAGAGGATGATGGTTTGGTAGCTTTGAGACTGGGGACAGTTAGGAGGCTATGTTACCTGTAACTGAGGAAGGCTGCTCACGTCATGAGTCTACATCGGGTAACATCTTCCATCTTCTTTCTGTCATGTGTCCTCCGAGGGGCACCAATAGCCACCTTTGAAAAACCTGCTTGGAAAAACGCAAGCTCTGCTTTACCTGTGGTGACTGGGGTTTCCGTAGAGGCCGTTAGCTAGAAAACCGGCGTGCAGCGCACGTGCGCGAGGGGAGTGACGGGCCTGGCGTTCGTCTGAATTTGGGCCCAAGATCGTTTGGTTTCATCTGCTCAGACCTTTTTTGGTGAGTGAAATAAGCAGCTTGGCCATCGTAGCTAAGAGTTGATTTCATACTATTTCTGTCTTGAAATCCAGGGAACTCTCACCTCATCTGAAAGAATGCCATTTCTGTTCATTAAATAAACACTTACATAGACTTACTATGTGCCAGACGTTATAAATATTTCACACATACTAGCCCATTTAATCCTCATAGCAGCCCTTCAAAACCGACATCATAATTATCCTCCATTTTATAGACGATAATTTATAAAATGAATTATCCTTCATTTTATAGATCAAGAAACTGAGGCACAGAGAGAAACTAGGTAACTTGCTGGAGGTCACGTGGCTGATAAGTAATGGAGTAGTATTTGGTTGCAGTCTGGCTCAAGACTCTATCCTCTTAGCCACTGTGACATGTTACTTGCTGGCACCAGTAGTCAGATTAAAGTGCATTTGAACTTGAAAGGAGCCATGGCAGCTAAGTGCAGTGGTTCAGGGTGTGAGCCTGAGCATCGCACAGACCAGGGTTGCATCCTAGCTTTGTCACTTTGTGGCGGTGGAATGAGAGCGTGTTATTTACCTCTCTGGGCCTCAGTTTCCTCATCTGTAAATAGGGGGTTATGCTTCCAATCTCACAGAATTGTGAGGATAAAACAGAATGACCTATTTCAAGCACCTGATACAGTTCTTAGACTACAGTAAGTCCTTTAAAATGGTGGCCGTTGTTATCATGGCATCTTTCGGGCCCAGCAAACAGTGCTGTAAGGGATGTCCCTCGTTCCCGAGTGCTCGGCCAGACGTGCTGAGTGTAGTTGGCTTGTTCTACAGTTATTTAGAAGGTTGATCCCATGTCTTTGCTATTCTCTTAAACACGATGGGACTGAAAGCAGAAAAAGGGTTAACAGTGCAGACTTACGTGTATGAAGTTTAGGCAATGCTTTCGAGTATGTTACCTCAGACATAAATTGGTTCAGTGCTGGCTCATAGAACCAGCTGGACCCGCCTCCTCCCAGCTTGGCATTCTTTAAGTTGGCTGGAGGGAGTGACCTCACATTGGTTGGTGGGAGATGTTACACTATCAAGATCAGCAAGTGGCACAGCCAGTCTTTATTTATTATCTTATTCATTCATTCATTCATTCATTTACTTATTAATTTATTCCTTACTACCAGAGAGCCGATCGTTAAACATTTACCAGCAAAGCTATGTCACTAGGCACTGTCACTATTCATTAATTTGATCCTCTCAACAACCTTATGAGGTAATGGAGTAGTATTTTCAGAGTATGAAATGGAGGCCTAGAAAGGCAAAGGAAATTGACCAAAACTATGTAACTAGCGGGAGGCAGAGCCAAGATTTAAGCCCAGGAACTCTGCCTGCAGATCCAGACTCTTACCTGCCACAGGTAACTGCCTCTCCACCGTTACCACACCATCATAGTGTGGTTTCTATCTCTTGGGAGACGAGAAATACATACACGACGTGATTAGAGAACAAGGCAGTATTAATTAATACATTAATTCACCCCTCGTGCATTCAGCAAGTCTTTGAGTGCCTGCTGTATGACACATTGTCTTGGGAACACAGACCTTGCCTTGGTAATCACCGTGTCTCCCCAAGAACTAACATGGAAGCTGACACGTAATAATTGTCAAATAGATGAATGAAGGCGGGAGTTTGGGGGAAGACTGCCTGGTGGGAATGTATGGCATCTTGCATACCACACCCTTCCTTTCCGGAAGAGAAAGGTTGCTGTACCATGTGCGTGTGGCGGGCTCCCTGTCAGCTGCACTTGCTGGTCTCTGTGTGGTGTTGTGTGATTTGCTGAAGCGTTTTGGTTCCTAAGCTGGGAGGCCAAACCCCAGCTTATGTCTCCTGGGATCTCTTTGTCATCCAGACCGTATGAGTTGACCCATGAATGAATACGGACTCTGAGATATTAGGGTCAGTCCTCTTTCTGATGAAGACAGATGTCAGGGACGGAGCACAGGTCGGGCTGTGTCACGGGTGAAATGTCAGGCTGAGAGAGGGGCAAGGACTAGGCTAAAGGGCGAGGGACATGACCGTGAAAGTTGTCTCATTTAGGATTTTTTGAGAGCAGAAAAAATGCTATTAATAATTAAACTGGGACAGCAGCCATAAACCCAGATGATCCCAGCAAATTGCAATGAACAGTCACCCTTTTGAAGGGTCAAATAGGAAAACATTGCAAATTAAAGATACCACATAATTTGTTAAAAGAAGCAAGACACAGATCTAAGATATCGAAGTACTAATTCTAGCTCTGCCTCCTTCCAGCCTGTCAGCCTGAGCCACTTATTTCTTATCTAAAGTATTAAAATAAATCAGAGGTTCCCAACCATCTTTTTCCCCTTAGTGGAATATTTCTTTTCAAATACGTCTCGCACAGGAACATTTTGGAAGATCTGCAAGCATTCTCAGAGCTTTAGTATTGCTGAGTTGTAGGGATAAGATTTATTTTGCTTCTTTATCCTTATGCTTCCTTATTCTTATTTTATCTTTAGGATAAAACAGATATTCGTAGGGGACTCAACATATGAGCCCTGAAAGAGAGCTTAGAATCAACTTCTTCGTTTACAGTTTAGGAAACTGAAGTATAAGAGGGTGGAATATGTCCAAGATCGTGTAGCCAGACAGACTTAGGTGGCTTCACTCGGCCCTACTAATTAATGTAGGAGATCAGCACACGCTTAAAAGAAAAATAACGACTTTAAAATATTTGCATTTATAATGCATGATCGTTGTACAAAATGTAGAAAAGATGAGCGGACCAAATATACATATACCAACAAAACTCACTCACGTATAGCCACTATGATCATTCTGGTATACGTCTATCTTATCAGACACTTTTTTTTTTCTATTTCCATTGCTCTCTTCAATCTACCAACAAGTTCTCATTTTTCTCATTCTGCTACTCGTCCCAGTCTTCCAAGTCATCCTTCCACCCTCTCATGGTTTTCTTGAAATGACAGCTAAAGGACATCATTCTTAAGTTGTGACAAGTCTACGAAGAGTGAAGCAGCACGCGCTGGACAAGGGCGTTTTGCCGCAGAGCACGAGGACGTGGGACCTGGATGCTGAGCGAAGCCCTGATTTCTGATTGGTCAGCTACACGCCCAGTGAGGGGTAAAGGGAATCCAGATGCGGAGCATTTGGAAGTGGAGATGAGGAATCTGGTGTAGACATTGCTGCTCAGTCCAGCGCCCCTGCTCTCCAGGAAAGCCCTGGCCGCCATGCAGAGGAGGGACAAGGGTGACTTTCCACGTTCGAGAAGCCCGAGCCCCATCCCCGGGCGCCGGACGGATAGACAGACATCACATGCACTTCGCTGCCTCGCAGATTTCCCCAGGTCTCGACGTCTACACATTCCTCAAACTTTTGCCAGAATTGATGAATTGTACCTTGTTAGAACTCTTAATTTTTGTTCAAAGTGAAAAATAGAGCTCATTAAATTAAATCATGGAGATGTTCCTAAAAGCGGCCGAATGCCTCGGGCTCACGATTTAGGCCCCGCGGGGGAAAGATCGCGGTGGAGGAGAGGAAAAGCCACGAAGGGAAGCGAAAAAGAAACACGTGCGTGTTTCAGGGACCGCTGTTTTCTGAAGCTGCTAAAATTTCAGTTCAGGAAAGATATCTGATCAAGATAATTTCTTAATGGAAAAGCACCATCTTAATTTGTCTTATCCCTGGCCACCTTCAGCAGGAATGTGCCCGTGGCCCTTTGTGGCCCACCGGCAGCCACCTTTTATCATGCAGATGGAACAGACCCGGCTTCTCCCTGCCAGTTCTGGGCACCGGGTTTGCATAATGAAGCTCTCCTTCAAGATGGGCGGTTAAACCAAATAGTTTTTGAATTTCTTTTGTGGACCGGCTGCCTCTTTATTTAATGCTGAGAACTGAAGGGAGTTGAGGAAGGGTTCTGACGAAACGGGCTTTTTAAATACTGCCTCCGTAATTATCTGTGGAATTAAACTCTGCAGAACTCACATCAACTCTCATCAGAAAATGGAATTATGAGAATCCTTATTAACAGCAGCTTCCAGACTCAACTCACAGTATTCACTTGAGTAATTATTATTAGTAAAGGCTGGGATTAAATTTTTTTTTTTAAGCTGGAGAAAATAAATTCTTAGCAATTGCCTGCCTTGGACACGCAGGAGGAGACAAAGAAATGTGAATTTTTATTTTAGGGAGAAAAAAAATAATTTTAAAATGTCATTTTGCTCTGATTTTGGAGAGAATTCTTATGCAAGGCATTTTGTATATAAAGGGATTATATGTCACTGATGCAAAATGAAATACAAAATAAACCGAAGAGCTATGAATGTCCTAAGTGCAGGAAAATATATAATTTATGATACTTTAAATCTCATTAAAAACACTAGCTTTTGTAGCTTCCTAGCAACCAATTCTCGTGAGCCCCTCTGTAAAGAGGTTGACTCTCCCCAGGCTCGGGGTCCAAAGCTTTAATAAATGAAGCCCATATGGTGACTGGGTGAGGCTTTTCCTGTGTGCAAGCCATTTTTCTGGGTGTTCTCAAAAGCCTCATGTGATAGCTTTGTAATTTGCTAATCCAATATAATAAATATGAAAGCACTTTGTTAAACTAGTGTTCGGGGTCTAAATTAAACCAGTCAAGGCTAGAGAGTTAGATAAAAAGTTGGAGCTCCATAATTGCAGCCTTGGTTCTGGGTAGGATGTAAAGGGTTCCAAAACCTGGGGCTGGGGATGATAACTCACTTTTTTTTTTTTTTAAAGCACTAATACATCCACTTCTTCATTTCACATTTGTAACAACCCCGGGAAGTAAATAGAGCAGGTTCCGCTGTGCCCATTTGTCAGATTCAAAATACCGACGCTCAGAACGTTGTCATTGCAGTGACTGTCTGCAGAGTCAGGGCCACGAGCCGTGCCGCAGGTATGCAATGCTCGTTTGTAACGTGCTGGTTTTCACCGGTCTGAAGCAAAATGGGAAAAAGGGCAAACACTGTTTTTCTAAAAACGCAAAAGAAACAAGCTTTGAAAACGGAGATTGTTGGAGGATTTTTTCCCTTCATTTTTTTTTTTTTGATAGTAAAATGACCTTTATATTATAAAATAATGGTGATAGGAGATGGCAGTTGTTCTATTTTGTTTCTGGCAAAATTAAAACTTGCCAATCATAGGCCAATCTCCAAAGCGTTAAGGAATGTATTGGTTGGTAAAATGTCAAAGTCTACCCTCCCCCACTTTATTTTTTAACAAATAAGAAAAATGAGATCTGTGTGTGTATGTCTGTCAGCATTGCACAGCAGGGAGGTGGCAGAGCCAAGTTCAGAGCACGGGTCTCTCTGTCCTTTCATTGTGCACGGTCAAGGGAAAATCAGCAGCATCAATTTTAGTTTTAGGGGAAAATAAAAGTTTTTAATAGGCTTTTGCTCCAGTTTCTGAAGGCATTTATAACGCAAGTGCTTTATTTGTGATGAGATTATAGGCCAGAGATGCAGAATGCAATAGGAACTAAATCAAGGAGAAGCCAACGTCTGAAATGCAATAAATAGCACCACAAGGGGCCTTTGGGGGCAGTGGTGTCTGGTTCTGCTGCCTTTAGGAAGAGGTCAGTGGTGGCTACCCCGATTCCTTAGAATGGTAGTGGACGCCTGTTATTTTTGCCGGCCTAGGAGTCATTCCTACTTTCAGTAACAACTCTGTTTTTTTTCGGGGGGTGGGGAGAGAGGGGCGAGGAACCAACCCACTTACCCCTCAATCTGACCCCCATCCCCCCCAATGATTCAGAGTGAGCACATGACCCATGTCAGTTCACTGATATTGGAGTTGTGTGCTTTCGCTGGGTGGTTGGGGAAAAAGAGACAGTCTCTGCCAGCTGCAGAATGCCAGTCTGGGACTGCCTGGAGTCAGCACATCGGAGAGCCACGAGTAAGCATAAAGCTAGCACAGAGAGAGACAGAGCCAAGAGACGGAGAATGGGAGGAGCCACGTCCCGAAGCTGTCTCTGGGGTCTGGGGTCAGGGCGGGGGGCACCCGAATGCAGCCAAACCTTCCAGATTTCTAGTTACTTGAGCTCCTTCCTCCTCCTTTTTTTCTGAAGACGATCTGAGTTGTGTTTCTCAGGAAAAGTGCTATTCTACCCATCCTTTCGTTATTGTCATACTTTCATTCACTTTTCATGTGAAAATTGGGTAGAAGGCTTAAAATGCCAACTTTTCTCCAACCCCCCAGTGTTTTCTTTGACTTTCTAAAGTTGTCTTGAACTTCTCCTGGCCTTTAGTAGACATGATCACAGATGAAAGAGGGGTGTCGGCTCACGCCCTTGCTTCCTGGAGAGAGTCCAGGAGGAGTGGCGTTCAGGGATTAATGAGGGGAAGACAGAGGAAGGACCGCCCCCCAGGACTCTGCAGCCTCTCCGGTCTTTATCCTGGGAAGCCTCAGATGTGTCATAACTTAGGCAAATTTTTTTGCTTCAACAACAAGTTGGAAGCTTATCTACAAGGCCAGTTCAATGAACTAACTTAGGCTAAATTTCTTCTTCTTTTATTTTTTTTTAAAAAAACTTAATTGGCAGGTTGTTTGCTGAATTGATCAAATGAATCCATGAGTTTGGCGTCCTGTGAAAACAATGTCTAAAAGATAAAAATAGAGGCCCTGTTTAGATTAGTGTCTGGGGAGCCCAGCACACTCCCTGGCGGGTACTCATAGAAGCACTCCATGGAGGAGAGACACTGTCTTAAAACAGGCAGAATTTTTAGGCTTGGCCTATTAGAAATCAGATAACTCCAAATTATTATGAATACTGTTGTATAAGACCATTTTTGTTACAAGCTAGGGGTTTTTACATTCTCCCTATTTGGATAAAATGTTTCAAAGAATTCGGAAGAGCAATACTTATGATGACCGTTTCATTAGGAAGGGTACAAACAGGCGAGGAGTGGCGGGGAGTACAGAGCTTCCATGCCCTCTCCCTGTGGAATCAAGGGCGCATCCCCCTCCTGGCACATCCCCGAGTCCACCAACCAGGACGCTCCGTTGAGCTTCGGTGGCCAGAGTTTTTACTGGGGTTTTGGTACGTAGCTGTGCTTCATTAAGTCACTGACCATGTATGTGGTTGAACTCAGTCTCCAGACCCCTTCTCTCCATAGGAGGTCCAAAGTTCCAGGCTGGCTCAAAGATCCGACTCTCTACTCACATGATTGGTCTTTTGGATGACTGTGAGTCACCTCATTGGCACAGCAGGAAATCCCAAGGGTTTTAGGAGCTCTAGGTGAGGAGCCTGGGATAAAGCCCAGTCACGTTCTTTTTTATATCATGAGGTCATCTTCCTCCCATCCACCTGCCACACCTCGCCTCTTTCATCCTCTTTATCTCTTGAGTGTTTCAGAGTCCATCCCAGATGCCACCTCCTTTATGAGTCTTTTCTGATTGTCACAGCGCTCTTTCCCACCTTTAAACTGCTACAAAGATAGTGTTTCTTTGACTGTAACTTTGCTTTCATTTGCCACAAATTCTGATCATGGTTACAAGTTTTCTCTCTCTAAGTGGGTAGCAAATGATATGTGAATGCAAACTGCTTATTTATTTAAATCACGTCATTGATTTAAATATACCAAGAACTCCAAAAGTATTTACCTAATTGAATTAAATATTAGAGATGAAGCTACCTCGTAATAAAGTTTTCTTGGAATTAGAAAACTAAATCATTTTCGATGGAGCTTAAGACAAACTCTCCATGAAACCACCCTTTAAAATATTGGGAGAGAGGCGTGGCAAAATGGCAGTAGACTATGTTGTTTCCATACTCGATTTATTTTCCTGCCATTTAAGATATTATTACAAGGTCTTAGGGTAAGTTTGGGAAATCTAGGGGGTCCGGTCTGTAAACTCTTCCCTCAATTTCTCGGGGACTAAGAGAATTTCTAGTATTTGCAAGACTCTTTGAAAAACTGAGTGTCACACCAAAACTCGAGTCCAGAATTGTTGATTTCTGCATAGTAAGCCTACCTCAAAATGCCTAGAATGGAGACAGGAAGTGTTTCTCTTCTGGGGCTTGGAGACTTGTCACATCTTGTAGGATCCCAGGAATGGTTGAGATTTCGTCAAGGCAGATCATCAGGGTTATAGGTGAAAAAGCATTAGGAAGAGACATCACTGTGAATCTATGATCATGGAGTCATTTAGATGTTTCCACGGCACCCCTCCCCCCGCCCCCCTGCCGCAGGGACAAGCAAATCCCCCCTCCATATTATGGTGGGTTCACAACAGCCAATGCCCTTAATTCTCAACAACATTCACATTCTTTTCTCCTAAGTTGTGAATTTCTACCTGCTTTAACATCCATGTTCAGAAATAGCTAACCTAAGACTAATAGTGTTCCATTCAAATGAGAGATTAAAACCAAATTCGAAACCTCTTGCCTCCAACAGTTAGAAACGACATTACATGTGCCTCATGAGAACCAAGGCAGTGCCACCAGCTCTCCCTGGGGCCTTGGGTCTGTCACCATATCTTCCAGGACACTGGAAACTGTTGACTTTTTTCCAGGTGAAAATATTGGGTGATTCTGGTATAGCAGCTACAATCCCCTGTTCAGAACTGACCACGATTTCTCAGGTCTTGAGCACCTTTCCTTGTCTCCACTCCTGGCAGTTCTGGAAAGTTCCTCTCAATCCCTTGCCTTTGTTTCTCTCCAAGTCTATTTACCATTTGGAGTGAGGGGCGTTTGCTCTCTGTGCTGTAACGGGGGTCCAGAGTGTCTAATTGACAAATTACGTTGCGCTTTTGGTGGCTTTAAGTCATCATTTAAAATAAATAAGATCATAATTATCAGTTTTCATTTACCCATTTATTAAGTAACGATGTTCACACTGAGCAGTCTGGTTTTGTGCTATAATAAGGCAATCTCTGCATGATGACAGATGGTGTTTCATTTTGCCGACACTGTGCTAAAGTGCTTTGGGTTGTGATATGTTTGATTTTATTAGAGATCAGATTTAACACATGCATACTACACAACTGCAGTCACATCCCCATTTCTCGTCTGTAGGAGAAAATGAAACTGTGATGAAATGTGATATACTCACCCTCAGGCAGAACTACTGGGACTGGGAATTGCAACATAATAAATCTAATGGATATTACACTATAGGACCCTAGAAATTTACTGTTATTATGTTCAGGGAAGGAACTCGGTTTTGTAAAACTCACTTTTATTTCACTGGCATCCGTGCAATTTCACATTATTTAACTTTTGTGTCCCAATAGCAGGGATGGCTTTTGTGATGTTGAAGAGAAGCCTCCCCAAAGGAACATGGGGATCCAGGAACCCAGAAGAGAAAGCTAAGGGAGACCAAATAGCCAAAAATTTGCATTTACCAAATGCAAACGACAGCGGTGGCATGTTGTTAACAATGGATTGTTGGGATTGTCAAATCAAGCCTCATAGGGATGCTGGCAGTGTGGCACCCACAGGAAGACACATCCCTAAAAGCTTAGACTATGATATTGCCCTCTGTCTCGGCCCTCCTCTCCTCCACCCCCTAGGGGTGTGTGTGGGAATTTAAGTCAATTACACATCTAGTTATTGACGTGACGTTGATAGAGTTATTTCCTCATAAGGCTGCCATTGTCAAGGAAAATTCTGAAGGCGGAGGCAGGTTTTGGTGCTCACGTGCCAACAAGGTGGAGCCCTGTGCTCTCCGATGCTTGCCGAAGGCTGAGGCAATGGAATCTACTCTGCTCTATCTCCAACTGCCTCCTGAGCGGTCTCCCTGCCTCTAGCCTCTGCCTGCTGTTATTCGTCATAGATGCCCCTCCCACCTTACTCATCCTAAGTGACTGCTTTTACCATGTTGCTTCCATGCTCGAAAGCCTCTGTTGCGTGACATTCACACCCCTCTTGATTCAGCTCTGATCTCAGAATTCCTTAAAATAAATCCCTTATTCCAGCGAGGGTTGTCTCTTCTTTGTTCTTCCGGCTCGACGAGCTCATTTCCTTCTTTGCGCTGGTGTCGGCTTCTTTGGGTTGCAAGCGACAGAAACCCAGCTCAAATGTAGGCAGAATGGGGTAGTTTCTTAGCACACAAGTTGAGGAAGATAGAGGTGGCTGGATACCTGGCACAGGTGGAACTGGAACCAAAATGTGGCTCAGATGGGCTCTCTCAGTCTTATCTCTACTCTAGATGTGAATATTCCCACTTTCTGTTGCTGAGAACTACTTCCTATTTAGGGTAGGGGATATCAGAGGAGACGAATTGAAACTTAGCCAGCCTTCCTGGTTCCAGCTCCAGCAATTCCAGGGAAGAGTCTGATTGGCCCAGTTTGTGTCAGGTACCCATCTCTGGCGTAATGGTTGTAGCTAAGAGGTTGGGCCGTGTCATTGGCTCAGTTCGGTTTAGGGTAAGCTCCTCCCACAATAATTCTGGCCAGGAAGGTGGGATCTGTCGCACGATTAGAGTAGGGATGTGGAATAGAGCCAAAAAGGAGGAGTGTTACTTTTCGGGGCAGCCATAATAACTGATGTTCACCTCAATTCCTTTTTATAAGGTGGTTACTAACTGCCATGCCCATGTCCCTTCTCTACCCCCCACCCCCCACCCCAATCTGAACCAACTGCCTTATAGAATGAAAGGTCAGGGTTAGGGAGAGAAAGCTACTATTTGAGTGCCTATAAAATATGGATGTTATCTAAACGAATCTCCACAATTGCCTTGTAAATGTGGCATCTTATACATATTTTACAGATCAGCTTAGAAAAGCTGTTCACCTTGATCAGGTCATTCAGTCAGGAAGTGGCTGAGCCCGTTTGACACACCGGCTCTGTTGGACTCTGCTCGTAGCACCGAGCGTGTAGGAGGGGTTCGGTTCTCTTGAACTGTGCTAGAACCGAACACTTTGAAAGTACCCAGGTGCCCTGTTTAGATGACCCAAAAGACATGATTGAAAATGTATGACTCTTTAATTCCCTCAATTTTATATTTCGGTGACTTAAGAGCAGGAGGATGAGAGGTAAAGCTAATTATCCAAGGATCTGGTTCTTGTCACGTCTCATTCGTCTACTTGACAAATATTTATCGACACCTGCCACGTTAGTCAGTCAATTACCCTCACACTCCATTTTCTTTTTACATTGGATTTTCTGTTTTTACTCCATTCGCATTTGGGCACGCAGCCTCGGTTTCACTCAAACTGGTCATCTCACTATTTTCTGACTTTCCTCACTTTTGCAAGAATGGGTCCTTCAGCATGCAATGCCTTTCTCCTCCCTTCTGCTGTTTAAATCCTGCTGATTCCTTAAGGCCTGATCCCAACCCGATTTCTCCTCTGATCTTAAGCGCCCCTCCCCGCCCTGCTCTCCCCATTTTAGTAATGGTCTCACTCTAAACATTAGAGAAATTCTGCTCATTTAGCTTCTCAAGCCCATGTATAGTTGTATGCTGCTTCAGGGCTGGAAAGACGTCGTGATTTTCAGGATTCCCATAGCAACTACTACAGTGCCAGGCGCATCGCAGGTGTTTAATAAACGTTGTTTGCTAAGATAAGAAAAACTTGTTATAAAATTATTTAGAAAATGCAGTGGATCACTATAGACTACATACAGTGCCTTTTAAACATTGAAAGAGGTAATACGATGGAATGTTAAGACTGCCGACTCTGCAGATAAAGCAGGGTTTGCATTCTGGCTCATGTCATTTAATTGGTGTAGAGTCCCAGGCAAGCCTCCGTTTCCTCATCTGTGAAGTGGAGACAAGACTTTCTACCTGAGAGATGGTCTGTCGTAGAGAGTTACAAGAGACGCCGCTTATGAAGTTATGAAGTGCTTAGAATGCACCTACTGGACTCATCAGCAAGCACCATAAGTGATAGGTAGGTAGACGCAGGCACCACGTGCCCCCAAAGTCTGAAAAGATTGGATTCGTATTGATTTGGGGTGAGGGTCTTGCTTCTGGCTCCCAGACATCATTCATCTATTTGGAGCTATTGGCTCATTTAGAAGACACATCTGTAAAAGCTTTGACTGTGATATTGACGTCTTATATTCTCAGTCCTCCCCTCCTCCACCCCCGGAGGGGAGCGGGAATCTAAGTTAATCACACCTTGGTGTGAGGCAGAGACGTAGGGGGTAGAAGAAGATACCCAAGCATCTGAGCTCTACCACAAGAGCACATTGCAGTGAAATGATTGCATCGGGATAAGCCTTCAACCCAACTTCACATGAAGTTGGTTTTTCTTCTGGAGTCCTCAATACGGGGGTGGATGGAGAGAGGACAACTCTAGTTCCAGAGGGTAGGTGGGGCAGACTTCTCAGGAGAGGACATTGCCTCTAGACTTGAATGGGAAAGTCTGGAGGAAGAGCGGTTCAGGCGGAGGGAGCTGTAAGAGAGAAGCCGTGAGGCAGGAGTATGCTTGGGGAACAGAAAGAAGGCCACGGTAGCTGGAGCCGAGTGGGTGAGGGAGAGGTAAGTGGAGGCCGGGTCACGCAGGTCTCAGTAAACATGAGAAAAAGCTGGGACTCCGTTCTCATTTCAGTAGGAAGCCCTTGAAGGGCTTAAAGCTAGGGTGTCATCTGCTAGCCAGTGTCCAAGGGGCCCCCAGTGCCCCTTGCTCTGTGGCATTCCCAGCATCCCACATTGAATGAGACTGACCTGTAGCCGACAGGCTATGTGGAGATGACAGACATGGCTCCCGAGGCTAGGCTGTAGAAGACATTGCAGCTTCTGCCTCGTTCTCTCTCAGTTCACCCACTCTGGAGGGAGCCAGCTGCCATGCCAGTAGGACATTCAAGCGGTTTCAGAAGAGGTCTGTATACTGAGAACCCAAGGCCTCCAGCCAATAGCCATGCGAGTGGGCCACCTTGTAAGCGGACCCTCCAGCCCCAGCCCAGCCTTCAGATGACTGCAGCCCAGGCTGACATCCTGACCATAATGTCACAAGAGACTGAATAAGTACCACTTGGCTAAGCTGCTCTCAAATCCTGATCTTCAGAAACTGTGAGATAATTATTATTATTTTTCGTCTCACACTGCTAAGTTTTGGAGTAATTTGTCATGTCGCAGTAGGTAACTATTTCAAGTGCTATCATCTGATTTAGATTTTTCCACACTTGGGCTGCTGGGTGGACAAAGAAGGTAAACATTGCGAACAAGGAAAACACTGAGAAGGCTTCGCAGGTATTCAGGTGAGAGATGGTGCTGGCGTAAATCAGAGAGGCTCTCACCAGCGATGGGGAGAAGTGGCCAGCTTGGGTGACGCTGGTGCGATTTGCTGACGGGCTCGCTGAGGAGCTTATGGGATGTGAGGAATCAGGTGGACTTCTTTATTTTTGGTCTGGGCAGCCGGGTGGCTGGTGGTATCATTTACTGAAAGGGAATGAATCAGTTTGGAGAGGAAAATCTAGACCCCATTAAACACAAAATAAAGATTGCGTTGAATGAGAGAGAGTGTGACAGCTTAACTAGGAGCAGTTTTTTTTTTCTGTCACAGGGTACAAATAAGAACTGTCTGTGTTTCAATAAAAACATTTTCAGTCAGTACCTGGGAACTCGCTTCCTTCTCCTCAATTAAGTAGAAGACAATTAAATTAGAGTCCAGCTTCTAGGAGTTCATTATGCCTCATCGAAAATGATAAATGACGCTTGGTGACCTCGTCACCTTGCCAACTTGGTCCCACCTCGTTTTTCAAAGAGCTAATGAAACCGATGGATTTCTCCCTCCTTAGTAGCAGGGCCAACAGAAACAACCATGAAATGCGAGGAAGGAAGCCGAGGAGGCAGAGGGAGAAGAGGAGAGAAAACCCACACTTGATGCTTTGACGATTGGCCACAGTGACTTTGAAGTGCAAACTCGAAAAAAACCCACCCATCTACATATTGATTTTCTATCCGTTTCATTGTGTTACTCCACCGCTACTTGGCACACAACACCAGGGCTCCGCGTGTGTGTGTGTGTGTGTGTGTGTGTGTGTGTGTGTGTTGTGTGGCAGATCTACCCTTTTCTCTGGAAAGAAAGGAAGAGTGGGAAAAGGGGAAGACAGATGGTAGTAGGGGATGCTTTCGATGTGTCGCAGACCCCCATCAGTACTTCGTGCTCCTGCAATTACCTTGAGCCGCAGGAAGGCCTCGACTTACTCTCCCTTGCTTGGCTGGGAAGGGACAAAGCTGGCTCCGGAACCTGGAGGCAGCAGGAAGAAAGGGCTACGAGCAGGAGCTTGGGATCTGGCTCGAGTTCTGGCTCCCCAATTTTTTTTTTTTTAGCTGTGTGGCATGAAGCAAGTTGCTTGACCTCTCTGAGCCTCCATTTCTTCATCTGTTAAATGGGAATGATTCTATTGCACAGGTCCGTTATAAAGATGAAGTAAGGTTGTACACATTAAACACTTAGCTACTGCCAGGTGTAGGACCAGACCTCAGGAGGTGTTGGGTGTCTGCCGTTGTTTTATTCTGACTCCCAAGTTCATTTTTGACTCTGCATCTTACATTATTGAGCGAGCAAATCTTCTGACTGTTGAGGAACTTTATTTAAAATACATGATTTAGGACAAGGCTTGGCAAACTTTTTTTGGTAAAGGGCTAGAGAGTATATATTTTAGGCTTTGCGAGCCATATGGTCTCTGCCAGAATTACTCACCTCTGCTCTAGACAATATATGAACAAATATGCACGGCTATGTTTCAATAAAACTTTATTTACAGTAACAGATGGCAGCTGGATTTGGCTTCCTGGCGCCCGATTTAGGAGATGGAGCTGAGTAACTGTAATTTCAGGTTTCCTCGGTATAATAATACCGTCAGCATTGCTGACTTCTGTTTATAGTGCATCTACAGTTTCCCAAGTGATATCAATTCCTTTGAGTGACTCTGTCTTCATTCTCCCCCTTCTAGGTTTGGGGTCCCGTCTTAGGTCACCAGTACTGCATGCACAGCTTTTGTCAACTGGTCACCTCCATGAGTTGCTTCCTTTAACCATAATGCATTTTCCTCAGGCCAAGCATCTTCACGTCTGTTTGAATCTGTATTCCCTAGATCATATCAGATTCCAAATATTTCTTTGGCTTTAACTGTATCTGCCTTGTGGGATATCCGGCCCCATCGTATTCCCCCTAAACAACCCAGGGGACTACGTGAGAGGGATTCTTTGAGTTCCAAAAGTGCGTTCTTTTGGGCATCCTTATGTACCAGCCTTTTCCTTCTCTGCTGTGTCTTCCTGGTATGACACTGTCTGTCCCCACAGATGACCCACATGGCCATGTGCTGGCGACACCCTCCAAAGTCACCCATAGCTTGCATGTCTTTCCGTTGGCTCCTCTTCCTGGTGGGAAGTGCTGGGACCATGGCTTTTGGTGCTGAATGCTGTCAGCGCACACCAGAGATTTAAAAAAATCCTCACTACTGGCCTTTTCAGTCAAACTCCTTGCCTTCCTTCAAGGTTATCGATGAGCCAGGAGTCAAAAAAAATAATCAGTTTTACAGCCCCGTAGCATGTCCCACAGGGGTGATATGACATCTGTTTCATTGTCTTTGGCTTTAAAGATTTTCATGACATGGAGAAACCCGATTTAACATTCAGTTTGTCTCATTTAATTCTCATGACAAACTTAGGAGGAAGACAGTGTGATAATTGCCATCATAGAGATGATGAAACTGAGATTTAGTGAGAGAGAGGGACTTGCTGATCGTCCTGCAGTTGGTGCTTTCGCAGTCCAAACCCCGTTTCCACTCCAGAACCAAGATGATACTCTGTGTCCTCTTAGTACAGTGGTACATCTTCTGAGCTGTTTCGTTTTCTGTATCTTACAGAAAAGTCCTGGTATGGAACATCTATCGTTGCAGCCAGATTCTAGAAGGAGGTGATGTTAGCTTGGTCTAAAGTCTGTTTTCTATCTAAATGTCAAAACCATAACCTCTGACATTGAGATCCAAACAAATAAAAACGTCTCTGATCCTTTGACCTGTGAAAATACACTGCCTTCAGATTATAGCTTCGAGGCTATTAGTGCTCGCCTGTAAATTAATATAAAATGTTTACACTTGCGGTAGCCATTCGGGACCCTCTGCCCAAAAAGAATGCCGTTGCCTGGCTGTTTTAAATCCACCCAGAATGACTTACCTTTTACCTGAGTATAATCAATTTTTCCTATGATAGGAAGGCAGAACTAATTCCTAAGTTAACCCATGTCTCTGTCGCCAATATCTATTTTTAGTGAGATATATTTTGGGGGGGAAGATTTGCTCTGACCTGGAAAATGAGGAGAATGGCTTAGGTCGCTTTCATAGCATTTCTCAAAAATATTCTTCACATATGTCTGGTGGAAGAGAACCGCGAGTGGAAAGGGTTAGCTTGGGGGAAGATGCAGCACAGAAGTTCATCTATTTCCGAGGTGTCGCCAGCCATCCCGTAGAGATCCAGGAGACAGACGGAGAGCAGACCAGGAAAGAGGGCCAGAGACCGTCCTGGTCCCTTCAGGACTTCCATTCCCAGGACATGGGTTGGTGGGTTGGGGGCTCAGCAGAAGGGAGTTCACACATGCCAGGAGCAGATGAAAGCTGTGTTTGATTCTGCAGTGTGCCTGTGCTGCTGGCCCAGGTGGCATTATTCACTTAGCGCCATTCCATCCTTCGCAGGAAAAGCACAGCAGGCTTATAATACTTGAGTTTTTAAACACTCAGAAGGCTGTGATGCTATAAATAAGCTTCCTGTGTCAGAGATTAAATCAACCAAGATGCCTGCCATGCCAACTTTATTTCTGAAACAACGTGTTTTCAACAGAAATCAAAATACATGTTAATCCTTTCCTTCTGACACGCTAATACAAGCCTTAGAAATCACAGTAGAGAGCTACTGAGAGGACGCTAAGTAGCAGAAGCCGTGTCTGCAAGGCTTATCTGTTGGAGAAGACCGCAGCCATCCCTCCTTTTGGAAATCTTTTACCTGAACTCGTGGCGTGGTGCTGCAGAATCAGGGCTGGGCGGGCTGGTTACATCAGGGGAGACTTGGCTGTCTTATTTTAGATACACCAAGATGGAGGCTGTGTCTTTGAGATGAACGATAACAGGTTAGCAAACAGCCGTCCAGTTCAATGTCTGTTCCCCTTTCTTTGGTAACAGAACCCCAGTTTTCTCTGGGAAACGATCCTTCTCACACTCATAACCCATGTCGTTCTGTGTGGGTTGTTCTATTCCTGAGCTCCAGAGGCGGGACCAGGGCTAATCAAATCAGAGCTTTCCCTTTCTTTGACTTACGGCAATTGGTTCAGAGGTGAACCAATCACCCAGGTGTGCCAATTGGAGCAAATCTTGGAACTGTTGGGATAAGGGAGTCTTCCCCGCGCCCCCCAGGGTTACTAGCTTGGAGCTGCTGAGTTTCATCCTAGCCATCAGATCACCTGAGATTGAAGCCGTCCCAAAATAAAGCAGAGATAAGAGATGGAGAAAGATTTCTGATGGTATTGTTTGAACACCTGGATACAGTTCTGCTTGCATTTAGATGCATTCCTGATTCTTTTTTTTTTTTCCATCGACAGTGAGTTGAATTTCTGTCACTTGAAATAGTTCTGGCTGATTCAGTGGCCCAGCTGACTAGCCAATTCGGTGATTAAATGTATTTATGGATTTATCAACCTATTGTGAGAGTAGATTTATTCTAATTTAGTGAGAGTGACTGGTTTGGCAGCCTAGGGCAGGCCCAGCTCGAGCGAAAGAGGGTGAGCATCGGAGCCCCCGCAGATGAAGGGTGGTCCTGAGAAGCTGCATCTGGAGGCTTGTGCTGAGGCCAGCTGATGGGGACTGTGCCAGCTTTCGTGGGGGCATTGTTTAGAACCCCTGCCTCTAGGAAAAAGTAGGCTCCAACCAAGAATCCTTAGCCTTTTGGAGTAGCTTTAAGGATATGTTAAGATTTCATACCTTCTCCCTAGATAGATTGACCAGTGCTCTTTCTCACAGAGTTTTCCATGTGATTTTGGGTGGCTCACAGAATCACGGAAACCCAGTTACTCACCTTTGGGAATTCCGGATCACACGTTGAGAACCTGAGCAGGTGACTTATCTTTTATATTTTATGAGATCTCTTGTGAATGATATATAGTTGCTGGCGAAGATATTTGAGGACTCGTCTCAGGCACTGTAGTTAACATATAGCATTTACTTAGATTTTTACAATGACCCTCAATGGTAGATGCTATTACTACTCTAATTTGACAAATGAATAATCTGAAATACAGAAAAGTTATGTAGCTTGCTCGAGACTGTACAGTTTATAAATGATCAAAAACCACTTCTCAGTCTAGAAGACACAAGAGACCACATTCCACATAATCCCACTGACTTTATAAATCTATGCCTGTCCATAATGGTTTGAATCCTTACAACTAACATAAATGCATCATGACACAGTTTACACCCATTACTTCCTGGAGGAGAAATGAGATCACACAGGTTCCAATCCCAAATTAGACAACCGACTTGTCATAAATCACTTAGTGTCTGAGAAAGGTTCTTTTTATGGGGAGTGTGGTTTGTACACTTTAATATTTTTTTCATTTTTCTTATTTTTTTTTTAAATTGAAGAATTGCAAAAGGGAAATGTGCTTATAAAAAAGTCAATGCAGGAACAGAAAGCGGGGAGTTAGGCACAGCATGAAAGTCGCCGTCAGAGGCTCCTGTGCTTGTCAGTTCACTCCCCAGAGGTGATCAGTTTTAAAGTTCTCTCAGCTCTTCCATGGATTCGTAGTCTTCTTTTTAAACAAAAATAAAATCATATATCTTGGTACGTTTCCATGTCAGTGGTACGTATCGATCTACTACATAGTTTCTGGTGGCTACATTTAATCCACAGATGTGGACATAGACATTTTGCTTCATCATTCCCTGGCTGATGGATATTTCATTTGATCCTGTTTTAAAAATCATTGATAAAACTCTTGCTGCAGCGAATACCCTTGCATATATATCTTTGCTGGTGTGACTGAGTGTTTCTGTAAAACAGATCTGTGGAAGTAGAATTGACAAACTTTATCCTTGGAAAAAAGCAAATAACATTGCACATTGCCATGGTAGGTCAACAGGCTGTTGGGACAGAAAATTAAATCACATGGTGTTGCTTGTCTTGCTTCCTTCTCCCCTTCCACCCATAGAGTTGTTTACTCCACCCCTTGATTCCCGGCACAGCCGATGGGACCTGGGTTGAACCCCCGACTCTTTCTTGGAGATCTGAAATTTTGAGCCTCACCCGAGGGCCGCCTTGCAGCCCTGCTGTAACTCAGCCACGCCAGATCACGACTGAGCTGCTTGCACTGAGTAACGTTACCAGCTTCGCCCTATACCAAATTGGGGGTTCATGTTGACATTGAATCGGCTCCAATGACCATTGGTTGACAAGTCCCAGAAGGAGACAGACAACTAAAGGGGGTAGTTCCCTTTATGTCAGAATTCTTTCCTGAAATCAAGAGCACTTCTTATTTTGGATTCCCCAATAAATCCTAATAAATCCCTGTTTCTTTTCTTGAACTAACCTGATGGTTTCTCTTTACCATACCCCACCCTCCTCCTCAGGCTAAGACCATATTTGTTCTCTCTTTTGTATTACTGAGAAAACAGGTGATAGAGAAGCTTCTTTGCATTTTGTTCCTAAAGGCTAAACAGAGACATCCTAGGGAGGTATATTCCGTTGGACTCTATCTGCCATTTCTCTGCTGGCCAGGTTATTTTGAGAACACACTGAACTCCGTCCTCGGGTATTCCCTAAAGGGAAGGCTTGGAGGATTCATGAAACCATTTGCTCATCGATGAGGAAGCTGGGTAAATGGATGCTCTGTGGGTGGGACGCTCCACACTGCTCTCTGCTGGAGACGGGAGACATGGCACATCTCCCAGAGAAGCTTGCCCAGAAACAGGGCTCCTCCTCACTGAAGGCTCTGCTGTCGTCCTCCAGGGAGACGGACAACTGGGACATGCCAGTTGGGACCAGAATTACAATTTTAATCCAAGCTTAGAAGCTCAGCGTCAGTGAGACAGTAGGGTAATTCCCAAAGACTTTCTGATCACTGGGTAGTGGTGAGGAGCAGGGAGCAATGGAACTGTCCAGAAAACATACTTTCTCTTGGTAACTTACGAAAACCCAGAGTGATGAAAACAAATTCATATTCTCGCTTCATATGCCCACACGTCCATTACGGGAACACCAGAGGAACCCGTGTGAAGCAGGGTGGCTTTCGTGGCTGGGGGACTTCACGGTTCAGTTCTGCCTCTCCAGGGGACTCTCTGCCACGGGGACTCTCTCCTTTCCCCAGAAGCTCTGAAGGAAATGGAACTTCGTGATCGCGATAGAGGAATTTGTTGTTAAAGACACATTAGGTAAAGACCCGTCCGTTGCTACCCATCCCCGCCGGCACCAGCTCTGTCCGCTCCCCAGGAGCACCCAGCACGGATTCCCAGCACCCCGAGGTCCCCTTTGGGTGTTTTCTCACTCAATCTGGCTTTTTCATGTACAGTACTGAGCATCAGGGAACGAGGGCTGGCACTGGAAGCGAATCTGGTTTCTTTCTTTGTCCTCCAGCCCCATTCCCACCCCCTTCCTTCAGGTCTCTGCCTTCAGCTGTATAAATTAAGCACATTCTTGTGCTTTTGCAGGTCATATCTGGGATTGTCTGGACATCTCTGGCATAAACTCTGAATTTGTGAAACCAGTAATTTGCCGCTCCCAGCTTATAATGGCCGACGTTGTCAGTGTTTGCTTAGAATTTTAGTATGTGATGTTCTAATGTTAAGGTCAATTTTATTGATACTGAACTCTATGCCCTCATTTCTTTCCCCATTGCATTTTTTTTTGAGGCACACACAGAGAGGGTAACTAATCTTAATATCTTGTGTTCACAATTCTATTTAGCATGAAATCAGTAACTGACATATTAATTATAATAATCTGTTAAATATACTTTACCTACATGTTAATTATGGGAGACCATTCTCATTTATTTCTCCGGGTAGCCTATTAATTCAACCCAGATGGTACAGCTCTGTGAGACGGTAACACTGAGCATTTGCAGAATAAATCATGTTGCCAAGATACAGCAGCAAAAAAAAAAAAAAAAAAACCACACACGTTATCAGCTGAATAAGCTTTAGTCTGATATAACCAGGAAAGAAAACTTACCTATTACTCACAGACTAGAGCTCAGTTAAAAACAGGATCAGTGTACCAAATGTTTAGGAAAATGTTTTGAGGACATATCATGGCTGCCTCCAAGAGAGTGGGTTCTTTATTTAAGCCCAGTGCCCCATAAATAATTCCGAAAGGGGGAATGGTATCCTGACGCAGGGAGTCCATCATAACTTGGGAGGAGGGGAAGGGAGGCGTCGGTGCCTTTGATGTCAAGGCCGGCGACCTGTGGGCAAGTGCTGAAGCACCTCCACCCGTTCCCACCATTCCCTCGCTCCCTTTCATTTCTTCCTGGACACTAGTAGGCAGGAATCTGGGCTCGGTCTCTTTGGGACTCTCTAGTTGGGGCCGTATTTATATTTGGGAGGCTGATTTCATCTCTGAATGGGATGAAGCCGGGAATCAGTCAGTGGGGTGTCAGGATCCTTTTCTTTCTTGGGGAGGATCTAGCTCCACTGGACAGAGACCTTCCAGTTCGACAACATGGTTCCACGATTTAATCGGCACTCGCTCATCTGTTTCCAGGAAGAACCGTGCTAGTTGTTGGGAACCAGGGGGCGGGGGCCAGGCTCAGGGGGGGCCTTGCCCTCACAGACCTTACGACGTGGGAGAGGCCGTTAAACCGACGGTTATAACATGGTGTGACCGGGGCCAGGCTGCAGGACTGTGGCGTCAGAACACATAGCGAGGGCCCCCAGCTCGGACCCGGGGGAGGCCCAGAGACGGTTTCCCAGAACAGCGTTTCATCGACTGCTCTGAAGGGGGAGCAGGAGGTCGTCACCTGGAGGATGGGACAGCGTCTACGAACGGCGCACCACGTACTCAAAGCATTGAAGGGAGTTGGTACAAGTGGAGCATAAGTTTCGGGGAGCAGGGGGGTCGTGAGGACTTTCAAGAGCTGTGGCCTGGTAGGTGCGTGGCGGTTGGATGATGAGGGTCGCCGTGAACCAGGTGCAAACATTCAGCCCTCAGTGGGGACCACTGAAGAGTTTAAACGTGGAGGTGACAGGGTCAGAGTCACGTTTTGGGGACTTCATTCTGGCTTCACCAAGGAGAACCGTTTGTGGACTGGGGCTGTTGTCCAAGTGAGAGACGGTGACGTCCTGGACCAGATGACGGACTTTGGTCATCTTCTTATCCCTTTCGGCCCTGCCTAAGTCTCTTCTCTTTCTCAGCGCTTTCCTGAAACCTCCAGCTTCCGCCAGCGTCTCCCTCCTTTAAGCTTTGATGGCAACGTCATCAAAGGTCGTTTCACGCTTGAGGACGAGCGAAGGCTTTGCTCCTCCGCTCTCCCCGTTAACCCCGGAGCAGGTGTGTCCACCTCCGCGCCACGCCAGAGGGCGGCGTCTCACTTCTCTTCGTCTTGCCTCCCTTCCATTGACACGCGGCCCGTAGTGACTTCTGCGTTCGGCCAAATCGCTGCTCACATTGCCGCTGGCGACTTACGCCCAATGTTTCTCGTGATGTTCTATTTCATGATTGCTCCTCAGTCACTCGACCTAAAAACAGCTGTCCCCCCACCTCTCTCCTGGCGCTGTGTTCCTCTTCTTCACCACGTCGGCCGCAACGCGCAGTTGGAGCTTAATTCGATTTGCTTGCTTATTTGTGCTTTTTTCTGCCTCCTTCACCAGACTTGGGGCCCATCGGGATGGGAAACCACGTCTGTTTGTTGTTTTCACTGTGTCCCAAGCACGAAGCACAGTGCCTCGTTCACAGTAGTTGCACAATAGATAAACGTTTCTTGAGTGACTATATTATTTTTCTGTAATTTTTCTATCATTCTTGCAGGGAGCGATTGGTTCTCAGAACACATTTGAGGTACACGCTCTTAAGCTTAGAGGAAGTGATGAAAACGGGGTGCAGAAGTGGAAACCGTAAGCCATAAAATGGGGCAGCGTCCAGAAAACGGCCTTCTGTAGCAATGATTAGAATTCATGTCAATGACTTGGGCACGGAATGAACTTGTCAAGCCCCCTGGAGAGAGTGGAGCCCGCAAGACAGGGGAGAAATTTTGCACGTCCAAATGACAGCTCTAACAGATGAACATCAGGATGAAATTCAGCAGATGAATTTCAGAAGAACAAGATTATTTTAGAATTGGTTTTGAGTTTTAGATCTTGCCTTCTTTCATTTTCTAAGACATAGCCAACCTTCCGTCCATTCTTCCTTCCCACCTACTTGCCTTCTTTGGTTCATGCATTCTTCCAGCAAACATTTCTTGAGGGTGTGAAACATCCCAGGCTCTGAGTCGTGCTGGGAAGAATGGGATTTTTAGAGAAGCGGTTGGGTAAACTTTTAGGGTACTGACAGTAAAGTACACCTCTGTGTTGCAGGACCAGGGAGAGGCCTTAGCGAAAGGTTTCCAGCTGAAAGACCGTGTTTATCTAGGTTTGATCCCCCTCCACCCGCACCCCCCAGTTTCTCTTTCAAAGAAGATATTGAGAAAGGATTGAGGGGGAGCTGACACATCTGCTGAACCCTCCCAAATCACAGCTGAGCCCTAGTCGCTGGGTTTAACATCAGCCAGAATTCCACATCCACTACATGGTTAAGAGGAACTTCTAGCTGGGGAATATAAAATTGTAAATGGCACAGATAACGTCAGTCTGAGTTACTGTTTTCAGAATGACACAGATGTTAGGATAAGGGAGCATAAATGGAAATTAAAGGGAAACAAATTCGGAACAGATGTCAGGAAGCATTTTTTTCATGCGGAGAATCACAAACGTGTGGAATGGCCTACCAGGCTCGATTGTTAAGGCAAAGACACAGGGGACATTCGAGAACTGATCAGATGGCATCATGGGGGAATTAAGCAGTAAAAGAGGAAATGAGTGTGCATACCGCGACCGGCTTTCAGCTAATCCTCAACAATGTCCGTGTTCTTACGTTGCTGGTGCTTATATACTTACCTTGGATAAACACACATAATTTCTTTGCATTAGTTGTCACAGATTGCACCAATCTCAAAATAGTTATTTTTACATCATGAAGATGAGAGAGAGAGAGAGAGAGAGAGAGAGAGAGAGAAGATGGGAGGAGGAGAGAAGAGAGAGAGAGAGAGAGAGAAAGATCGAGCTCCTTTCATGCAGTTATTTTTTGGAGGGAGGGTGTCTCAGTCATGAATCGTACATGAAAAGTGAACAATTAAAATTATCTTGAACCAAAGAGCAGGATGTGCTCATAAGCATCCAGCCGTCTGCACCGCCTTGTGCAGCTGGGGTTCTAATTCTCACTAAGTTAAGTACATGACCTCTCAAGGATTCCGCGGGAGGAGTTCTCCAAGGCTTTCTCTGCTTCTGTTCCCCCAGCTAATAGCCTCATGGTGCCCACGTCCTCCGAAGAATATTATATGTAGGAGAAAGGAAGTTGAGTTAGTTCTCAGTGTTCGACAGCTACTCACTGCAAAGAATTGGAACCAGGGTGGGACAGTAGGGAATTTGCAGCCCCGTGACCACTGGCCTTTCTTTCATTGTACCTTCTGAGCAGCCCCAGGGAGACTGTAACCAGGTGCCCCTGTAAGGGGGTATCACTTGAGGGATGTAGCTTATGATAATAGGGAAGGAGAGAGAGAATAGCAATGACTCCATGCCCCAAGGGAAGGTAGTTGAGGATAAAAAGTAGAGTAAAACCTCATTAATCTGGACGCTGCTAATTTAGAATGCATGAATAATTCAGACCCTCTGGCTGGGCTGAAGTTTACCTTTGTACTAGATACGGAGAAAAAGGTTTGCTAAGCAAATTAGTAGTGTAAACAAGATCGAGGGTGGGGAATATATAACCTATTTAAGTGAACAAATTGTTTTCACATACTTAGTAGAACCATCTGCAAAGGAACAATGAACAGGTCAATTATAAGTAATCCTGGTCTATTCATTAATTTCCGTCTGCTGGGTATCCATACTTAGTAAAATCTCATCAGCATTAGAGGAATGCAACTCAACGAACAGGCAGTTTGTAAAAGTTCACATTTAAGTCGATTTATATTGTCTTTCATCATTTACTTCAGGTTTTAAGACTTGAAAGACCTCTGGACAAACATTTCTTGGACTCTGTCTGTTCCCTTTATTTCTAAGCCTTTAGGTTTGAGAGGGTAGAAAGACTGACTTGAAGAATGTAGTCCTGAGCTATGCCGGCCCCAGGGCAAGTACGGAAAGCTGGTTTGGCCAGCTCTACAGCTACTTACCAAGAGTAGGGTGCTGCAGGTTTAAAAGTCTGGGTTCTCATCTGGTCTCTGCTAATAATCACCCGTTGGACCTGGGGAATCCACTTACTTCCTTTGGGCCTCAGTTTCCACATGTATGTATAAATGGGATGAGATGAATGATTTTGAAAGATGCTTCCAACTCAACAATTCCATTATCCTCATTTATCTCTTCTGAGACAGCTTCTCATCAGTAAAAAAAAAATATGTAATAATTCTCATGCTGTTGTCATAAGCCAATGATATAGCGAATAAAGTACAGAGTATAATTCTAATATGAGCAATAAGTAAGAAAAAAGAGTCAGTCAAGAGAAATTCTTATCATGTCTGCTGCTGTCATATTCTGAGAATAAACTCTTTACTCTCTGCTTGGGACACCCCGAGTTTCTTTTATCCTTCCTCATCCGTAGACTTCTTAATAACATTTTCCCACGAGGTGACATCGGAGGTCTCACCCCTCCTCCCTCCAGCCTGCTTAGCCAGCCTGCTGAGCGCCGCATCAAGGGCAAGGTGCTGAAGCAGAAGCCTCCTCTAGTTCAGCGGATCAGCGAGCGGTAAAATGGGCCAGTGGGAAAGGGTGCGGATGGCTTTCTCTCAACCAGAGATCTTGTTGCCATACTCCCCGCCACCCTCAAACGCTTTCATGGATTGTGCTGATTTTCATTCTACAGCTGGGGGTGAACGTGGAACGGCCAGTGGGCGCGAGTTTGCCTTTGGACTTCAGTTCATGTCAGTCTCTGGTCCTGCCAGTCGCTCTCCCGTAAAGGAAATTAATCAATTAAATATCGATTTTAAGTGTCGTTCCCATTTAAGCGATTCTTAACTAATGCTTGGTCAACGACCTTTAAAAGCTTTGTCACCTAAACAAGTCATCACCCAGCCCTTCCAGATGGAGACTCGGGGACCAGGGCCGTGTTGGGCTTCCTTAGCTGTGGTTGGTTGAAGATGCTTACTTAGGTCCTTGAAAACGTTTGACACATATAACTCAATAGCAGAAGAGCTTCAGAGATTTGCTAAAATCAGATGTAAATCTCATTGGTATGTACTGTGTTCAGATTACAAGTTCTCTGTAGAAAATTGGAGAAGGCTCTAACTGGAGAAAAATGTGGTGAGTGCCATGAGTAGCTTTTGTGGGCTGAGCATTTTTAATCAGACCCTACGGTCCTGGTACAGCCTCCCAGCAACAGGACCTTGCATCACAGGGACTCTTTGGGTGACTTTTATTTAAATGAAACTCATCGGGCTTGGAAAGTCAGCGTCTACGGAATTAAAAACTTTGGTTAAAACAAAGTTTTGGCGAGGTTGTTTGACATCCTTGAAAACTAACCCAAGTCGATGCTGTGCCTGGTACAGTTGCTGTCACAGCGTTGGTTGTGTTTCTAACATTTGTCAGCAAGCTGCCTTTTATTTCTCTTTTTTATTGACTGCTTGCTATAAGCTCCATCCTGTGAAAAGTGCTGTGAGCTTTGCAGACAAATAAATACTTAGTTCTACATTTCCAGGAGTGTCAGTCTTGGTGAGGGGCAAGACATAGAGACCAAAGGTTGCAAAACAGTAGATGTGGCCTGCAGATATCATTTGTTTGGTATATAGTGTCTTGTCATCTATAAGTAAATATACAAAATAAAAACTAAAGTTTGATGGTTGTCAACATTTAGAAATGAGGTGTGTTTGCTTGAAAATTGATAGTTCAAACTTCTCTGGAAAAATATCGGATGACGTGAGAACCCAGGCCCACATTCTTTCACGGTGACAGCTACCTAAGCGGTAGCTACTTCCTTTTGTTGAGAAATGACCTCTCTAGTTAGCAGGCAACAGTCCCTCCCTGTTGTCTTAATCCAGCCTCCCCACTCACGTATATTACCTGCTTTGCTCCAGTAGGCATATGTATTTATAATCCTTGGAATAGTTACATAAGACAAACAGACAGACAAAATGCATGGTATGAAGACCATGGGTGGAATGACAAGGTGACGAAGGACTACGTGACCCGGTTATCTGGTAATCCTAGTTTGTCATAATTGATTGGGAAGATGTCTTACAAAATGACTAATAATTATGAACTGAAATTTTCAAATGCATTAAAAAAATAGGTGAGAGGAGCATTAACGCTATCCCTTTGGTGACGTCGCTGACTGTGGCTCGTGTTCCTGTATACTTTTGTAACAGAGGAAGAGTGGCATAATGGCTATGGCTAGTTCAGTTGTAATGGCCATGGGAAGGTTGACACCACGTGAGTGACTTCTTCCATCATGCAATAAATGTAAAAACAGAGGCCGAGGCTTTTAGAATAATAAACCCCTGTGTGGTCTGGAAGACTGACCCAAGTGTAGCCCCTGGACAGACACTTCCCTTGTTTGATGACAATTGGTATGGTCCCAAGGTCAAGCCATGGGTAAGAGGTCAAGTAGAAGATGGTCTGCAGGGTGACATATGCCCACAAGGACAGGTCAGAGTGGGACTGAGAGAGAATTGTTACATCTGGCAATTAGGATGACTCTCAAGTGAATGTTTGTTTTTGTTTTGTGTTTTGCCTGCACAACCTTTATTCTCTTTTGCTCTGGAAACAGAATATCTCTCCCCACTTAATTTGTATGGTTCAGATGGACCGACTCCGCTTTATGATACCATGGTTGGGCGTGACTCAGACCTGACCAATGAGGATTTCAGTGTCCCCTTCCACGGTCGATCCAGGGATGGGCATGTGATCCAAGCTGGGACGTGAAAAGTCAGCCTTGGGAATTTTTCTACCAAAAGAGCAGAGTTCTTCTTGCCGGGGTTGCATAGCTGGTGGGATGGGAGCGGGAGCTGCAGGAGACCCTTCTCGCAGTTGCCTTAGGAGGCTCTGGCCAAGACTACAGCCAGTAGATGAAAACAGGGTGACGGAGGCCTGTTCGTGCTGCCTTGCTCCAGCTGCGGCTTAAACTACACAGCTGTGCTTCTTTCTCTCCTTTGGCACTCTTCTTTTGCGTTAGTAAGACTGGGCATTACTTAATAAAAGATGGCAAGTGCCTCGATCGGGAGAACCCCTGTCTGTAGGAGGGGCACCTAACCTGATTCAAGAGGGCGAAGAAGGCTTCGCAGGTGAGTGACATTTAAGGTGAATGTCGAATGATGCATAAGGGTTAGGCATGAGGGGTGATGGAACGTGCTTTGGTAGAAGAAATAGCAGGTGCAAAGGCCTGGAGGCCAAAGAGAGAGGATTATAATTTGGCCAGAAACATCAGGATGAAGAGAGGGAGGGAGAGAGGGAGGAAGAAGAATGGAACAAATGGAGAAGGAAGGAGGAGGAGACGGAGAAAGCAGTGGCCAGGGCCAGATCAAAACGCGCTTCGTGGAAGATTTGTTACAAAATTTTGACATAATTTTTAGGGAATTCAGACCAAGCTTTAAGTACCATAGAGAAGGTTGCTGGGGGGCAGGGGTGGGAGGTCAGATCTCCTTTTGAAAGGATCGTTTTGACTGCAAGGTGGAAGATCAATTAAAGAGAGAAAAAGCAGGCAGTTTGGTAGTTAGTAAAGAGGCCGTTGGAGTGATCCAAACAGAAATCATGGTAACTTAGGAAAGTGTAACGAGAGTGGGCTGACCACGAGAACACGGCTTGGGAGGTATTTAGGGAATAGCATTTACGTGGTGAGGGACTAGCAGGAATCAAGGATGGCTCCCAGGTTTGTGGCTCAGGTAGTGGGTGGGACATGGCACCCATGGGTGAATAAGGAACGCAGGAGGAATTTATCGTGTACAGTGAGTTTGGGATGTCTGTGAGCTGTCTAGGTAATAGTATCTAGAAGGGTTAGGTCTGAAGCTGAGGAGATCGAGCCAGGCTGGAGAGTAAGATTTGGGAGTTATCCGTATGCTCACATTGAATAGGACCAGACTCCAGGAGACGGTGCTGACCAGGGAGAATATGGGACCGAGGAGAGGAGGCCAAGACGTCCTACAGAACAAACTGGTTGGGATGGGTCTGTTGCACTGGGAGGAGTGGGAACACCAAAGGCACATGTCTTCCCACCTTTTTCTGAAGGTGACCATTCCTAGCATGGACAAACACTTGGGGTTCTTTTTATAAGTGAAATTTTCAGTTGCTATCCTATCTGAAGAGAGGCAAAAGTCTCTTCTTGAAGGCTTGCTGTAGTTACATAAGCTTAAGGTAATCAGTCACTCCCAAGAGCAAATTAGAAGGATTTCTTTTGGCCTGGCAAAGACTGCCCATCCCAAAGAACTCATAGCGGGGGAGGAGGTAGGCACTTGGCTTAGGGACCGTTGAGCCTCCTGGGAGAAAGAGGCACACTCTAACAAATGTCACAGGAACAACTCCCTTTGAAATGCAGTGTTACTGGAACCCCCTGAGAGACTGGGATAATCCAACACGAGGTCTGTAAGCCAGCACCAGCTCACCTTGGGGCAAGGTCACCATGGTCTTGGTGTTTTGCTTACATATATATCCTATACACACTGGTTGTGAGATAGGTGTGTGACTGCACAGGACCAACGTTCAAGAGTGACGTTGTTTCCACATGGCAAGGGTATTTATGACAACCCTGGGAAGCTTTCCAGCGCTTCCAAATGAGACCCTGGTTTTATGCATAACTAAGTAGAAGCCCACAGAGGAAGATTGTAGACATGCTACTGGTATAGGCAGATGAGTGATTAAGCAATTATTGGCAAAGGAAAGAGATTACTGTTACTTTTACTGTATTTGAATCCCAACCAGTTAAAAGGTCATCAAACATTAAGATCCCCATGAAGACCTTCTTCAAGATCACTGCCATGTGTACTCCACTTCTCCCCACAACCCCAGTTTTCCCTACTCTGAGATAGAAATCTGGCCAGTGTAGGAACGATTGCGCATAGCTGGAAATATATGGCAAATGCTCTTTGCCCTTAAATGAACCCCTGCTAGGTTCTAGAATAGTTTTCTTTCCCTTAGAATGTGATCTTTGAAAATGTTATAAGTATTATCAGGCTGCATGGGTCTCTATACAGACTATTTTTTAATATACTGTATAGAAACATTGGGGGTTGTAAAGAGTGTCCTAGAAACGTGGTTTGTGAAGTTTCAATGAGTGTTTCTTCTCCCTTGTACAGACTTCCTTAATCAATGGAAAAGAACTTTCTAGTCTGATTTCCCCCATTTCTCCATGTAATGAAACATGGGCATGTGATTCTGAATGCATTTGGGACAATATGATAGCAAAGGGATGCTCAATTAAGAATACACAAGAAACAATATTAATTTGTATTTACTTATTGATAAACTCAGGGATCATTTATAGGACTTTTTAAAAAGTTGTAAAATTTTCTCTCTGATTTAGGGAAAATAATTAGGAGTAATACAATAGTTAAATTTCACAAATATCCTTCTTTGGGGCCTGTCATTTGAACATTTTCATTTATGTCTATTAAAAAATTTTAAACTGTTCATTAATTGCCTTTGTCAGTAGTTATTATATTCAAGATTTCTATTAGTTTTTAAGTATCTCATTTTGTTTTCTTCATTTTTCTCATTAAAGAGACTGGCTCAGAAAAATGATTTCAATTCAGTAGCCAACAACTGCCCATCCATTGTAGATTCTGCTAATAAATTATATGTTGGTTCTTGTAGAACTCTTGAGACTCTAACAAAGATCTTGAAAAACCAAGGTTGAATGAAAAAAAAAAGTTTCTTCTGTTGTGGTTTCTTAGAGAAGATTGAAGAGCTTAGAGAACAACTTTAAAAACACAGTGATGTGATTCAGTTAATGCAGTAACCTTAGATTAACTTTATAACTATTATCTTGGTTCTGACTGTCTTGGTCGACGAACATTTGAAGTAACTTAAGAAAATAAGAAATAAAATAGAAAAGAAGTCTATTGAAATATAGATTATAAAAACTGGTGAAAATTAAAATGAATAAATCATATTAACATAACATAGTTCACAAAAGTGGGCTGGATCAAGGAACTAGTTTTCAGTGTCCATCAGGTTTCCTCCATAGGACCTATGCTGAGTATTGGCACAGCAAGAGAGCTGATGGACTCACAGTGCCTAGACATGAAAATTCTGCTAGTGAAAGAGGCCATCAATGACCACAAATCATGTCTCTGCTCTCAAGACAGTTGAAATCAGAGGCGGACTCATACTCACTTAGTTACAACCCAGCCACTAATCTCAATTCTTGACTGAATCAAGGTGATCAATTCCTCAACCAATTTCCCTGACAATAAAAAGTTAATACCAACTATAGTCTCTAATTTATTTTATATGACTGTCTGGCATATAATAAACATATAACACATGAGAAGAAGCAGGAAAATCTGATCCATAATCAAGAGAAACAATAGCCAATAGAGATAGACCCACTTATATAGCTCTCATTGTTGGTGGGAATGTGAAATGATACAACTCTGGAAAACATTTGGTAATTTCTTTTATAATTAACTATGCACTTACGATAAGACACAGAGATTCTACTCTCAGGTACTTATCCAAGAGAAAAGAAAAGATGTGTCAAGAGAAGTCATAAATTCTTGTAGCAGCTTGTTCATGTTAACCAAAACCTAGAAGCAATTTAGAAATGTTCAAAAGGTGAAAAGGTAAGTTCTTCAGGCTGACGGGAAGTATTTCCAGTGGAACAGGCAGAACTCCAAGAAGGAACAAAGAGCTCTTGAAAAGGTATGCATGTGAGTATATGTAAAAGATTATTGCCTTGCCTGCCGAATGCAACGATAATACAATCTTCTGGTGTTTTATAATGCGAAGTGGAATATAAAACCACAATAACAAAGGGTGAGAGTGGTAAATCAATTCTAAGTTTATAATTTTAAGATTAAAGATTGGTGCTGAGCTTCCTGGAAGCCAAAGCAAAAAGTAAAAAGAAATTTACTATTTTCAAAATCATTTGTAGAAAATTACTATTTCCAAAATCATTTGTCCACAGAAAAATCCATTTTTGTTCCCCAGGAGAAATAAAACTTTTTTGTCAGGCCTAAAATAAAATTTGAATTTGCTATTTATAGAGGGGACAGTAAATGTAGTGGATGATGTACTCAAAAACCTCCCTATAATAAATAAAGTAGTGGGTTTGTTTATCAGTTTTTTAAAACATCTCACAATCTAAGCCAGTGGCGTAACATCAGGGCATGGCTGGGTGAAGGCAGCTTGTTCATGTTAACCAAAGGCTATTGTCATAGTGGGCAGTAGAAAGTGCTTTATAACTCAACCTGAAATTGCTGTCTGATTGGTCAGAAGATCATTTCTCTCAGCCCTTAATCTCATATTAATATCTTGAAATGACATTCATGAACATATTTGAAACATATTTTACTCCTGACATATCAATAATTGCTTTAAATGTAAATGATCTAAACACACCAACTAAAAGGCAGAAATTCACAGAGTGGATTAAAAAACACCATCCAATAGGTGCTGTCATTTCAGATACTTAATACTAGTGAAAATTTGAAACAACAAAAACCCTGCAAACTTATACTTTGCTCAAGTCGATTAAAATTAGTCCAATGAATCTGCAAAATTATTTGTCAGGTCGCTTATTGAAGACTAAATCCAAAACACAAATAAAAATGAAAACAACATAAGCACTAACTAGTACTGAAATTACTATTCCTTTCTCAGCAACTTGTAGATAATATGTGTTCATATTATCAGGTGAATATTTTGGATCAAATTATGATCTTTTTCCTACCTATATGACTCAAAAACTTCAGTCCATTCAATCCACATCAGCTTCGCAATTGGTCCAGCCTGTTATTAACACAGAGGTTTAAAAATGCTGTGCTTTGAACAAGAATCTAAGTCCCTTATTCCCAGGAACATGGTTATCATCGAAACAGGACTTCAATAATCTAGAGAAAATGAAATTATATTTTTGAATCAAGGAAGAGAAAAACTAAAGTTAACCAATACTCGGGTCTGCTGGTGTATAGTGAAATACTTTTATCTTTCTGTCACTACTGTACTACCGAAAAAAATGTTTGCATCAACAACTTTTAATATTTTACTTTCTTTATCTCTTGATGCTGAAAGGTTTTTTTAAAGACATATTTCACCTCCTTCTTCCAGAAATTTTTGACCCGTAGAAGGATTCGTATCACTCGATAATGCCAGGGAATATCTAATGATATTCCATTACTTAGGAATAGAAATAGAAGTCTGCGTGGTCAGGAAGTTTGCATAATCTTACTAAAACTGATAAAAAAAAAAAAAGCACGACATAAGAAAATCAGTCTCAATTTGGAATATAGAGAACATAATCCTGAATAATATATTAGCAAATATAATATCTCAGGCTCAAATCAGAGGAAAAGAAAACCTTTTAGCATGCATTGCTATGTATATATAATCACTTATGGCCCCCCACACATTGATGAAAAGAGTCCTATAAACTGGAGTTTTCAAAACATTTTATTTCATTGTTAAAAAAACAACAACAACCCTGTGGGGGTAGTTAGACATTCTGAGTAATGGAATATAATCCTGTCTGCTTACTGCTTTTCTGGTTTTATATTGCTGCAGTAAATTATGGGCAACTTTATGATAGGATTCTTGATTTACTTTTAAAAAAGATTTTAGGTTTATTATTTATTCTAACAGACTTCTATAAATGCTCCATAAATATTAACTTATCTGATGAATTCTAAATATCTGATGAAAGTGGAAAAACATTATATCTGATGTATGGCGACGATATGACAACATTCTCTTTTTATGTTGTTTGTTCTTTTTTGTTTTTGATAGCAAAAAGTGTAATTAATTAACAGCTCATGTCAGTAATAAGAAAAGATACAGAATTAATGTAGTGAGTTTTAGGTTCTTTTACCAGGGTAAATACATCCTTATTTCTAGACGTTTAAGGTCCTGTTTTTGAAGTTTTCCTAAATTCAAATTTATTAAAAAGTTTTTAAAAATTTGCTACTAGAAGTTATTTTCAATAGAATCAAAGCTTTGTTTTTAAACTAGAAAAATGACCAGTGTCACATAGTCATGCTTTCCCTCTTATAAGGTATTTTGAAAATGAGATGGACCTGTGGCGTCTGTGTTCCAGGAGACTTCCACGCTATATAAAATTTTAATTAAGTGCTCATTGTAGTTGTGCTGGTGGTGGTGTGCACGTGTGTGTGTGTGAGGGGAGAAGGGGAGCGAATGAATGGATGAATGAATGAGGAAGAAAGAATAAATGAGAGGGAGGGGTGGAGAGAAAGAGAAAGAGAGAGAATAAGAGAGAAGCTGTAAAAAGTAGAAGATGGTATCTTTCCCCCAAGCGGAAGAATAGAATAGAATAGAATAGAATAGAATAGAATAGAATAGAATAGAATAGAATAGAATAGAATAGAATAGAATAGAATAGAATAGAATAATAGATGCAGAAAGCCATGCGGCAGGAAATGTCAATCTTTTAATACTGGATCTTATTTCTTTATTTAATTCAGAAATTGTAAAATTATAAAAAAAGTCTACTAACAAGTTAAAATTGTAGACCATGGTGACTTCCTCTTCAAAGGAGTCACCCCAACCCCCGATTTCACTATGCAGATAGGAAAGATAAATGACAAGAAGTCCATCAGTGTTTTCCCAGTAAATAAGAAGAATATGGATAATGCTTATGTATATAATATAATAAATTATAGTTAATATCTCTTGAGTATCATCTATGTGCTTGTCACTGCGCTAAGAGCCTTATGAATATGATTTTGGCTATCATTTACCCCAAACCTGTGAGGTAGGTGCTGTTATTTCCATTTTTAAAAAATGTTTTTATTTTTCAATTACAGTTGACATACAGTATTAGTCTCAGATGTACAATGGACACCACCTTGACCGCACCCCATCTTGTCTGTCTGTCTGTCTGTCTGTCTGTCTCTCTCTCTCTATATATATATACTGGAGAGTAAAAGCTTAGGAGCAGATCATTAATAAAACTGAATTGCACATTGAGAAAGTTATTCCCTTTTAAACTGTTTCGTTTCTTGTGATTTCAAGTCTCAGGAGCTAGTGCGATTGTATTAATACCCCGGTAACATTTGCTAATCAATTTCTCTTAAGCTCTTGCTCTTTCTCACTCTTGACAGACCGAGAGATCCTCAGGTTCAGGAGACCCTGAAAGCAATAGCTTGTAGCTCCATTGTACCAACATGATTTTTCTCTAATTTTATTTTTTAGTGAATATTTTCTATTTATGGTGTGTCATAGGGGTACTCCACACAGAGCAGTATCCCAGGTTGCCTTTGAAATTAATTTAAGTAGAAAAATAGTGAGTCATTTAAAGATATTGACTAAATAATGGCAACATTCATGAAGGTAGGTCGTAAGCAAAAGACCGAAGTTTAAGAAACAGTGTACAATGCTCTGCTGCGTTAGTCATTGACAAAAGTTCATGCGCACTTTAAAATCCAACTGTATTCAAGGCGCACATTTTCTGGAGATTTTAAAATGAAATACATAACACTGATATTTGTAATACTTGAAATGATTGATGATTCTGAAGTTTAATGTCTCAGAATAAATAGACCGAAATCTATCAAACCAAGATGAGTACTATGAGCGATTGTGATTGTTATTTTAGAAAAAGAAATGTAAAATAAAGAAAAGGTTATTAAGACTTTAGAAACCCTTGATTTAGGAAGATGGTCCTGAACTTCAAGTTTTGAAGTAAATATTTATTGCTCATTTTTCTATGCCAACCATTTTGCCAAATGTCTTAAATGCGTTATATCACTTAATTCCTGCAATAGTCTCATAATAGAGAACCGTGGTTGTCTCTGTTTTGCAGCAAATATAGGTCTTCCATAGATTAAGTAACTTCATCAATGTAATGAACTTCAATTTTTGATTCTTCTTAGGTAACCCCTCACATCCACTGTAGCAACAGTGCCTTTCAGTGAGTGCCTGCTCGTCCCAGGACACTGTGCTAAACACTGTGCGGACATTCTCCCCAATTTCTGAGTAACCATAGAAAGGCAAGTGTTATAAACCCAGTAAGGGATGAAAGAAATGGCTCAGAGAAGTTAAGCAACTTTCTACAATCATATCATTTTTTGAGTCAATTTTGATAATTTTAATTTTTTCCAGAAAGTTGTTCTTTGTTTTTAACTTTCAAATTTAATACCATCAAATAATCATATTAGGATGTATAAAAGGTAGTGCTGTTTTTATCTTATTATTATTTACTTAACATTTTTCTCTCTTTTGTAAATCAGTACTGCAAGAGATTTCTCTTGGCGTTTGTTTTGCTGACTCCAAAGTGTCTGGTTTTTGTTTTATTTATTTTTGCTCTTTTAAAAAATGTTTTATTTTTCAGTGGTAATCTAAATACAATATCATATTAGTTTCAGGTGTAGAACATAGTGATTAGACATTTATATAACTTACAAAGTAATCACCCCAATAAAGCTAGTACCCATCTGACACCATACATAGTTATTACAATATTATTGACTAGGTTCCCTATGTCATACTACATGCCCTATGACTATTGTATAACTACCAAGTTGTACCTCTTAATTCCTTCCTCCCATTTACCCATCCCCCTAAAATCCTCCTCTCTGGCAACCATCAAAATGTTCTCTGCACCTGTGAGTTTGTTTCTGTTTTACTTGTTCATTTATTTTATTTTTTAGATTCCACATATAAGTGTAATCGTATGTCTTTCTCTGTCTGACTTATGTCACTCAGCATAATACCTTCTAGGTCCATCTATGTCGTTGCAGATGGCAAGATTTCCTTCTTTTTTATGACTGATGTTGCATTTTATATATAAGTACCATTTCTTCTTTATCCATTTATCTGTTGACGGACACTTAGGTTGCTACCATGTCTTGGCTATTGTAAATATTGCTGAAATGCACATATAGACGCATATGTCTTTTTGATTTAGTGTTTCGGGGTTCTTCAGGTAAATACTCAGAAGTGAAATTACTGGGACCTTCTTTGTCTCTTGTTACAGCCTTCGTTTTAAAGTCTATTTTGTCTGGTATAAGTATTGCTACCCTAGCTTTGTTTGTTTGCATGTTTCCATTTTCATGAAATATATTTTTCCATCTCTTTATTTTCAGTCTGTGTGTATCTTTTTCTCCCTTGTTCTTAAAAAAGTCTCTTAAACATTTCTTGTAATACTGGTTTGGCGATGATAAACTTCTTTAGGTTCTTCTTGTCTGGGAAGCTCTTTATCTTCTCTTCAATTTTAAATGATAGCTTTGCTAGGTAGAGTAGTCTTGGCCATAGGTCCTTGCTTTTCATCACTTTGAATGTTTGGTGCCAGTTCCTTCTGGCCTGCAAAGTTTCTGTTGAGAAATCTGCTGACACTCTTATGGGAGCTCCCTTATAGGTAACTAACTGTTTTTGCTGCTTTTAAGATTCTCTCTTTGTCTTTAACCGTTGGCATTTTAATTATAATGTGTCTTGGTGTGGGCCTCTTTGGGTTCCTCTTGTTTGGGACTCTGCACTTTCTGGGCTTGTTTGTCTGTTTTCTTCACCAGGTTAGGGAAGCTTTGCATCATTATTTTTTCAAATAAGTTTTCAATTCCTGTCTCTCTCTCTTCTTTTTCTGGTACTCCTGTGATGCAGATGTTGGTATGCTTGATGTTGTTTCAGGGGCCCCTTAGACTATCCTCATTTTTTTGAAAAAAATTTTTGGCTGCTCTGATTGCGTATTTTCTGCTACCTTATTTTCCAAATTGCTGATTCCATCCCCTGCTTCATCTAATCTACTGTAGATTCCCACTAATGTATTCTTCATTTCTGACTGGTTCTTTTTTTCTGTTTTCTCTCTCCATTTTTATGTTTCCTTTCTCTTCATTGAAGTTTTCACTGGGATCATTGAGCATCCTTATAACCAGTGTTTTGAATTCTACATCTGGTAGATTGCTTAAGTCTTTTTGTTTAAGTCTTTTTCTGGAGCTTTGTCCTAATCTTTCCTTTGGGACATGTTTCTTTGTCTTCCCATTTTAGCTTCCTTCCTGTGTTTGTTTCTATGTATTAAGTAGAGATGCTGTGTCTCTCGGTTTTGGTAGAGTGGCCTTATGTAGTTGGTGTCCTAGGGGGCCTATTGGCACAGTCTCTCTGGTCACCTGAACTGGGTGCTCCAGGTTTGTCTCTTGTGTGGCTTGTGTGTGCCCTTCTGTTGTATTTGAGCCTTGATTATTGTTGGCATGGCAGTGAGAGGGATCGACCCTCAGGCTGATTGATTGTGAGGACTTGCTCTGACTACAGTGGAGGAGCTCTTATGCAGGGGCGGACCCTATGAAGCAGGATTCACTTTAATGGGGCTGTGGTACCTGCTGAGTATGCCCTTTGGGTGTGCCATTTGTGGAGATGACTGGGTGATAATCTGGTGTGATCTGAAGCTTGTCACCAGTGTATTGGTCTTGGGGCCTCTTGGGAGGGGCTCTGTGTCAGTCCAGGGACTGTTGCTGTCCATGCCCTGCTCAGGGTTACTTGGTATAAAGTGATCTGCAGATGGTTATCACTTGTGCTGGGCTTGACGGTGCTTGGGAGAGGTTAAGCTGCAAACTGAGGCCAGCTGCTGTTAGTGCTGAACTTAGCGCTGCTTAGCAAGAGGTACGGGGCATGCAGAGGCCAGGTGCTGCATGTTTGGGGTTTGTGAACCTTTGAGTGGTTTTAGGAAAGTCTGCAGCATGAGCCAAGACAGACTGTTTGTATGGAAAAGCCACTGGAAGCGGCTTAGGTGGGCCTGCTAGTTGGGTGAGGAGGGGTCTTAGGTTATTACTAGGGTGGGGCAGATGCTGTTAGCCAGGTGATGGAGACTCAGATATGGTGCCTACCTGTGTGAGTAGGCTACGTGGTGGGAGGGTTCAACAAAGTAACAGTGGCTTCTGCCAGCACTTCTGTCTGGGAGAAAGCTGCCTTTCCAGCTCTCACCCTGATGTCAGATAAGATAGTTCCTCCCAGTGTGTCCCTGAAGCCTTATGAACCGTTGCCCCAGTGCTGGAGCTCAGAGTGAGTGAGTCCATCAGCTGGTAAGTTTATGCTCAGGCCTTTTAAGAGGAATGCCTGGTATTCCAGCCACCATTTGTCTCACTCAGCCACAATCTCTACTCATTCTCATAGCCAGATGTTGTGGGACGTCCCTCTCTGGCACTGAAACTCTGGGCTGGGGATCCTGGTGTGGGCCTGGGACCCCTTGCTACTCCAGGGGGACCTCCGCAGCCGAGGAGCCTTGCCGATATTTAACCCCCATACATGGGTGTGGAACCAGCTTGGTCTGCTTCTCTACATCTCCTACCAGTCTCAAGGTGGCTTCTGTATGTCCTTATAGTACTTTTGTCCAGCCAGACTTCAGGTGATTCTCAATGATGGTTGTTCTGTAATTTAGTTGTAGTTTTCATATGGTCATGGGAGAAGGTGAGCCCAGCGTTTATCTGCTCTGCCATCTTGGCTGAAAGCCCCATTTATTTCTCCACGATCATATAATTTATAAGTGGCAGATCTGGGATTTGATTCTAAGCTTCTCTGACTATATATGATTTACTTCGTTACTCTTTTTTTCTCCTTTTCCCTTTCCTCTTTTAATTTATAAGGAAATTAAGAGAAGAAAAAAAATCTAATCTTTTATACTTACCCTCACATTCACCATTTCTGGTGTTTTTAATTCCATCCTATAGATCTGAGTTTCAGTTTCTATGTACAACATGTCCATTCAGCATGAAGAATTTCCTTTAGTATTTATTGTAGTGCAAGTCTGTTTTTGATGAACTGTCTCAGCTTTTGTTTATCTGACAATGTTGTTTTTTCATTCTAATTTTTAAAAGATATATTTTGCTGAACATAAAATTGTGATTTGACATTTTCTGTCAGCACTGAAAATATGTCATCTTATTGTCTTCTGCCTACCTTTGTTTTTCATTAGTTGGCCAACATTCCTATCATTATTTCTCTCTATGTAATGTGTCATTTTTCTCTAGCAGTTTCAGGATTTTATTTTTTATTTTTCATTTTTTGGGAGTTTGATGTGACTAGTTGTGGTTTCTCTGTATTTATAATGTGTAGAATTTGTTGAGCTTCTTAGATCTGTTTTTCATTAAACTCGGATCATTTTATACCATTATGTTTAAAAAAAAATTTTCTACCCTATTTTCAATCTTTCCTTTCTTTCTGGTACTGCAATCACACATATGTCACATCATAATGCTTGCTATTGTCCTATAAGTCACAAAGGCTCTGGTAAGTTTTTAAAAATTTTTGAAATATATAATCTCATTGGATAATTGACATTGCCCTGTTTTAAAAACCAATGTTTTTTTTTCATTTTATGCTCTTATTACTGTCCAGCTTATCCAGTGAATTCTCCATTTCATATATTATACTTTTCAATTGTAGAATTTTCATTTAGTTGTTTTTATAGCTTCTATTTTTTCCCCTGAAATTTCCTGTTTACTCAGTAGAACCATATTTTCGCTTAAGTCTTTGAATATGTTTGTAATAGCTGCTTAAAAGTCCTCGACTGTTATTGTAACACCTGAGTCATCTTAGTACCTGTTTCTACTGATGGATTTCTTCTTGATTACGGGTCACATTTTCCTTTGTCTTCACATGTCTAATAATTTCTTTTTGTATGATGGACATAGTACATGATATATTTTAAGGGATCTGAATTATGATGTCTTCCATTAAAGAGTGTTGAGTTTTCTCCTGGCAATTAATTTACTTCGTAATCGTGAGAATGTCCATTCCACCTTGAATGTGTCTCAGTGCCATAGTAATTGTTTTCTGCTAGGCCATGTGGAGTCTTGCCCTGTTCATTGTCATCCAGTTTTTAACCAGGCACATGCAGAGTTTCTCCATACAAACTTCTAAAGACTTTCTCTTTGTGATTCAGGTTCCTTTTCCGAAGTCTGTCCTGCAAGCTTTAGTGGCTTCATTAGTCTTAAATTTTAGTCTCTGTCTTCTCAATTCAGCAGGACCACCCTGTTTGCTTGGGCTTCATTTACCTTTCTGTGCCATGATCAGGAAACTGTCCCCACACAGAGAGTATAGTAAACATGGGGTTCAACTCATATATATCTCTTCTTTCTCGCAGTTTTTGTGCTGCATTTTGTTCAATGTTTGAAAATAGTCGTCTTGCATATTTTATTCAGTTTTATAGCAATTTATGGTGGGTGTTATTCCATCCTGGATAAAAACAGTAGTCTCTTTCCTTTTTTCTCCTCCTTCTTTGCTTCTATTTCTACCCTGCTCATTTTAGTTTCTTCTCCGATTCAAAAATGGCAATGTTACCATGATACCTTATGTTTATCATCTTTTTTACTTCCTAAGACATGGTGTGGTTTCACTTACATCTTCCAATGCCCCTATTAATGGCATTCCCATTTGTCCAATTTATTTAACTGAAACAAATTAAGTTATCTTGTACGGGCCGATCACTGTGCTGAATGGTTAAGATACCAAGGTAAATCACAGTCTCTGCCTTGAAAGAGTTCATGAACTAATGGAAGCGAGGCATAGAATTAATGAAAACAAGGTATGATAATTGCTATTGTAGAAGCAGGCAAAATATGTGATGCGAGAAACTGTCGAGAACAGAATCAGGGACCTCTTCATAGACAAGGGGGTGTTGGGGAACAGTCTTGCAGCAGTAGCAGGATGTGAACAAGGGACAGGAAAGGCATCCCACGTGGAGAACAGAATGTGCAAAAGCATGGCAGCAGAACGAAGCATGTTGTGACTGAGCAGCCACAGAAAGTCACTGTATCTTATGCGTTGGGTGAAACATGGTGAGTCATTAGATTGAAAAGGCAGACTTAGCCTCATTTTAGGGGACCTTTATACAAAGCCCTCTGTGCAGTCGTGTAAATATGAAAACACCTCTCTTTGTGCCCTAATGATATGTTTTTAATTAACCAGGCTTTCTCTCTACCTCCCCTGATAGCGTCTTCCAAAAAGCTGCTGTTCTTACTCAGTATTAAAACTTATCAGTTGTAAGTTGGATATTCATGTGGAAAAAATATATTTTGAACTTTGTCTCATACCATACAAAAAATGAATTCTACATAGATTGTAGACCTAAGTATGAAAAGCAATACATTAATGCTTTTAGAGAAAAAACAGGAGAAAATATCTATGACCTCAGTATAGGCAAAGATTTTTTAAATAAGACACAAAAATTGCTAGTCATAAAGGAAAAATGATAAATTTTAGTATATTAAGATTGAGAACATCTTTCCATCAAAAAACTTAATAAAGCAACCCCAGAACATTTTGTATAACCACAACAGACTCATATAAAAATATACTTAAAACTCCTACACATCAGTATAGAAGAGAGAAGAAAGATGAACTAATATAAAAATGAACAAAACACCTGAACAGATAATTCATGAAAAAAGAGTGTCTGAACAACCAATAAACATATGAAAAAGTGATACATTTCACTAGTCATCCAGCATACAAAGATTAAAATGACAATACAATACCATTCACACAACAGCCAGAACGGCTAACATAGAATATATAACACCGAGAGTTTGTAGACATGGAACACCTGGAACACTGCTAGAAAGAGTGTAAATTGGTACAACCACTTTGGAAAATTGTTTGGCAATCTCTACTGTATACATCCCACAACACAGCAATTCTACTCCTCATATACTCAAGAGAAATTCATACATGTGATCACCAAAGCTATGTACTAATGTGTTTACAGGAGCATAATTTGTAATAGCTATAAAGTGGAAACTACCCAAATGCCCATCAACAGTGGCATAGATAAATAAATGGTGGCATAGTCACAGTGAAATGCTATGCATTGGGTATGAATAATATACAACCATATGCAACAGCATGATGAATCTCACAAGCATAATGATTAAAGGAAGGTAGCACACGAAAGGACCTATTGTATGGTTCATTTCTGTAGAATACAAAACATCACAACTCATCTATGCTGTTGGAGAAAAGGTAGTGATTACCCTTGGGGGAGTGAGTACAAAGAGGTGTGGGTGGGGGTTCCTTGATATCGGTAATGGTCTGTTGTGTTGTAGTTTTTAATCTGGGTGCTGGTTACACAGATGCGTTCAGTTTGTGATAATATATTGAGCTGTGATTTGGATGTATATGTATATATATATATATATATATATATATCATCTCTATATCTATACTTTTATTACATTTTTTTAATTGGTTGATGGCAGAGCTGGCAAAGATTAGTCCCTTTCTTACTGTCAATTAAATTGAGCTGAATGAGAATTTTACAGTTATAATTGCTCTTCTATCATGAGTGATTGATCCAGTTGATATTTTCTACAGCCCTTATAAGTGCTATTTTAAGGACCACAGTGGCTTGCAGTGGGTTTGGCATCTGTCCCAGCTTCTCTCTTCAAGTACAAGGTGTAATCTGAATTGCTAGCAAATACACCCCTGAAATCAGTTTGTTCTTTGGCTAAGATCAATGGGCTTTAGAGGTGCTCAGCTCTGTACAGGGTTTACCAGATGCACACAGACTTAGAGAGCTGCCACGTGGAGGAGGACTGGCTCACATTTATATACAACACATATTTTATATATATGCATCAGCTCGAAGCCATGCATTTTTAAATAAGTTTATATGAATGTCATATAAGATACTACATATTTTAATTAATTTGTCTGATTACCTATTTAATTTAAAATGTAACTTACGACCGACATTCGCCACATTTGATGATGAACGGGAGAGGTCATAAATAGCATATTTTCCATAAAAAAAAAGAAGACCAAAGCTGTACTTGTCACCAGCCTTATTTCTAGTCTTTTCATCGGAGTTTGCTTAATAATTTCCTTTCTGCTTAAGCAAAACCGTGACCTGAATTTTCTGTCGGTTGCAACCAAAAGAAACCTAACATTAGCCAAAGAGATGCTTCCTTCCCTTTAGGGATTCACGATTCCCTAACTACTTGGCCTAGGAATGCATCCAGGGTGTCCTTGTCCAAAGGACAGCGGAAGAAGTAAAAGAAAGACTTGGGAAGATCTCGCCCACCTCAGCACGCAGATGGTACCTCTGGTGGAGATAGAGGGGCCGACTTTTCTTCCGGTTCTGCAGGTACATCAGCCCCGATGTTACATGTAGGAGCGGTGTCATTTCCTCATGAACGACCCCAAAGAAAGCTGGTTAACACGCGAGCACAAACCCGTATGAGTTCGTATGTGCAGATAACATCTCAGGCAAAGGCCGAGGGACTGAAAAGTATGCCCGTGGTGTGCTCAGAAAGCATGTTCGCGGCTTGGGGCCGAGGACTGCAGTTTCAGAGAAGTGCAGTAATTTGTCCTGAGATCTATAGCCCGAAGGCCTCTTACAGACTGAAGCCATCCACACGGCTGCCCCTCGAGCTTCTCTGAGGAAATGTCACCTGCCAAGCGGGTCGCTGTGCTAACGGTCTTCTAAGAGCTTCCCTGGGTGTCTATTTAGTGTACCCTCAAGTTCTAAAGAGGGGGTGGGCTCTTGTGGGGCGGGGGCTAGTGGACACTCTTTTTAGCAATACAGGGCTATTCCTCAAGAGAAAAAAATAATTGGTTCTGGAGCGCCTGCATGCCTGAAAGTAAGGGGCATCTGGAAGACAAACACACAGAAAACGCTAGGTGACATTTCCTCCTTTCTTGTCTGTGTCGGGGTGGCGGGAGGAAGTGGCTGTTTTTCCATGGCGCCCAGTTGAAGACTTAGAGACTCACTTCAAGGAAGACACAAAGTAGGAAGGAGGCGTGAAGGGCATTTCGAAATAATTGGCAGGGAGCCAGCAAGAATCAAATAATCTTGCTCCAAAATCCTACTTCAAGTCAGAGCAGTAACCTGGCAGGGACTGCGTGCGGCAGCTCTGTTTGCTCTGTAGTTGTTTTATTATGTATTTTTATTGGTTATTTTTTCCTGTATCCCCTGTTGATAGAGTGTACTTAACTGTTCATGAGTTTGGTTTGAGGGTGATATTTTTGATTTCCTGAGTAAAATTCAAAGTGAATGGGAGCTTGGGGGGGAGGGGGACTGAGGGCGGAGCTTCTGGTGGCCCCCTGGAACCGGGTCCTGTGCACACGCATCACATCGTGCCACCGACCTGCCGGTGCTCTTGTGACTCCCACTGCCGAGGGATCTTGGCCTGAGGCCTTAGAGTGGCTCTGTGGCCTCTCGGGGTCTGGCCCCTCCCCCCATCTCTGGTCACTTGGTTCTGTTATTCCCACCTCCTCCTCTGTGAGGTTCCAACCACACCTGGTCTTTTCCCAGCTTGTCAAGGCAGCCGTGATTCCTCTCTACGCAGGGCTTTGCGCATGCTGCTCCCTTGGCCTGGGACGCTCCCTCCGACCCCAGCAGACTGGGGGAGCATCCCATTATGTGGCCTCATGACTCATTACACTTTTCCTTCACAGCCTGTGGCCTCCATTTGGGTTTCCCCAAAAGCAGAACTAAGACCAGTATTTGGGAGGTGAGCCCAGCAGCCGGGGCGAGAGAATGGTACAGGGAGGTGGGAAGCGGGCAGAGCCAAACAGTGGGTTAACAGGTGAGTCATAGCTGTGGGCGACTGGGCCCCATCACCCTGGGGACCCTCCGAGAGACTGGGGGCTGGCAAACTATGGCCCCAGGCCGCCTGCCTGTTTTTGTAGACAAAGCTGTATTGGAACAGGCCACGCTCGTTTGCTTATGTATTGTCTGGAGCAGAGTAGTTGTGACAGAGGCCATACGGTCTACAAACCTAAAATATTTAGTATCTGGCCCTTTAAGAAAAAGTTTACCGAACGCTGCTCTAGAACATGCCTCAGATTTGTCCTGTCAAGAGGCAAGGAAGCTGGGGTATTTATTCACGGACTCCCTTCTCTCAGCAGCGATCAGTTGTTCCTGGGTGTGTCATCTGCCCCAGAAGTCACCCTCAGGCATAGAGACCTCAGTGCTTAGAGGAGGAAGCTGTCAGCTGGCATGGGAGCTGTGCACCAAAGTCGCAGGCCGTCTCCGGGTGGGAAGAGGGGATGTGGGCGTGGCATCCAGAGCACCTACTCTGGTACTTACCACAATTATAGTTGATTAATTAGCTGATTAGTTGTGTTATTATTTGTTTAGTGTCTGTCTCTTCTGCTTTACTCTAAGCTCCACAAAGACAGGGAGCATGTGATCTCATCGATGTCATATTTCCAGACCCTGGAACAATAGCTGGCACATAACAGCTGGCCAAAATGTCTTTTGACTGAAGGATGAAAGAATGAATGGTAATAGATATGAAAGAATGAATAGATAGAGAAACAGACTCAGGAGAGATGAGGTATTTAAGCTAAGGTAACAGAGATGGGTGCCTAGGCCTTTTGACTATAGACCTAGTACACTTTCCTTTTCACAAGATAAAATATAACGAATCGCTCAGTGTGTATGGATGATGAGCCAGGAAGGAAGAGGGTGTGAGGGGTTAAGTAATCTGGACGACCATTCCCGACGGGGACGGGGAAGACACACCCAGAGGCACCGGTTTGAGTTCTCTGATTGTTTATGACCTTTAGCAGCTCTAGAAGTCTTAAATCGGTAACTTCCGGTCATAAATTTCTTTGGGGAAGATTTTACCCAGAATAGCATTTTCCTGTCTACTACTCGAGTGTGGTTGAGCAGTGACCAGGGGTCACTAGTGTCAGGGCCATCGTAACTAGGGGTAGACTTTTCAAAAGTCAAGGGTTAATACCCGTCCTTCCTCAGTGCCCACTGGTTGTAGATATCCCAACCCCAGGGGTGTTTTTAGGGAGTCCTTGTCTCAGTTGAGATTGCTCCAAAGGAGCCAAGGATTTAAGTGCCAGCAGCTTACCTGGGAGATGCTGAGCACACACCAGCGGGATAGTGGGGAAGCGATTCATGGAATACGAGGTTCGTGATAGGTCAGCTACCACAGTGCGCGGCTGCAGCTTAGCCCCAGGAGGCACACGCGGCCTCAGAATTATCCCACCCAGGGGGCGAGGGAGCTGGGAATCTTATACACCAACACTCAGATCACTGGTTGGTGGCTTCTTCCTGGTTTGTAGTCCCCCAGCACTTCCGGCCCGCTCTGCACAGGTAGTGCAGCCTTCTGAGTTCCCGGATGCACCTGGAGGACATCATGCTGAGTGAAACGCATCAGACACAGAAGGACAAATACGGCACGATCTCACTTCTGTGTGGATCTAAAAACGTTACGCTCATAGAAGCAGAGAGGAGAATGATGGTTCCCAGGGTCTGGGGGAAGCGGGATTGAGAGCTGTTGATCAAAAGTACAAATTTCGGTCATAAGATGAGTAAGTTTAAAACCGATGAAGCGAGACATGGCGTGACAATAGCCTCAGTTAAGGACACCCTCTGTTGTAGACTTGGAGGTACTAAGAGCTCCCACACACCTCTCTCCCCCGCCCCCCGCCCATAACTATGTGAAGTGATGGATGTGTTAATTAGCTTGATGGTGCTAATCATTTCACGATGTATATGTGTATCGAATCATCACATTGTACACCTTAAGTCTATAACATTTTTATTTGTCAATTAAGCCTCCATAAAGCTGGGGAGAGCCAACCCCGGGGCACAGAGACCCAGGCACTGGCAGCTGGAAGTCAGCCTGGAAGGAGCCGTGGGCAGGCCGGGCGCTGCCGGCACGTGGTCCCCTTTAGCTGTGGCTGAAGAAAAGCAGCATTTGGTGGTTTAAAGACGGACAGACCCAGGTTTTCATCCGGGTTCCAACACTTGCACCGTGACCTTGGACAAGTTATTAGATTTCCTTAAACCTCAGTTTTCTATGCAGTGGAGGCGCACAGGGTTCCGTCTCGGCAGGGTTCCCGGAACACTGAGCGAGGTCACCCACGGAGAACACAGCGCTGGGCCCGACTTTAAAAAAATGCACCTTCTTATTACTTATTGATTATTATCATTGTTACCGAAAGTGACGCATCCAAGTGGAGGGAAGGAGACTTGGGGGGCGGGGCGGGGAAACCAGGCTCTGGGGTGCCGGGAGCAGCTGAACGCACGCCAAACAATTTAGAGCTGTCCAAAGAACTCAAGCTGCATGAGGCGTCCGTGAGCATTTTCTTCCTTTTCCTCCCCCAGAGGGTCAAACGTATGCTTCGAGTGGGGCATTTCCTTCCATCACTTTGAAAACAACAATTTGCCAGAACATTTTTATTAACCTTGAAACTTGTCCAGTCTGCCGAGGAATAATAGGCTACGGCGATATGTATGACAATAAAGGTCCTAAACACACCTGGCCAGCGAGTGGCACATGGACTCTCTCTTTGCACATAATTAAAGGTTGTTTTAAATGCTGAGTGTGATTGGCACCCAGAGCTGATCTCCCGAGGGGGAGCACTCACGTGGCACACTGCCAAAGGAGGGGGCAACCACAGCCATTTTTCCCCCTAACGCTGTGGCTCCGGGCATCGAAGCCGTCAGGCGCACACCAGCGTGAGCTAGGGAGGTGGGCCCACGAGCTGGAGGTGCAGGTCAGAAGGACGTCCTGCAGGCAGAAACGCCCCAGGGGAAAGATCCTATGTCTCCAGCTGATCACATGTGAGCGGGCGGTCGGTCCTCTTCAACCGGGTACCCTGGGAACGGACTTGCTGCATTCAGATAGCTCGTGAGGGACTATTCTCAGCAGACTCTCTTGTAAGGAAGCGAGGAGGCTGGCTTGGGCAGCTGGTCCTCTCTTCTGTTCCAGCTGAGGCCGCTGCCCAGCCTATGGAGCCACCCTTCGAAAGTGTCCCTAATTGAGGCAAGGCAACATAAGCCAATCTTTTAAAAATGATTTTGAAAAACTTTGTCAAGAAGTTATGTCATCATGTAGTTGCCAGAGTGGGAGGATGGAACTTATTTTATTTAACAGCTTTTAGCTTGATTTGCAACTCGTAAATATCCAGACATATGGTACGTGGGCTCCATTCGTAGCCCTGCCCTGGACCTTAACGCATCAGAGGCGGCCTCAGAGAAGGTGTCCCTTTGGGAGATTCGACTCCGGGTAGGTGGATAATGGTTGGAATTAGCACATAGCCATTTTCCGGCTATGAGACTTTGATACCAGAGGTCGACATCATTATCATCACACCTCTTTCCCTGGTGGAGACATTGAGGATTAGAGAGCTTTATTCTCCAGTTCAAAGGTCATGCAGCTGGCAAGTGTTGAAGTCAAGACCGAAACTGGACAACCGAACCCAGAGCCTGTGTACTACATGGCTCTGTGGCCAAGCCCAAGCAGGAATCTGGTCAGTACTATAGACGCTTGTTCTGGGTCCCACCTCTCTGCTTGCTGAAGTTCTCTTTGAATTTTAAGGCCTGTGCAAATGTCACCTCCTCTATGAAGCCTTCTCTGATTTTCCCCAGCCATATTTTTTTCTTCATTTTATTTGTATCTTTCTCCAGACACAAGGTCATATACCCTGATTAACATTAAAATTACTTGTACGTATATCTTATTTCCAGAACAAGAGCATAAGTTCCCTGATGCCAGAGAATCTGCCATATTCATCTCTATATCCCTTTGCATTAGCTTTCTCTTGCCATGTAACAAAGTCTCACAACTTAGCAGCTTAAAACAATGCAAAGAGATTATCTCACAGTTTCTGTAGGTCAGAAGTCTGGGTTCGACCACCTCTTTTAAGCCCACCATCTGTTGGCTGAATTCATTTCCTTGCAGATAGAGGACTGAGGTCCCATTTTCCTGCTAGTTGTCCACGGGGAACTGTCCTCAGTTTCCAGTATGCCATAGCTCCTTGCCACGTGTCCCCCTTAAGCACTTTGCAACGTGGATGTTTGCTTTCTTCTAAGTCAGCTGGAACACACCTTTCTGACTTCCTTTCCGCAACCAGCTGAAGAAAACTGATTTTAAAGCAATCACATGGTTAAGTCAGGCCCACCCAGGGTCATCTCCCGTTTGCAGCATAATGTAGCAATCACAGGTGTGATATAATCTTATTCGCAGGTTCAACGCACACCGGAAGGGGAGAAGATTATACAAGGGCCGGTTAATGGGGCTCATCGTAGAACTCCCCTACTATACCCTTCTATCACCTAAAATGTATCTTGTGAAAGTTTGCAATGGAGGGAGTGATTTCTCATTCAACGTCTCTTTGATTTTCCTACTTAATTGCATTTGGCATGGGAATACAAAAGAACTCAGGATGCTTACATTCCCTCAGTCTGGGAGACAAAAGAAGGAACTTATATCAAAGAGGGTGAAAGTGATTTTGGTCACTCTTACTCCTTTAATCCAGGATTTCCAAAAAACAAATATACTGCTAAGAAACTACGGGATGATTTTAAGTGGCACATGAGCACGTTGATAAATGATATTGAAGGACATGGTGAGAAATGCATTCCCTTTTCAATTCTTTTCCAATACTTTGTACTACATTAAGGAGAAAGTCTCAGTTTGGTGCCAATATGGTCTTAACACCTCCTACACTTGTGAATCTCCCTATTTAACAAAGAGGCTCAGGCTCAGAGACTTAAAGGTACAACAGTATCAAGCCAACACCGAATAGCATTTTTGTTTATTTTGTGCCAATGTTTACGTCTCTTTTAATTTGATACCAGCTTTTACTTATAGTAATGATGAAAGATTTTCTTATTCACTTTTAGTTAATAAAAAAAGTCAATGCCAATTTAAATAAAACGATCATATAAATAACGTTACTCGTGGTTCCTGGATACGGCAAAAGTCATCGATGTAGGATGTGAATGATGGCAGATGGGGAAATGGCGCCCTAAATCCAGGGGTAAAATGGGCTGCAGCACCTGGGCTGGGGCTGGACCTGCAGGTGAGAGTTAAAAGGAGGCTCAGTTGATGATACCTTAAAAAGGAAGTGAAAAAGGCCTTGTGAATGGCCTGAGAATTGGGGGCCTGACTTCTTGTCCTGGCTCGGCCATTGACCAACTCTGAGCATCCGCGTCCCCTTCTGGGTCCTCAATGGAAAGTGAGGAGTTTGGACTTGATGATCGATAGTGTTCATTTCAATCCTGATGTTCTGTGATTCCGTGACTGAGGCAGGCCATTACATAGACAACCTCAGTAGCTTTGACCTTCATTTTAATATGTCGCCATGAAAAAACCAATCTCCCCACAGTGATCGCTTGCAGCAGATTTTCTCAACTGTTGCACTATTGACATGTTGGACTGTACGATTCTTTGTTGTGGGGACGGACTGCCCTGGGCATCGCAGGATGCTTAGCAGCATCCCTGGCCGCTCTCCATTGGATGCCAGTAGCAGTCCCCCAGTTGTGACAACCAAATATATCTCCGGACATTGCCAGATATCCCATGGGGGACAAATCGCCCTAGTTGGGAATTACTGATTTAGAAAAAACTCATCTGTTTTTGTGTGATATCTGCTCCATTGGTTCTAATAGCAAAATGTTCCTCAGATTCTACCAGTAATAATTTTAAGCTGCGAGATGCCTTCCATGGAGCACTAGGCCACTGGCTCAGTGGATTGATTCATTGATTAATTCACCCACTAATCACCTACTGAGCAGGCACATACTGAATACCAGGCATACACTGGTGAGCAAGAACTTTCAAGAACTCGCCATTGGCCACCATTGATTTCTGCATCATTTCTTGCAAAACATAGTAATTAAGTTATTACTTATATGCCCATTCTTCATCCAACAAATATTCCTCACTCGTCTAGTTTTCATTAGCACTGTGCTTCAGCACAGTAAGCAAGACAGACGTGCTCCCTGTCTTCTAGGTGGTTCCAGCACGCACCGCACACCGTAAGGCTCTGTCAAGCACTCCAGTGTGACTATGATGAATGAGTAGGAATGTGATGAATGGAAGTACCCCAAGCAGGCTCCAAGCTAGTGAGGACCATAAAGCACGTAACTCATTGAGGTTATTGGAAGACAGGAAGTGGGAGAGAGTCCCTCTGGCTGGGGAGATTACATAAACCTTCATGGATGCATTTGAACCGGAAAATTAAAAACAACATTCATTGTTACTATGTACCTACACTAGAGATGGGAAAACATCTCCTGAAGACGAGGAAGTTAGCCAGCGGAATGCAGTAGGCAGAAGAAATGTGAGAGGAGGGACTTGAATTCATCTCTACACATCTATTTGGCACCGAAGCCCCACGGACTCGTCTACTGCCCAGCCAAGTACTAGAGGGTATTGGGAGATTTCTCAAAGGGCGACAGAAGTTACAGAAGTGTGACGGAACAGTTGGAGGTGAACATCTTCATTTAAACATCTGTCAGAAGGCTGTATAAGAGCAAATGTATATCCTTTTCTGGCCTCAAGATTCTAGTTTCCCCAAAGAATTTCATCCCAGTGGGAAAGAGATGTTGTAGCTGGGATAGAGAGAGAATATGGGGGCCATGGCAGGAGAGCTGAGCACAATTTGAAAAAAAGGAAAATTTAGTGGCCAAATTCAAACTGGCCTGCACGGGTATTCACTTGCTTTAGTTGTATAGACCTTCGAATCCTTATGGGGTGTGTCATCAAAGAATGGCTCCCTCTTAACGACACCTATTAAAAGAAGGCTCTTCTCATTCTTCCTTTTGGTTTTTGTTTTTTTATTTTTAAATTTGCTTGCAAAATATCTAAACCTCAAAGACTTCACCTGTTAACGAGGACAGAAGTCTCCGCAGGTACTTTACTAGCCTCACTGCTGAGTGAGCTGTATCGCCACAGGGATCATTTTACATGTCCGACTAAGGAGTAGGGAATATTTTCAGTACATGTTGTACATGACATCAGCATATGTTCCCACAATGTGCTTTCATCTCTATTTGCTGCTCCCTCCCCCTGTGATTTGTAAGTTGTTCATAAATAATACAAAATCTGGGAGCAAATGTAGGAATTTTATCTTGTTCCATCAAAAGACTTTCTGTTGGAGTGGGGATTTTTTTTTTTTTTTTTTTTTTTTTTTTTGCTAATGGTCTTTAAATATCTTGAAAGACTAGGAGTGTCTAGCCACAAATGTCTTAATGTTAAAAAAAAAATCACCCAAGAATGCTATTAGATTGTGGTCTTGAAAATGTAATAAGGTAGAACATTCATAGTAGAAGGCATTATTGCTACATTATTACATATTAGCAGTCTATCAACCTTTGAGAATTAAACCTTTGGGAAACTCATTTTACTTACTCAGTGGGCTCCAAATAGTAATAAATACTAAAGCTGATGCAGATTTCTTTTGGAAAAAAAACAAAGCAATTGGTCAAAGTGAGTATGTCTGTGTCTTCCCTAAATTATAGGGTCACTGAGCTCAGGGGGAGGGAGGGGCTTTGGATCTTTCATAGCATCAGGTATAGTGACTTGCATAATGGGTGCTAGAGCTGACTTATACAGGTTCAGGCAAGCCGCAGAAATTTTGTGAGTCAATTAAAAAAACCCATGGTAGTTTGGAATTGGTGATAGTAGGAATATTTACTGCATAGAAATTGATGAACACAACAAATAATTTGTTTTGTTTTTCTGAGTGTTGGTTTTCCATCACACTACTGCATATAATCCAGTACCTGGTTAATAACAGGAACAACAACAAAAAATCCCAAACTAATGCTTTATGGTTGAGACAAAAATATCTGTTCTTGTCATTTCTATTTAACATGGTACTGGTTCAAGCCAAAACAATTAGGCGAGGAAAAGACAAAAGGCATCTGTATTGGCTAGAAAGAAATGAAGCCAGCTCTCTTTGCAGATAACATGGTTTTGTATACAGAATTCCTAAAGAATCTCCCCAAAACTATTAGAACAAAAAAGCAAGTTCAGGAAGGCTGCAGGATTCAAGATCAAGATACAAAATCAGTTGTATTTCTATACACTAGTATTGAAAACATGAAAATGAAATTAAGGAAACAGTTCAATTTGCAATAGCATCAAAAGAATGAAATACTTAAGGATAAATTAAACAATAAGAAATACGAGAGTAGTCGTACACTGGAAACTATAAAACATTATTAAAATAAATTAAAAAAATGGAAAGACATACCATGTTCATAGATTGAAGGATTTAAGATTATTAAGATGACAATAATCTTCAAAGAAATTTACAGATTCAATGCAGTTCTTACAATATTCCAGCTGCCTGTTTTTGCAAAAATTGACAAGCTGATCTTAAAATTCATATGAAAATGCAAAGGACCAAGAATAGCCAAAATAACGTTGAAGAATAGGAAAGTTGGAGGACTCACACTTTCTAATTTCAAAACTTATTACAAGGCTACAATAATCAAGAAAGTATAGTTCCAGTATACGGATAAACATATAGATCAATGGAATAGAGGTAAGAGTCCAAAAATAAACCCTTACATTTTGGCTAATTGATTTTTGATGAGGGTGTCAAGATTATTCAGTGGGGAAAAAATTGTCTTCAACAAACGGTGCCTAATTTAAAAAGCGAGCAAAGATTGTGACAATACATTGCCCCGAAGAAGATATACAAATGGCCAATAAACCTATGAAAAATATTTAACATTAGTCATTAGGAAAATGTAAATCAAAACCACAAGATACCACTTCACACCCACTAGGAAGTCTAAAATTAAGAAGTCAGACAATAACAAGTATTGGTAATGATGTAGAGAAACTGTAGCCCTTATATATTTTGCGGATGGGATTGTAAAATAGTGCAGTTACAGTAGAATACAGTTCGGCAGTTTTGCAGAAAGTTAAAAATAGAGTTACAATATTAGCAATTCTGCTCCTGGATATCTAACCAAGAGAAATGAAAGTATGTGCCCATATAAAAACTAGCACGTACATATTCATAGCCTTATTCAAAATAGTCAAAAAGAAGGGTAAAAAAAAAAAACCCCACAAATGTTTATCAACTGATGAATGGAAAACCAAAATGTGGTATATTCATGCAATGGAATATGATTTGCAGTAAACGAGAATGAAGTGTGAATACTTTCTCCAGCGTGAGTGACCCTTGAAAGCACTATACAGTGAAAGAAGCCAGACACAAAAGACCACATGTCCTGTGATTCCATTGACATGAAATGTGCAGTTATAGGCAGATTCATACAGATAGAAAGTAGATAGTGGTTGCCAGGGGCCGGTGGGAGGTGGAATGGGGAGTGATTGCTAAATGAGCATGGATTATTTTTAGGGGGGCGATGAAAATGTTCCGGATACTAAAAACTGCTGGATCGTCCTTTCGAATAGTGAATTTTGTGGTCTACGAATCATGGATCAATAAAGCTGTGTTTAAACATTTTACAAAATGGCAACAGAAAGCCAGTCTAATGGGATAGTGAGAGATGCTGGTGACATAGACAAGGCAGTGGCAGTGACGATGAAAATAGTAGACAGAGTTGAGACGTAAGATGGAAAGCTGTTTGTAGGGGCCACACTCACTATCGCTGCCACACCACCCTTCCCAAATCAGCTCAAGTTCCAGCTGTGGCGAATGGATCTGGAAGTGATAAGGGAGTGCATTTCATTCCAGGGAGCTCTTCCTCCTCAGTGAGTCACAGATCGCACCCTAAAAGTCATGGTACAAAGCTGGAGTTAAACACTGTTTGGTCGAAGCTAATCCACAGCAGGGCTGCTTTATTTAAGGCAATTTGGACCTGGATTCAACAGCAGGAAGGAAGGGGCTTAATTAGTATCCCACTCCAGCTGAAGTGCGCCTTCCTCCCTCAGGTCCGTCTTTCACTTAGCTCAGCTCAGCTCAGCTCATGTTAATGGTGTCCACTACCTGAGGCTTTGTTTCTCTTCAGGCAGTGAGCGTGTAACAGGCATTGTGTCATTTGATCTTCATAACACCCCATCGGATCAATAGAATCATTATTTCCATTTTATAGGTGAGTACACAGAAGCTCAGAGAGTTTAAATAACCTGCTAAAAATCTCCTAACCAGTTAAGTGGTGGAGTTGGAATTTTTATCCAAGTCTATTTGCTAAGTTTATGCTCTTAATCATTACATTTTTTTTTTTTTTGCGAATCATCTATGTAATCTGCAGCATGCGGTACAAAGTGAAAATTCCGGGCCGCTTGGTTAAAAATTATTCGGAGTTTCAAGACGGAGACACAGAGCATTAAACAAAGAGCGAGGACCTCTCAAAGACAGGCAGGGCCCCGATGGACTGTGCGTCCCACGCCTGGGACGCCAGCTCTGCATCTGTTTCTCCAATTCGCCCGATGACAAGAATTTACCTTGGAGAGGTCCACAGATTTTACAGATTTCTAGGTCTCTCCCCTGAAGAATTCAATAGAGGGGGTTGGGCGGAGCCCTGAAATCTATTTTTAACAGGTATTTTAGGTGATTCTTCACTGCCGAGCCAATGGGGGAACTTGCAATCCACTGTGCATCCTGGCATTTTCGGAGGCCCCGCTCCGTGCTTGGCACTGCGAGCGTGTGGGGGGAGCGAGGGAGGGGACGCTGGTGGCATGGGGGATCAAGTGTCTGCATTAGGCAGCGTTCCCATCTTTCGAGCTTGCCCCCTCTGACACCTCTGCACCGAGAAAGGGGGCTCCTTTATTCCCCCAAGTTGAAACCGCCTGAAATTTTCAGCACTGCACGATTTATTCAGAGGAAGTCTTTCAAGAAGGAGTGGGAGTCAGGCCGCAGGATTCTAATCTTGAATATTCAGGGAAAGCAGCATGTCCTATTCAACACGGCTGATCAATAATGAGTGCATTCACACTCTAAATGCGCGCATTATGTACAGATACAAAATATACAATGCCCCCCAAACGGGGAAAGACATTTCTGATTGAATTTTTTTGTTTGGGTTTATAAAAATAACGTGTGGTTGCATCAATTACTCTCCATTTCCATGGATACGGGCAATACTTTATTATGTAACTCTACAGCTGTGCCGGTTTTTAATATAAAACCCAGATTTTTTCATCTGTTTCTCTTTCATAGTTACTGAACTGAGATAATAACATCTTTTACCTATGAATGTATTCAATCCTTTTTTTCCTCCCCACCACCCTGCAAACTATTATTGATTAGAATTTCATTTGGCGGCTTTTGTAATAAAATCTGCAGTAAACGTTACTATCGCAGGCAGTGGGAGGGTGGAGAGGCAGAAGGTCATTCTTTATGTATGTCGTGTGTAAATATGTTTGTATAAAGAGCGCGGTGTGTGTGCACTTCTTCTGAGTCTAACGATGAACGTCTGGGCATTGGACTGACTTCCAGGTTGCACTAAGGCAGTTTTCAAATGACTGTTTGTGAAATGTTGGGGAAATATTGCTCTCCTTTTTTATTAAAAAAAACGAAAAACAAAAAAACCTACTACTCTCTCTTCTGGGGACAGAACTGTGTTTCTGTTCTCTACGTAGCATTTACAGTTTGGTACCATTGTTTTCTCTCCCTGGTGATGCTCAAGGTTGAGTGATATGTCGTTCTTTCCAGGTGACCCTGCACAGAAATGGCTTCCCATCATTCTAGCGGGGGCTGGAGCCGAGAGCGATGGGAAGGGGAAGAGGGAGAGAGGATGTGGCGTGGAAATGCAGGGTGGGCTGGAAAGGGGGCAGATGAAGGCAATGGAGCTGGATGGGATTAGAAGGACTCGTGGGAGGGCGTCTGCTTCTGCGAGTTCCCGGCCATTTGGAATTCTTCCGCTAACAACTCAGTTTTGTGTGTGTGTAAACAGGGTTAACTTAGGAGCCTAAAATAGGCCTGAAGGGTCTAACAGCTCCCTGAAATTAGATGGGAAAATGCATTTATGTATGTGCATTTTCGGAAGAAAAGATCTCTTATTAGGTAGATTGGGAGGTGGCTGCCTGGCTTACAACATTCCCAGAGAGGTCGTTACCCCTTTTGATGACAGAGCCAGCGAAGAGGGTGGGGGTTAAGCCAAATCATCACCATCCAGGTCAGGGATTGACCTAAAAGGTGGACACCTGACCCATGCTGTGTCAGAGTCCCTCTCTGAGAGTTTTCCACATGGCCCAGCTACAACATGTGAGGGTGTTGCCCTGAGAATATTCCCCAGGTCTGTCGCAAGCAGGAGTGCGAAACGGGGGTGCAGCACAGAGCCCCTGTGGGGATGAGGAGGTCAGGTGACTGGCGTACCTTCCGTAATGATTACTCTTTAGTTCGATGATGTAAATGACTGATTAATTCACCAAATCACCGTGGCACAGGAAAGAATGACGACACCGTGGGTCCCCAGCGTCGGGCCCCTCCCCCCAGCGCAGAGGTCTCTCTCAGGAGGGGTCAAGGGCACAGTTCTGCTCCCCCCCTTTTCTTCCCAGGCAGCCTCTGGCTTCTCCATCTACTGGATGGTCTGGTCGTAATAACTTTAGCCCCACCTTCTTCACTGAGGTGTAATGAGGCCCTCGTGAGGTCTTTAAAATTAAGTGTTGTTCACATACCCCGAGGAGTTACGTCTGAACAAATGCTGATGTGTCTCGGTCGAAGTGACAAATCTGTGCACAAATAATGTCACGTTCCCTTTCTCCACCCGTGGCAGACATCATCAGCTGATCCTAGCACTCTTTCTGGCTCAACGTAAATGTGACCTTACGTCTTTGTCAGCACAGCCCTCCATGCAGCCTCTACCCCTGATCGTGAGGTGAATGAATGTAAGGTGAATCTCGTCTGTGGTCTCCCATCTGGGTTCTTGAACAGTGGGCGTTAGGGCTGTAGTCTGGGGGATCAATTTCCCAGGTAGTCACGGGAGAGGAATAAAGATGTAATGATAAGTTGGCACCATTTTGAAAAGGACAAAATGGTGTAGCCATTCGGCAAACATAAACAGACATTTAGGGCTTCGGAGAAAGGGGTTGTCGTTTTAGCTATTTAAATATCTCCGTTGCCATTAATGACAGAGCAGGAACGTTAGCTGAAATCACTCTTAATCACTTCCCTCCAGGCTGTGAGCCTAGAACTGAATGGTCTGACGAGTCAAAACGGGCCACAGCATCAATAAGTCATTATTCCTCTTCGGTCCTGGGAATTTAAGAAAGTGAGAACGTAAGAACAACCCGATGTAGAGGGAAATAGAACAAATGGACAAAAAATTCACTTAAATGTAACTTTGGAGCAGTTGCAGATGAAGGTGTTTGCATTCCTATTGGTATGTTTACCCAGGAGTGAGCAAGCATATGCAGACCTGTAACTACATCAGCAGCTGTTTAGAGGACACAAGTGGCCTCCTGGTGGGGTCCCCAAGCTTCAGCGGTCATAATTCAAAACCCACAGCAGCTGCATTGGCTCGCGCTCTCCCCGTCTTGCTAGTGAGTCTTTCTCAGAGTCCACTGGGCAGAGCTGATTTCCTAATTTCCACAATAACTTGTAGGCTACTAGAGAGTCCTTCCAGAGCTTGGGCTCAGTACCTTCTAGATGCTCCCTCCTAGGGTCACACCCCACCGGGGCTAGGGATGGTCGAATTGGAGCCCGATCCTTCACCCAAGCTGGACCAATAGGATTTTCTTTCCCCACAGTTAGAATTAAATTACTGGGTCTCCAGATGGTGTCGTTGGACCTCACAGGCCGTTTGGATGTGCAGGGTAAAAGTTCAGGGCAGTCGTGATGGGCCGCTTGGGGGCAGAGCAGAGAGGCAATCCTGGAGAACGGGGTGGTGAGGGCTTGGCTCCACGTCCTTAAAATAAAGCCCTTTTAATTCCACTTGGTTTAATTAGATCTCTTTTCTCTGCAAGCAGCCCTGTCCTAACCCAGACTGCTCCCCCAAATCTGGGATGTGTACCTCTGGGGTGCACAAGCTACTATTTAGGCAGCAGGAGAGATGACTATGTGGCAGAATGCTACAGTTTTCTCAAACATCACCACCGATATCCACCCTGAGAAAGTAATTCCCCTTCAGTCCTTCTGATGATCTCAGTTTGGCGCTTGTCTTTAACATCGATGACTCGCTAATTTCCTATTTCAACAGAGAGGATGGGGCTGAGGCTAAGGGCCTTCAGCAATCGACATTATCTTGCTAGAATTTAATAATATTCTCTTGCATTTAGGTTTAGGTTGCCTTTTTTTTTTTACCGTAGGTGATCTTACTTTTACTTTTCCATTGCCCTCATTCTGACCTACAGAAGCCATTAAAAAAAATTGTTGTTTAAAGCCAATAAAGTTTAGGGGTGGTTTGTTACATGGCGATAGATAATGGGAACAGAATCCATTAGAGATAATTCAATAGAGGGCAATTAAGGTAGAGAACCGGTTAGAAAAATGTTGGAAGAACTCACAGGGCAGATGAGGATGGGGAGTCCACCCAGAGTTAACAGTGGCAGAAAGTCACTTCTGCTCATAGGACTGGAGGGACAAAGAGAGCAGGAGGTGTTACTGGTGGCTCGGAGCAGGGGCCACATTGCGGGAGCTGGAGCCACGGTGGGGACATCTGGTGGGAGCTGGAACTTTTAGCTGCCGCTAAAAAAGGCAGACTCCAAGGGAGGGCGTGGTTATAAATACTTTAGCTTCTCTTCTGTCAGTCTTCAGTCTCCTGTTGGGGCCTTCCCCTGAGACTTACCGGAAGCCGGTTGCCACGGAAGCCTGGGCGCCATAATTTGCAGGAACCATCCCCTGGGATACAGAAGAGGTCAGGGCAAGGGATCTAAGAAGCAAATGGGGCAAGTGACAGGCACACAGGGTTATGTGACACAAACCAAGGCAAAGCACTTCCAAGGAACTACTGTGGCCACGTGGCTCAGAACAGAATTGAGACATGAAAAGCACGAGGCGTTTCCTAGATTGCCCGTTCACATGCCACCTGCCCCACAGCCATCCCTGATGGCATAAGGTCTGACTTAATCCTTTCCGCAGGATGCTGCTTGTCCTAGGAGCAGACAGGACTCTTTGCAGCTGCACGTGTCTTACTTTTCTGAAATGTCCAGGGTGAAAAAGCTTCAGGCATAGATGGATACTGATGTGTGATCACGTCATCAAGTAACTGTCTCTGTCCATCTCCCAACTCTCTTCCTCTCTGTCTTTATTCTCAAACAGTCACTTTTCATATGGGGGCAGCGTGACAGCCACCGGCTCTAGACTGGCATCCATTGGCTGAAAACTCAGCATCTCTTTCTCAGTAGTTCCAACCAAAGTTCTGGAGTTGAGTTTGATTGGCCTGGCTTGGTCAAGTGTCCATCCCTGCCCTGCACACTGGGGCCAGGGGCCTGGGACGCTCCGGTTGTTCAAATTTGGCTCCCGTGTCCATCCCTGGAGGCGGAGCCTAAGGTGAGGTGGGGCAGTGGTTAGCCTCACCTGAATGGAAGGACAATTCGTCTAAAGAAAATTAAGGTGCTTGTCCCACGATTAGAGATGGCGGGCGAGTACAAGCAATAGATGTCTCCTCTAATCTTTCTAGCACATCTATTACCTGCCTTGTTTGTATTTCCCTGTGGTCCCGACTTGTCAGGCAAATATTATGCCTTATTCATCTCTCTATTCTGACAATGTTTGGCATGGTACCAGGGACCAGCTAAGCACTCAGTAAATGTTTGTGGAATTGAATTGAGGTGTAAGCACTTGCATTATACATGTATTTCGAGAGCACAGTGGGCATTTTCTGTATCCTGACGGTGCAGACTGTATTTCTTGTACTTTTTCTATGGTGGGTGGTGGGCAGAAGAGAGTGGAACAGAGCTGGTCCAAACGCAGCTCTAGTCTTACCACCAGATCTTTTTCCTGCTGCCTGGTGTCTTGGGGACCGTGGCCAACCCAGCTGAGAGCTCATCTCCATTTGCAACAAATTAGAAAAACAGCATTTTCCCTTCAGTTGGCCTGAGGCACAGTCTTTCCCTTCCAATTTGCATTGCATATAAGTACCAGCTCTTCCCTTGGATGTTTAAGGACAATCTAACACTTCAGTTGTTTTTCCTTATCTCTCAGATTTAAAAGAGAAAACACATTTTAGAGCCCTGTTTGGTATTCTAGCCCCTTTTGGGAGATACCCTGGTATCACCTTGCAGAACCAGTTCTTCAGTTATGTCACACAAATTAACTTCAGACCGTCTTTGCACAAGGCCACCACATAAGCCCAGAGTCCTTTAGACACTGGCCTCCAAAGCAGCCTCCCACTAAACAGAACCATTGTGAAGCCTGTTTGTTACGGCGCCATCAAAAATGAACCCTTCACAGTGATGCTAGAAACTGCACTCGCAAAGATGTTTTAATAACTGAATGGTTTTTGAAAAGGCAATGGAACACTTTTACGACACTGTAATGTAATAAATCAGTCACAGTTCCTCTGACTTGACTACATTGCAGTTAATGGAGAGCCACACTGTTCATTTCTTCCTGTCTCTCCCATACTCGTACAAGACTCAAGGAGACGTCTAGGTAAAGCGGACCTGTATTTTAAGCGATCTGCGCTTGCTTTTAGTATTGTTTACCAAAACCAGTCTTCGAAGTATCTATTGGAACAGGGGCTCTTTTAAATTGTATTTTGAGGGGATAGTTATTTGTGAGGGTTCCTTAACTGGGGGCAACAGAAACTGAGTCTTACTCCATAAGACGGAATTTCTTGGAAGGATGGCAGAAGCTCAGAGACTTGTTGAGAGCCCTGTGTTTGAACGAGAATGGAGGGAAGGAAAATAAGACTTATAGGAAATCTCTTGCAGAAGAAAATGTGGCCAAAATGCTGCCGCCACCTTCAACCATGTACATACCCCTCCTTTATTTCATTCTCTCCTAGGACAGAGCCTCAGATCAGCGGAGCTGAAGTCACGTCTCTGCTCCCTGGCTGTACTGAGTGGCGGGGATAAAAAGTAATCTCGTTGGCTTCTATAGTGGGGAATGGGCACCCGATTTGTTATGCAAAACAGGTGACACACAATGGGAGAAGTAATTTCCAAAAAGGAAATTATGAAGCCGCTCAAAAGTGATACTAATTAAGGCAATGCCAGCAGCTATAAGAGATAATATCTCTAACTCTATTTATGGGCTTAACACAATAAAAGTTTATTTCTCCCTTACATAATCGCCCACTTTTGTCGTTCCTAGTTGTTTTTTCTTTTAAAAATTATTTTATTGAGGTGTAACTGACATTTGCAAAGCTGTACATATTTAATGTATACAAACTCAATAAGTTCGGGCTTAAGTATACTTACCCGTGAAAACATCACAACCGTAAACGTCATATCCATCGCCTCCCAAACTTTCCTCCCACCTCTAGTACTATGATTATTATTATTACTAATTATGGTAAAGACATTTCACCTAAGATTTACCCTTTTAACAACATTCAAGGAAACAACACTCGTATTGTATACAAGTATTGTTGGCCTGGGGTGCTGTGCTGTACAGCAGATCTTCAGAACTTATCATGCGTCACTGAAAGTTTGTACTATCCTCCCCCCCCCCGCCCCCTGCCTCTGGTAACTACCACTCTATTCTCTGATTCTAGGAGTCCAGGTTTTTTATTTCCACATATAAGTGAGATGATACAGTATTTTTCCTTCTGCGTCTGGCTTATTTCATGTAGTATAATGTCCTCTAGGTCTGTCTATGTTTTCGGAAATGGCAGATTTTCCTTCTTTTTTAAGGCTGACTGTTATTCCACTGTAAGTATATATCGCATTTTCTTTATTCATTCACTCATTCCGTACTCTCTCTGGAACTCTCACGATGCATGTATTTATTTGTTTAATGCCGTTACATACGTCCCTTAAGCTTCCTTCGCTCCTTCTTTTTAAAACATTTTCTTTCTTTTTAAAAAGAATTTAATTACACTTGACATTCAGTGTTATTTTATATTACTTTCAGGCGTACAGCGTCGTGGTTAGACATTTGTGTAATTTACGAAGTGCTCCCTTGATTAGTTTAGTGGCCACCTGGCTCTTTCTCTCTTCTGTCTGTCTTTCTGTCTGTCTGTCTTCTTTCTTTCTGTCCTTCTTTTTCCTTCTTTCTCTCTCTGCTTCCCTCCCATCTTCCCTCCCCGTCTCTCTCTCTCTCCCTACCTCTGACTGAATGATTGATCTTCAAGTTCATTGATGCTTTTTCGACTTGGTCAAGTCTATTATTGAAGTTTTCTGTCAAATTTTTCAGTCATTTTTCAGCTCTAGAATTTCCATTTTTTTTTTAATGGTTTCTATCTCCGTTTACCTTCTCCTTTGTTCATATATCGTTTTCCTGGTTTTATTTAGTCTTTGAGCTTCTTTAAGTCGATTTTTGGAATTCTTTGTCAGGCAATATGTAGACCATCTCTTTGGAGGAGGCACTGGAGCTTTATTTTGTTCCTTTTGTGATATATTTTCTTGATTATTTATATTCTTTAAAGCCTTGTGTTGCTGTCTTCACAGTTGAAGAAGCAGTCACCTTCTCTAAATATCTACTGACTGGCTTTAGGAGAGAAAGAACTTCACCAGTTAGCTCAGTTGGAGATTCTGGTGTCTCTCAGATCTGTTCTATGGGTGTGACTATGTCTATGTCTGCTATACTTCTCTCGATCCCTCTGGGGGTGGTCTTAGGTTTATGTGCCTTCTCTCAATTCCTCAAAACCAGGCTGAGTGCTAAGAGCCTCCCATTCAGTTTCCCGAGGGTAGCTCCCTGAGGTCTGAAAGGTTGTGCCTCTTCTCCCAATCCAGCAGAGCTGAACTGGCTGCTGATCGCTCTGTGCTGTCAGAGGTTGGCATGCACTCAGTTTGCAGGGAGGCATGGAGACTTGGCCATGGCGGGGGATGGGTGGTGTGGAGTGCTGAGGGCATGTGCTGGCTAGCTGGGGGAGTCCACAGGTGAAGGATCTTATGGAAGTTGTGGTTGGGGCTGTTGGTGAAATCTGCACGCTGGTCCGTAGGATCTGCAGGCCGTGGCTGAGATCTGCATACTGGTTGCCGTCAGCCACCACCTCTTTTCTCTGCTCCTCATTGTCCCCAGGCGGTTCGGTCATGCCAGTTCTTAAAGTTCTAGGTGGGGCAAGACAGAAGCAGGCTTCTCGGGCAGTGTCCACAGGCTAGGGGAGCCAGATGTTCGCTTTGCTCCCCTTTACCCCAGCGGGAGACATCGTGACCAAAGAGAGTCTCCTTTGGCCCTGAGCTGTGTCGCCTTGGGGACGGGGTGTCACTGGTAAAGGGTAACTGTTCTGAACCTCTTCAGAGCATCTATTGTATTTTTTTTTTTTTGGTTCCACTGAGGTGCTAGAACCTCTTAGCTACACTGCCAGTCTCCCGTAAAAGAATCCCCATCTACAGATGATGGTTAAAATCGATATTTCTGTTGGAGTGTGAGTGCCGGAGCCTCCCATGTGGCCGTCACGCTGATATCCTGTGGTTGCTCCTAATTGGGAGGCTCAACTCCAAGGCTCGAGCTGGGGGTTTAGGCTTCTTCCGTTTTGTAACCCTGCATTTTCCTTATGTGGCTCCCAAACTTAGTCAGTACATCTTATGCATTCTATAGGGAAAAGAGTATAGAATCTCCCTCTGCCTGTCTTTAATGGTACACATCTGGAAGTGGTAGGCATCATCTTTGCCACATTTCATTGGCTGGAACTCAATCCTACGGTCCCACCGAACTTCCAAGGAGGGTGGGAAAGAAAAATCTCACCAGGACAACTGCTTCCCAGCAGCACCCTGCAACATCAAAGGGAAGCATACATTTCGGAAGGAAGCGAGGCCTTTGCCAGGACAGAGGAAATGAGAAGCGGAGAGGCGGCCCCCTCCGAAGGAGAAAGATTGGCCATGGAGTTGAGGCAGGTGTCGGGTTTCTGGAGTTTGAGCGTGAGCGATTCCAGGAGGAAGGATGTTTCTGGTTTTGCCACCCTACCTTCCCCCCCACAACTGGTTTGTGATCCGAAAGTTTCTGGTGAGACTGGAAAGGTGTTGTTATCCCAATTTTGCACCTGGGGAATTTGAGGATTAAGGTAAGTAGGGGCTTCCACTTAGCTCTTTTGACTCCTAAGAAAATTCTCTTTTCACTACACCTGTATTCCTAGCATTTTGACACCTTGTTGATTTGTTGAGCAAAACAGGAAGTTTTATACTAATCTTGGTACCAAAAAACACTTTATTCCTCAATCTGATGACAAAAAATTTTCTCATCATATCTTAAAGTAAAACTAACTTCCTAATTTTCCTCTCCACTTAGCCCCCATGTAACCCAGCTCCCCATTTCGACTCTCTATTTGAGTTTATCTCACAAGTTAATTCCGCCCCTCCCCCCCAAGATAAAAGTTTCTTACAACAACCTCAAGCATTTTAAAACAAAGATTTTAGTTGTTATGCAAACTAATGTCTCATTTCCACAAAAGAGCTTTCACACACACACACACACACACACACACACACACACACACACACGAATGCACATTTCAAAATGTCAAGTAAAGAAATGGAAAAAAACAAAAACCAACATAAACCTGCCAGGGAAAAGAGGCAATATAATGCCAAATTGCCTAAGGAGTGGTTTTCCGATGTCATCAAGATAAGTAAAAATGAGTGTCCTATGACTAGAAATATTTTGACAATTAAAAAAGTGTATGAATATATATGTCCATATACATATACATATATTAATGAAAACTATATAAAGAGGTATACAATTTGTCCATATATTAATATACATATATTAATGAAAACTATATAAAGAGGTATACAATTTAAACCAATGTGGTATATTGATTAGAATAGTAAGCTAGAAACAGTAAAAACAGATTTGCTACCTTAAGTTCTTGCTTCTATATTGTGGGTCTTTAGCATTAAATCCACATTAAGTACACTATTAAGTAAAGTAATGAGCTGGGGATATAATTCTGATTAATGCTATGTCATTTCATAGTGAGATGGAGGAGGTCACTCATCCTGCTGTTTCTTCATTTGAAACATTTACTTGTTTCTTAATTTTCCTTGATTCTCTGTGTTGGCGGCTGTGCGTTAAACGTAACAGCCACCTCAGCCAGTCTTCACGGACTGGCCTCATACAGAAGATACTCACCAATTAGCCAGGCCAGAGATTCTGGGGGCATCTATCCAGCCTTCCGACCAGTCCAGTCTGCTTTCTTTGTCCTTAGCCACCCGTGGGCATCTGGAGGGTACTGAGTGCTGTCTTCTCTCTGGGACGAGCGAGACTCAAGCTGCTTCCTCAGGCAGCCCCAGAAAAGTTGAATTTTTGGATGCTCTTTCCAACTCTTTTCTTCCCCAGGGAGAAGCCAGGATCTGTTTTTTTTTGTTGTTGTTGTTTTTGTTTTGTTTTCACCTTTTTTCACTATGCTAAACTGGAGGGAGAGGCTGTGGCAAATAGCCCTGTGGTAGATCAAACTGCCATCTCTGTTCTTCTTAGCCCACCCCCGGGGTTAGATTACCCTTGGCTCTGTCAGTGCTCAGAGACAGGCGTGACAGAAATCAGTCGTCTGGGTAGTCCCCAGAAAAGTTGGGGTGTTGAATGCATGGTCCACCCGGGAGAAGCTTGGAGCTGCGGGGTTTATTCCCAATCCTATGACACTGTGCTGGAGACAAGAATTATGAAAAGAGGGCGTCTTGAATTTCCTTACTGGCCTCAGTGTGGATAGTTTCATGGTGCAGGAGCCTTTCCACTGATCTCTCGATTTCTCACAAAGGAAATTTGTCTGTGAACTGTTGTTAACTTGGTGTGTTCATGGGGGAGATGGAAGGTCCAGGGCTTCTTATTCTGCCATCTGCTGATGTCCCCCCCCCCACATAGCCCCCCCAAAACATGAAGAAGCTAGAGAAGATGATTTTGGCAGCCCCTTTCAGCATTAAAATGGCTCTCTGATTCTCAGTTACAGTAGAATATAGAAAAGCAAGTATATGGTCCTTCTTCCAAATCATAATTTGCCACATAAAGCTAATTACATTTAATTTCCCCTTGCCGTGAGTTTTCATATCAACGCAATAAATCATAAAACTTCATTGACACTAGTGCAGAAACAAACTGATGTGCGTTGATGGATTTGTCTGGCTGTCCATACCCATCGGATCCACAGAAACTTGTCGTAAAATGAGATCCGCCAGCATCACCTGTTCTGGTTTTTCTATGAAAGAGAAAACAGAAGTGACTGATCTGCTCAGATCCACGGCACTTCGGTCTGTGCGGGGGTCTCCTGCCACCGCCACCATTACCCCACCTCCTAACGCTGGTGGCCATCTCAGCTCCCGCCGCGAACAAAGCTGCACTTCAGTGTGACCTCCGTGGCACTCACTCCAGTAGCTCCAGTGCCCAGGTCTAACCAGACGGGACCCACAGAGTCCAGAGGGGCCGCCCGAACCGGGACTGTTGAGGAGCGAACGCTCCGTGAAACAAACTCCATCTAATGAGGGGGGGAAAAGGAAAGAGTTTGCAGATAGATTCTCCACTCTTCCTTCTTCCAGCAGACAGTTCTGAGTCACAGGGATGCCCTAGTTTTCTCAGGGATGTCCTACGGGACTAAGCAATGGATTGTGCTTCCTGTGAGGCCGTGGCCAGCTCGACCACGCGCTCCCTCGTGCTGGCTCTTCCTTCATTCCTGCCTCACGCCTCTTCCCCCTCATTTTGGACACCGTTACAAAGCCCTAGCATGTAGGCTGTGCCTCAGGCTGTTCTGTAAGGAACGGGGCTAAGGCATCATCTTCCTTCCCATCCTGGACCACTTGCTTTGGGGAGATTGCTCTAAGTGCCGTGCAGGTATAACATTGAATCCGATGGTGACTAAGTTGCCTCTGTGTCAACTCACTCCCAAGCCTTTGAATCACCCCACGGAGAGAATTTCTATTCGGAGCAGCTTTTTCTTAAACGACTCTCCACAACGCAATAAATTTCTTCTTGACAGAGACCAGCTTTCAGGCCCCAAACCTGAAGTAGAAATCAGAAGTACCTATGATTTAATCACTCTGTTTCATATCCAGTATATTTATTGTGTTTAGCTTCTCCTTATGGTGACACTCATTTTTCAGTTACACTGGTGATATACGTTTCCCTTTTAAATAAAATAAGCTAAAAAATAAGTCAGAAAATAAGCAAATAAAACAGGGAGGTGATCAGAGACGGTGGAGAAAAATGCAAAAAACCTTAAGGGTGGAATGCAGTCAACCGAAATTCGTGAAACTGCCTTATAGCTAAGGCTTTTACCTTCTCCTGGAGCGGGGAGGGCAACAAAAATCTGTCTCAACCCCAATCTCAAAATCCTCTGGTTCCTCCTAGACTTTCTCTGAGTTCTTCTTATGCTCTGGGGCCCCTCCCTCCCCTGGATAGAGAAGTCTCCTAGTCTTCGAGTGGATCTTGGCAACTGTGTCTTATTCAGTGCAACGAGATTCTATAACTACAGACTCTGACATGAGTAACAAGAACGCCAAAGAACCCATAAACCCTTAGAACCTTCCACGAGCCCATCCCTCTACCGCCCCAGCCATAATGGTCTCTGAAGCAGCTGTGGCAACTGGGGCATAGCCCCAACCTTCTCATCTCTCAGCTCAAATTTCAGGAGCTTCTGTGACCCCCTCTTCATCTTCCTTCCAGTCTAGTGTTGGCACCCAGGGATGACAGTGTGCCCCTATAGTCTCTATTCCCCCCTTTATTCGAGATGATGATCGATGGAGACTTAGTCTTCCATAACTAGTTCTGGAAGCGCGTCTTCAAGCCCTCCTTCCTGCCAGCGTGCTTCTCCGGGACTCCTCCTGTCCAGAAATTCTGTCATTTCCACTGAGTCCCGCCCCACTTCTTTGTGGCCTTGATGCTCAGGCCACCCCCCTCCTCCCTCCCCCCTCCCCCGCCATTTCTTCAGTTTCTTTCTCTTTCCTCTCTCTCTCATTCCAGACCTCTATCACCCGGTTTTAAGCTATAGGAGCCTCTTTTCAGGCCAACTCACGGTACTGAACGCACGATGTCTAAATATCACCCGTCTTCCATAATTTAACGAGAAAGGTTTCTCAGGGCTTAGAGGAAGGACGAAAAGATAAGTAAAGGAGGCTGCAGCTTGAGCTCAACCTGGGCTGTGCAGGTCTTGGCCTTACCCTGCCGCCGAATGGAGCGCTGTCTCTGTCACCATTGCCGCCAGCCCTCTGGACAGAGGGAACACAGCGTCAGATTCTACTTCAAACTCACGGGGAAATGACGTTGGTGGGAATTTGCTGAGGCCTCCATGGAAGTCAGCGCATCCACCTTGAACTCCAGGTTTGAGAAGAATCAAGACCTCCCGCCCTGGGATAAATTCTCCGAGGCACTGAGGGCAAGAGTTGGGGACAACCCTGCCATATTCATAAACCCTCGATTCTGGAAGGAATAGAGCTATTTCTGTACCATGTTTTGATGCAGCCCTGACCTCACCACCTCCTGGAAGCCTTCCTGGATACCTTCTGCTCATACCGAATTTCCTGCTAAGAACAATACAACCTCTAACCTAGTTACACACCATCCTGTCTTTCTGTTTGGATCGTTGCTTTGATTTTCATCCCTTCTTGTTTTTTAACTCTGCCCCCAAACAGCATTTTACAGAGATGCACATAGTAGGTGCTCAATAATTAAGGTTTATTGAGCAAAAAATGAGGGAAGTGCTGTGGTCCAGGTAGGAAAGCTTGTGGGTGTTTTTAGAATGCCGTGTTCCGTTCTAGCTGCACCATTGTTGAGCTGTACGGCTCTAGGGAAGTCTCTTTAATTCTCTGACCCAGGGTTTTCTCATGTATAAAATGAAGATAATAATACCTACCTTACAGAGAAGTTTCAACCTTTGCAGGTTGTGGTAGCAGAATAATGCCTCCCCCTCAAGATGTCCACATCCTGATTTGTGGAGCCCGTGAACACGTTATGTTATGTAACGGAGGGGCATCAACCCTGCAGATAAAATCGAAGAGGTTAACCAGCTGATTTTAAAATAGGGAGATTATCCTGGATGACCTGGGTGAGCCCGATGTCATCACAAGGGTCTTTAAAAAGGAAGAGGGCGGCTGAAGTGAACCAGAGCCGTGGTGCCGTGGGAAGCGCTCAGCCCCACGTGGCTGGCTTTGCACATGGAGGAAGAAGCCGCCAGCTCAGGAATGCGGGTGGCCACTGGAAACCGGAAAAGGCCCGGAAATGGATTCTGCCCTCGAGCATCCCGAAGGCATGCAGCCTGTCGACACCTCACTTTTAGCCTAGAGAGACCTATTTCAGATTTCAGATCTCCAAAACTGTAAGAGGAGACACTTGAGTTGCTTTAAGCCGCTAAGTGGGTGGTAATTTGTTACAGCAGCAAGAAAGAAACTCACACACAGGTGTTGCGTAAAGCCCTCTGGCACATAGTGGGTGCTTTAATAGTTGGTAGCAGAGAACGGAAGAATGAATGTTCAGGTTTTCCATTAGACTATTAGAGACGTGAGGGCAGAGGTTCCTCTTTTACAGTCTGAGCACCTAGCAAGTGCTGGGCACACACTAAAGCTTGGAACGGCTGCTGAACTCACATTGAATTTTACCTTTGGAGATTGATCAGTGCCAGCAGGTGGGATAAGAAAGAGACTCAGCATAGAATAGGAGCCAGGGGCTTATAAAAGGCAGATCGACTTCCTGCCAAAGTGTGGGTGTGGCGAGAGCAGGCTGCCCCCAGATGCACGCAACGCAGAAGCCAAGTTTTAACGCCACTGTGCCTTCAGGCTCCAGGAGAAGATGCTGGGGGAGGATGGGGAGAGGACCCTTAACTCATCTCCAAGGCACAGAAGAGGCTGTTTCTCTGGGCGAGAGATGCTATTCTCTGGATGTTCATTATGAGCAGCCCGTTTCTATGTACCAACACCGTCTGCCGAGGCTTCGAGCTGAATCCACCCAGTGTGTCCAAAGAGCCAGGCCTCGTGCAGGCTAAGGCCACGACGGAGCAGGATTTTGCAAATTTTCTGGATGCGTTTGGTCCCTCCTGGAACTGCGGGTTCCCAAGAGGAGAATCTTGGTTATCGAGATACTGCCTGATCAATTGATCAGGATGCTGCTGCTGCATCATTGAATGTCTTCCTTCATTCGAAAGAGAGAAAAATTGGTTTCAGGTCTGAATGTGCAGGATAAGAAACCCAGAGGTCACTTTCTCTTTCTTTTCAGCTCTTGCTCACTCTCTTAAATAAGGAGAAAGGCTATATTTTTCCATGGATTAAGTCCAACACAGAGAAAACTGTCACTGTGGAAACAATAGAATTTATCTCCACTGATATAGCTTGACACCGGGACAAGTGCCTGAATTGTTGCTATAGCAACAAATGTGTCGGACTTATGCATGCGTTTTCTGCTATAGGATTTTGATTAATGGCATCGACTAAATGGTGTGAAGGGGGAGAGACCATGCAGAAGGCCCAAGGAGAGAGCCAGGCTGTGGAGGGTGGGCTGTGGCCCGCTCCCGTGGGCGGCGAGTGGGGTCGGCGAGAAACCAGTTAACCAGGGAGCGGAATGTCTTCTGCGAAGCAGCATCTGCACGGCAGCAGTGCCCTGTGGCCGGGGTCTGGGAGGTGGCGGAGAGGATGAGGCGAGATGCTGAAGCTGAGATTGATCAGAGCCGGAGAGCTAATGAAATCGAACTTCTGTGGGGTGTTCCCCATGTGTGCTGAGGGTTTAATGTGTCTCCATTGACTTATCCCCTTCGTGAACCCTATGAGACAGCTTTAGTTATCATTTCTTTTGATAAGAAAATTCAGGCACAGAGAAGTTAATTGACTTGCAAAAAGTCCCACAGCTAGCGAATGGCAGAATGAATCAGGGGTGGACAAGGGAGGGGGAGGAGGTGGGAGGGATAGAGAGAGAGAGGAGGAGGGAGAGGGAGAGGGAGAGGAAGAGACAGAAAGATTCCGTGAAAGACATCCCCACCTCGGGAAAATTAACTTAAAGCCCTCACAGCTCTCTGAAGGGAGGGGACATACTCATTGAAAACAGGGTGGGCACCCACTAAGTGCCCGGGCGGAGGTCTGCTACCTGTCCATCTGCACTGAGCACGTCTCATTCACCGAGAGGCAGGGTGGGAGTTCCCTCGCTCAGAGTGAGGCCTGGGGGCCAGAAAGTCTTGCCTCCCGGTCCCGTCCTCAGTGTGGCCTTGGTCTGCTCACGTGCTCTCTCTAGGCATCCACTCCCTCTGCCGCGAACCGCGGGTAGTGCCAGCACACCCCGTCCGTGGTCGAGGGCCGGAAATGAGGTGTCGCGAGCACCGAACACTGTGACTGGCGCCCAGTAAATCCTCAAATTTAGTTAGTTTTTCAAAAGACTCGTTTTTACTAGTTTGCCTGGTGTTCAGAAAACCCGTTCGATCTTTCTTTTATTTTAGACGTGTTGACTCCTTCCGTGTTCTTAGACTTTCGTTTCTGCTTCTCTCATTCTTTCCTGTTTTGATATTTCTTCTACTTTTACTTTACTTGTCTCCTGAGTGTGCCCTCCCATCTTTCTTCTCTCCTCCTTTCATTTCTAGACTGACCGTGCTCTTTTGAGATAAGGCCACATTTACCCTGTTTGCCTTCTATGTCACTCGCGTGGTATTTTTCTTCAGTATCCATCCTATTGTTCACGCCTCTTTTGGGTCATTTCTTTATGACTATTTAGTCTAATTTGATAGATTCAATGTCATATTAAGTGTTTTTTAAATCACGACTCAATACTTTGAACATTTTTTTTGATGTTCAGCAGTAAATCTATATGAGAAAGACCGTTTCTCCAAGATGTCCCTACTTTCCTGGGCCACAATGTTACTAGTCCGATTTCATTCATTCGTTCCGTTCATTCATTTGACTTATTTATTGCATGTCTATTGTGCCTGCACATCCCTCGTCCTGGCCGGTGCTCATAAATTCTCTGGAAGAAAACATAGCAGGGTAAGGAGCCCTGAGGGTGACAGGGGTAGCTGTGTCATGTGGCCTGGTCAGGAGAGGCCTCTCTGCTAAGGCAACACTTGAGCAGAGTCCCGAGGACAGTAAGGGTGTAGATTTGTGGATATCTGGGGGACGGACATTCTAGGCAGAGGGAACAGCCAGCGCAAACACCCTGCTCCATTCGCTGGAGAAGCCACTCGTGTGGGAAACTCCAGGGAGATGGCTGTCACCTGGACGCCTCTCCCCGCTCTGTGGCTTGCCCACCCCATAGTATAATTCGTTTTTTAAGGTTTTCTCTAATTCCCAGAAATAAAGTTTTAATATTTTCCCCCCCAAGAGAGGGAATTTGGGGTCCACCCCTGCTGCCTCCTTTGATGAAATACTGTTTGCATTCTAGCAGGAGTCCGTTGAGTTTTGAGAGGTAGATGGGCCCCCAGCCTGGTTTCAGGGGTCACTGCCGGTATGGTATGTGGACGGCTTGAAACGAGGGCTGTGTCCCCTGCTCCATTGCAGGAGACCAGGGGTGGCAATACACAGCACGAGTCCTCTGCTCCGGTGGCAGGCTGCACTCCTTGTTTGCGGTGCCCTTTCCTGCTGAAATTAGATGCCACTTCAGAAGCCTTCTCAACACCACCTGTCATGGTTGGCGCCCAAGATAAAACTTTCAGCCATCCTTGAGGATGGTTTCTAATAATACACATGTACATTGAATTTTTGTATTAGGTCAAATTATATGAAATCGCTCATAGGTAACTTTCTCTTAACCTCACAAAAGGCAACTTCATGTGGTTCAGTCTAATATATTGATTTAAATACAACTCTGTTCAGTGGCCCTGAGCTGGGAAGCTTTGGACTGAACCAAGATTTCTTGTCCTCTGGGAACACTTGAACCCTAACATACACTCTACTCTTCATATACTGGATTTTCTTAAAGTGGAAACCACCTGTATTCATCAATGTCCTCACATCTACCATGGCGCCAGGTCCATTTCCAGCTCTTGTCTAAATTTTTTCACCTCTTAGGCCCATGAAGTGGCCAAACCTAAAATAAGGCGTTCCCCCTGCCCCCACTCCTCCCCCTCCCCCCAGTGACATGCCAGTAAGCCATAGCCTCTCTGCGGCGGCCGTGTTACTGTTCTCATGCATCCATGCTCCTCCCCGGAAGAAGTTTATACTTCTCCAAGGCATTGCCACGTGACTCGCAGTACCTCCCTGTGGGAGGAGTGTACTTCCTGTCTCCTTGCCATCAGGCTTGGTCAGGTAACTCGCTTTGGCCAACAAAATGTGGTGCATGACCCTCTGGGCCAAAGCTTTAAAAGCCATTGTGTGGTTCGTTCGTAGTGTTCTTTTCCTTCTGCCTTGAGACCTGGATCTAAGGTTCGGGAGCAGAAGTGTACGGTCTTAGCTTTGCTGCAGCAACATATGGAGTGGGTGAGAAATGAACCCTGGTGAGCCACTGAAATGTTGGGAATTATTTGTTACTGAAGCCATGTGTAGCCTAAGCTGACTAATAATACACTTTGTCAGCATTAGATACTATCTTCAGAAAGAACTTTCCCAGGGACTTATCAGGTAGCTATAGAGCTCTATGGAGTGTCTTGGTTTATATACACTGTCGATATCGAAGATGTGGATGATATAAGACCATTCAGCTTTTCTAGACACAACATAGGGTGATGTGCCAGAAACTTTTAGGAGGATGTGTCCAAACCACGTGATGACAGACACTTTGTGGGGAAAAAATGTTTTAGAGTTCAAATAAACTTGGAAATAAGTTTGAGTTCAATGAGGTCGGACAAGGTTCTTTCCAGCAAGACTTCTCAGAGCTTTTAATATGCTAAGTCGAACCTCCAAGGGGAGAGGGTACATATAAAATCCACTGCTTCCAAATAGTTTGATCATAAAATTCTTTTTTTTTTTTTCATAGAGTATTTCATAGGCTTAATGCTCCGCACAACATCTCAGCAAATGCTGCCTCTGGTGGCAGCGGAATTTGCGTATTTCACTCGTGTTTCCCAGGGTTACCGCTGTTTGTCTTCTCTGTCCTTTATTTGTCCGCTCTCCTCCCCTGTCCCTTTCCAGACCCCATCGTGCGTCTCCTCCTCCCTTTCCTGTTCAATCTCTTCACTCTTTTCTTCACTCTCTGTCTTCTCAGGAAGCCGGTGAGTTTTCTCTGACCAGGTGACCCAGAGGAACATCCTGCCTGATGGTCAAGTGTCATTCCTGGAAAGGAGAGCCAGCGATGGCCCCGCCTGCTTGTCCCAGGTGTGGTGTTAATTTTAAAGCGATGGGCTTTAACACATCAGCCTCCTTAAGGAGAGATCCTTTGTTCTAGACTCAGACAAAGCAGCACAGTCGGCCTTAAAAGAAAAAAAAAAAAGCTGTTTCATTTTATATTGGAAAAATACAATGTGACATCTGGAGAATAAATTGTTCAGTCAGCCAGAAATACGCCTTGTAAAAATTGCTTAGGTTTCTGTAACAAGATTATTTACTGCGAGTGTTCACCTATAATACAGCACACTTTTGAAATGGACCTTTTATGAAACACATCAAGAACTGTAGAAATGTATTCAGTGCATTAATCTACAACACTGCACACTTTTAGAGCAGATTTCAAAACTCAGACCATCTAATGAGATAGAAAAAAGTTATTCTTGTCCTATATTCATTCCAGTCATGTTCTATATGGAGCCCTTGGGATATTTAACATAATGCTATAGGTTTTTCAACATATACACACACTCACGCACACACACTGTTACACACACTCTCACACACAAACAGAATATATGACTGTTCAGACAAGTATTCAGTTTAGAATGCACTAGCCCATATTTCAACAGCCTGTGTGCAAGGCAAAGGCTGGCTATTTTAGATACCAGAACTTTATAAATATTTAAAGATCTTGATTTAATCCAAATGAGAGATCGCTCAGGTGCTGTCAGTTACTTTCCATAACTCCTTCTTTTCTGATCAGGGGGTGACAGTTTGGATAGCAATCTTCTGGCAATTGGAGGAAGTGCCTCAGTTGGAATCTGGCAGCTGGGATGGGGCCCGAGGTGCCTGAAGCAGGTGGAAAGTGAAGAAGTGGGTCAGGTGGGGGAGGCGGGGAAAAGTGTGCCCTACAGTTTCCTACTTTGCTGATCTTGACTTTGCGTTGCTGCCGGGGCTACGGAAATGGGTTCCTCCAGCGGGGCAGCTCGGGCACAGGTGGTCCAAACGCTGCTGCTTCAATGTCAACTCAAGAGCTCCCTTGATTCGATGGATGATGGATATCAGTTCTAGAGGAGACCTGCAGAGTGATTCCTCCCCCAACCCAATGACAGGCCCATGTCCTCAAAGGTCACCTTGGCCCAGAGATTGTAGTGTTGTTGCTGGAGAGTGAAGCTGAAGAAAAGAGGTCAGCGTGGAAATCGAAGAGGAGAAAAGGAGCCACTCCCCAAATTTCACTCCAGTGCCCACGATCGGCTCCTTTCTCAGCCATCCACTCGGTGTCACCAAGTGGCGTCACGCAGCAAAGGTTACATTAAATTCGAGGTAGAGCTGACGGCGTCTGTGCGTCTCTGCAGATGGAATTCGATCTCTGCTCGGAGATCGAAGCTTTAAGGAAAGCTCGCGAGAGGGCCCGGAGGTTCTTACTCACCTCAGGCTTCTTCCTTCCGCTGCTCCTGGTTCCTTTGCCGCGTTTCAGGCCTCTCTCTGGCTTTCATCTTCTTTCCCGGTCTGGTAGAGACTGAAGAAGGACAGTTTTACTTTTTACTGCCTTCGCTCGGATTTCTTAGACTTCTTAGATTTCTTAGAATTATGTAATAGGCTTTCTCATTTTCCATTTTTCTTTTTTTAAGACTCACACTCTGGGAGACTGTCTTGAGAGACTTTTTTTCTAGTTACTGTTTTCACTCCTGTCACAGGAATGTTGCTTTCTTTATTCTTCATGGTCCAACCCCAAAACACTTGTCCTCCATGAAGCTTCCCATGTGACCCTCTGGCTAACAGTAATTTCTCTTTATCCTCTCGGGTGATCTATTGAACCATGTACTTTAACACTCAATCACACACTGCCCTGCCTTGTTTCATCTGTCTGGTCTTCCCTGTGTGTTAAGTAGGGGCCTAGGGGAATGGAAAGACTAGTGCACCAAGGGTAAGAAAATGAGAAGTTTTTGTCTCCACACCATCATTTATTCTGTGAAATTTGCACAGACGCCTTAAGTATTCTGAGCCTCAGTTTCCTCATCTATCGAAAGGAGGTGTTACCCACATTTCTTGTCTTGTTAAAAAAAAAAAGTTGTTAATATTAAGTGAACTAATTAGGTGAAAACACCTTATAAACGGAAAACTTGGGCAGAAGGAGAAGAGAGAGTTCCTTGGAGAAAGAAGACAATCTGACACGGGCTGTCCACGGTGATCAAACCCATGGCTTCAGTCCCGACACGTTAGCCGTGGATTCAGCACCAGACTGATCAAAGAGGCATTTGAGGAGTATTTGACATGCCATGTTGGAGAGAATGTTCTAGAAACTGAGTGTGTTCAGATTCTTTAGATAGAGGAAATATTAGCACTGGAGATTTTTCTAATCACCTCGTATCTTCTTGGTCTTGTATGATTCTTGATTCTCGATGGTCATTAGCACATGGGACTGTCATCTAAATATTGTCAGAAACGATCTGAATTTTAAATAAGAATAGCCAAGAGAGTTCAAGCAGAAAAAAAAAGGTCTCATGGAACCCAAAGGGGAGAGACGTAGCTGGGCCTCAGAATGGAGTTGCTACGAGAAATTAGAAAAGCTGCTAGGAATCAAAACACTACTCCTCATTTCGGCTTCTCCCTGAGCATATTTACATACCATCTTCTCTTCACATATCCATTCTTACTGCTTCTTAGTCTACCTATTAAGAGAAAAAAAAATGGCTGCCTCAGATGTCCAAGGCTTTAATGTGTTTCATATCTTGCCATTCATACAAACTAACCGGTTATCTCTGAATTCCTATTTCGCATTCCTGGTAAAGAGAATCTGTTAAGACTAACCTGAACCAGCATGGGGGTGGGGGGGTTTCCCACACATCCAGCGAATTCTATTACACCAGCTGAGTGTTCTACAATTCAACTCAATTCTGACACTGGCTACCCAGAGACAGCATCAGATTCCACAGGCTAAGGGCTCAGTCCCACGAGACTTCACTCCACTTTAATTGTATCAATTGCAAGTCCAGGTTGTCACCTGTGTTTTTGACAGAATGGCTATAAATCAAGAGGTTCCTGTGACCCCCACCTTGGGTTCGATTAACTAGCTAGAGTGGCTCACAGAACTTGGAGAAGCATTTTATTTACTAGATCACTGATTTATTATAAAAGGATATAACAGGAACAGCCAGATGGAAGAGATACGCAAGGCAAGGTATGGGCAAAGGTCTTGGGGCTTCCATGTCCTCTCCAGGGCACCGCGCCCTGTGATCTCCATGTGTTTACCATCCTGGAAGCCCTCTGAAACCCGTAGTTTTGGGTTGTTATAGAGGCTTCATTACATAGGTTTGATTTATTCAACCATTGACCGTTGCTGATTGAACTTATCCCAGCCCCTCTCCCCTCCCTGAGGGTCGGGGGTGGGACATAAAAAGAGACACTTTAACTGCTCTCGTCACAAAAAGTTCCAAGGGTTTTGGGAGCTCTGTACCTGAAACTGGATGAAGACCAAATATGTATTTCTTATAAATCACAACATCACACCAATCAACTTTGTCTATAGGATGGGTCAGAGGGTGCAGACACAGCTGTCAAGATCCCATCTCTGTGGTAAACAGAAAATTCTTAAAAAGAGGAGGATTGCTTGGAGGCTGGGCTTATCACTTCCCCGGGCCTCCCTCCCCTCCCCACCACCTCACTTCTGAAAAGAATATATTATCAATCCCTTTCCAAGAGCTGACACTGCAGAAGAATCACAAATGGCCAGTTTAGGGAAAGCTCAGGTATAGGAAGAAATAAGAAAAAAGAGCGTTATGGATTTTAGATGCCATCCTTCTAAAAAGCAGTAATACAAACCTAATCTTCATGAACGCAAACCCTGACCATATGAAGGTTTAGTTTCTGGATGTTCCTGTAGTGCATCAAGTTATTGATCTCAATAACTTCACTTTCTACCAGGCTTATCATCCTGCCTTACGGATGTGTATGTGATACTTCCAACAGGGCAGGTTCACGAAGGCCCTAGGAATTCCAAACTCTTCGATATGAAACACGAGGCCCTTGCATCTTAGACTCCTGCGTGCTTCTCCAGGCTCAGCGATGACCACTTCTGACCTTGCAATTTCTGTTCCAGACATTTAGAACTGCTCATGCTTTCTGAATCAACACATCATGTTCGTGACTCCGTACCTCGGACCGTCCTGTCCTGTTCCCTCTTTCTAGAATCTCCTTCTCATCACATGTCTATATCGCAAACTCCTGTTCACGTGTTAAAACCTGGCTCACATATATCTCCCTCCAGGAAGGTCTCCCTGAGACTTACACACACACACACACACACACACACACACACACACACGCACACGCTTGTCGCCTTCTGTCTCTTTCTATACACGTGATCCACTTCCCAGTAGAATAGGATGACAAAGTGGCCTGACCCAACACACAGTGGCACTCCGAGGCTGAACGTCTTCACACATAGTCCAACCTCCAATCCTTCCCTTTTCCATTCATACGTAAATTATTTACATAGACTAGCCCTAACTCTAAGCACACTTAGGATGGCTTTGTTTTATATATCTTTGTATTTATTCCCCTGCAAACACGTATCTTTGCACAAAACAGTAACGTAGCATGGAGATAAGCGCAAGACCTCTGCTGACAGATGGACTCGCTTGAGTTCAAATCTTTGCTCTCGCCGTTCCTGGCTAGAACCCTGGGCAAGCTGTCTCACTCTCCGAGTCTCAGTTTTCATACCTACAAATGGGAACAATCATCAGACTTACCTGTAAGGGTCACACTATGGCAATTTAATGAGATAAAACATATAATATAATAAACCCTCAACAAATGTTGGACATTATTATATGAAAATATTCTGAACAGAATTTCTCTTTTGTTTGGTGACTTGTGTCAGGGCTAGGGGGTAGGGGGACACTTTCCCCTGACCCCTTTAGTTCTTCTGGCTGGTCAAATAATTCAAATGACATATAGCAGATTAACAGGAGAAAATCTAATTTTACTATGTGCGCACGGGGAATTCACGTAAGTATGAAAATTCCAAAGACAATGAGGAAAAATGAGATATCTATGTCATTTTGGACTAAGGAGGGGGAGGCAGGTCATTCATAGATAAAGATGAAAAAGAGCAAACATTTGGTAAACAAATTCTTGCAGGGCCACCTAGAAACGATGGGACAAAGGGGAATCGAGCCGGAAGAGAATTGCGCTTGGACCCTCTTGCCTCCCACATTGAATCGGTCTGTGCTAAGGTGAATGTGCTAAGGTTCTCTTTCTGAAGGAGGTTTTTCTATCCGAATCTCTTTAGGCAGAAAAGGGAGAGGTGAAAAACACCACCACCACCACCACCAAAAAAAACACAACACTTTCTGAGTTAGTTAGGTTTTAATTGTTTTCAGCTTGAAATAATCTGCAAATTCTGGGGACGCTTACTCCAACCCCTATACTTGGAAGGTGGTCTATTTTAACAACAAAAAAAATCTCGTGTGCCCTGGGCGAGGGTCTTTGCTGAGAACAAGGATAAACCGTTGTTCATTAAGTAGGCCGAAGTGTTGGTCACCAGAAAGTTCTGGTTAATAAATTGCGTTTCATCTCCTGCACACTTTTTAGCTTCGATTCAATTTCCCTTTCTCTAGGTGGGGAAGAGTTGGAAATATGAGCCGAGCTTTGATTTCATGCCTAGGGATTCTCTCTTATGGGCCACGAGCCTATGGGATGACATGTCCTTCCAGAGGCCTCTCGTTCTCCAGGCTTTGCCAGCCAAGCCTCCGTTCCATTCAGCCCAGAACGGTGTGCGTCTCAGGACAATCGAGGAGCTTTTATAAAGGTCTAGAACTCTGAGTTTCTCAACCAGAGCTCCAATGGGAATAACCTCTTATTCTGCAAGAAAAAAAACAGACTGGGGGGAAAGCCAAGGAAAAGAAGTTCTCTCTCTCTCTCTCTGTCTCTCTGTCTCTGTCTCTGTCT
>NW_024349224.1:5147156-5147992 GCF_902729225.1 Pteropus medius | reverse complement strand
CAGATCTTTTTGGAGGCTCTTTCGTCAGTGTGCCCACATCCACAGAACCAAAGGCTCGGGCCCCCGCGCGCTCCGTGCTCACCTTCTCGTGCTTTCTCCAGCCCCTCATGCACTCGCTCATCGTTCCTTCTTCTCTCTCATCTCTTTTCTCTCTGCGCTCCTCCCCTCCACAACTCCTCTCCCCTCCTACCCTCTCTCCCTCCTCCTTCACCTCTCTCCCTGCTGTTACTGAAGGAGCATATCCATTCCTGGTCATATTCTTTTCTCAGCTCTAGGAGGTGAGACACATTTCCAGCTCCACGAAGGCCCCAGGGAGGTGTTCGTTACGTGCGAGCTCAGCTTTTGTGGGCAGGCGTGTGCCCGAGGGATCCTGGCACCAGAACACAGCACGCACAGTCTCGCCTTGCTCTACAGAAGGCGGACGGCGTTGCTCCATCCCAAAGAGCCTGCTCTTCCAGAGCTATTGCTTTCGGCCCCAACCAAGCTACTCTTTGAACTCTTGATTTTGAAACCATTTCTTGTTGGGTTCTGCAACAATCTGTTTCAAAAAAAAAAAAAAGAAAAGAAAATGGCCTGATTGCCAAACACTGATTGAGTGGCCTAGGAACACAATAGATCTCTGGGATGATGCAAATAACTGTTTTAAATCTGCTGCCACTGTTCTAAATATTAGCATTAGGATTAAACAGAAATTTCTGTTGCCAAAAAAAAAGGAACAGCAGGGTTAGGACCAAAGGGAGTTGGTTTTGACATTCATTACGATATATATATTTTTAAATATTTCAAGTTAGAGAAAATGAGGTAGTGGGTAACAAGGTATGGTTTTAATTTTCTTT
>NW_024349224.1:5079204-5147051 GCF_902729225.1 Pteropus medius | reverse complement strand
TTTTTTCCTTTCTTTTCTTTTTTTGGGGGGAGGGGTGGGTGCACGTCAGAGTATTTACCCAGGAGGATGGCAAACCTGCAGCAGAGTCAATTTAGTTACAAGATCAAAATCTCTTGACTCACAGGAGACGGTGTTAAAAGGTTGGGAACAGCTACAGATCTGTTAAAATCATGCTTTTGCAGCAAAATCAGATTCTGAATTGCTTTACAGGCTCTTTATTTATAAAGCCCCTTTCAAGCTGGCAGTTCATGGTCCAGGCAGTCAGGATGTTTAGGAAGCTGTTGTACTAAGGCCTTGATTTCAGGCAACCCTCCTTCCTATCTGCCCCCACCTTTCCCAGCCTCGGCCTAGGTCAGGTCCAGCTGCTTAAAAGACGAGAAGAACAAGCAAAGTCCCAGACTAAGACCCGTGTTCAGGGATTTGAGGAATGGTAGAGACGAGGAGGCCAGAGCTTGATGCTCTCTTGCTAACATTAATAATAATGGGTTAACAACCGCTACTGAGCACTCACTGTACCAAATATTTATGGATGGGGTCAGCAAACAGTAGACCATGGACCAAGGCCACCTCGCTGCTTTCTTTCGTACGGCCTGTGAGCTCAGAATGGTTTTGACATTTTTAAATGGTTAAAAAAAAATCAAGAGAAGTCTATTTCATGACTCATAAAAATTACATGAAAATCAAATTACAGTGTCCATAAGTAAAGTTTTATTGGCATACAGCCATGTCCATTCATTTATACATTATTTATGGCTGCTGTGGGGCTACGTACGACTGGGCTGAATTAAGCAGTTGCAGCAGAAATTGTACGACCCACAAAGCCGAAAATATATACTCTCTGGCCCTTTATAGAAAAAGTTTGCTGACCCCTCTTTACGCACATTATCTCATTCTTACAGAAGTCTTACAGCATAGGGACTCTGATTATCCTAATGCTTGCAGGTGGAGAAGAGATGGGAGTGTACAGAAGTCACCGTCCCTAAACACTTTGCATGATTTCCTTCTTTAAAAGTCACTTTGGATGAGATTTCTTTTAAAAGGAGGTACTTCCTTCGACGCTAGGGAGTGACTGGGCAAAATCACTGACCATGAAGAGTTTCAGTCCGAGATGGGCACCTGCGATTCTCTCAGTGGCAGGTCCTTTTCTAAGCGCTTGACGGATATTAGCTCATTTAAATCTCCCAACCACCTTCTGGAGAAAATACTATTATTACCTTCATGTTATAGATGGGGAGATTGATGGTTAGTAACTAACTCCCAGCCATAAATCGGTGGAGACAGCATTTGCCAGCTGCCAACGATGAGCCTGGAACACCCAGTGGCTTGAATATACGTGATCTCAGACGAAGCGCTTGTCTGCTGTGTGGCACTGCCAGTGTGACCGGCGGAAGAGACACTGTCCTGTGTCCACCACGCGATCTTTTGCTCCTTTTGAGCTCACAGAAAGGGTGCGTTTCTTATTTCCTGACTAGCGATGTTGAGCATCTTTTCATGTACCCCTTGGCCTTTCGTATATTTTCTTTGGAAAAAATGTCTATTTCAGGTCCTTGAGGAAAACTTTGGATCCAAAGGGATGGGAGCCAATGAATAAAAGCCTCACCTTTTTTCTGTCAGATGCATAGACAAAAGGCCCATTTCGTGCACTTTTCACAGTGTGGAATCACACAGCCTGTTTTGTTCTGGGGCCTGCAACTCAGTAAGGCATCCTTGTATTGACTTCCTTCTAAACCGCTTCACGCTCCTTGTTCTCATTCTTGCTACCTGGCGTCCTGCTCCCTAATGAAGCACTTGCATAGACCCTTTTCCTGAGGCTCTGTCATTTAAGACACACTGCTGGACAGAGAGCTTTCCGGGAGAGCCACCCGACCAGGAATATCAGTGTTGAATTTTGTATGAGAGAGAAATAAATTATGATTGTATTAGGCTAATGAAACTGAGTTAGCAGCTAATTACCCTGACTAATATGTTTCTCTCCTTTTTCAGATTAAGTGAACTGAATTCAAGGAATTGAAATAATTTTCTCCTAGTCACACGGTCTGTGTTAGAGCCGGGGTTCAAATCAAGGTCCTCATAACTTGCAGTGATTCTTGATAAATTGGAATTTGCATGAGACATTTACAGAGTTTCCACACAATGGTAATCTTTTGGAGAAGTAGTTCTTTAGCTTTCTTCCCCCGTCTCATCTAGTCTCATGGGCTGTGGTGATATCGAGGAACATATTTGCCTGGCTGAATGCGTTTTCTGCGAGTGGCCACTCATATCATCTCTCCACTGGTCAGTGTGTTTCTGTCTTCTCCGAGTTAATATTAAGTCCTCACCGTGGTGAACATGGCGGATAGATTCCCTTGTGGAGCTTCCAGTCGGCAGGGAAGAGAGGCCTTGAACCATGGTAAAAGCAGCATCCTAAGAAAGTTGTATCAGATTCTACGGGAGAGCCCAACAGTCAGGTGGGAGTGAGCCTGGAAGGCTTCCTGGTAGAGGAGGTATTAATAGTAGGAGGAATTGGCCGTGTGAAGGCAGATGGGATTAAACTCGGGGATAAGGAAGCAGCAAGCATGAAGGCAACTAGGAGCCTCTGGTTTGGCTTTCTTACTTAGATATAAATATAACTACTTATATCCCTAGCCTGATGAAGCCATATTAAGATTATAAGATAACCAGTCCTTAATAACATTCATAATAGTAATAATAGCTAACATCGTTGATCATTTAGTATGTTCCAGATACTCCTATGAGCACTTTACGTGTATTATCCATTAATCCTTTCTCGATCCCCTGTACTAGGTACTACTGTATGCCTGTTTTACCGATGAGGAAACCGAGGCACAGCCAGGAAGTAGTGGGGCATGTTCTTTGCACTGTATAGCAGGCATTCCCTGGCTCAGAAAACTTCTATTTCTGTTGCATTCCCCTTTGTATCACGTTTAAGAGCTGGAGCTTCGCTATGCTTTCATCACCTAATTGCTGGGTGACGTTGGACCCATGGCTCTGAGCATTCGATTCTTCATCTGTACAATAAAAAGAACGACGAGAATGATACTTAACGTTAAGAGGGCACTGTGTACGTCACTTAGGTCAGCTGAGTTACACTTCAGTTAAAAAAATACAGCTTCTGATCACAAAGGGTTATTTCCTACTGATGCTGCATCACGAGTTGGCTGGGAGCTCTGCTCCATCTCTCCTTCCTCTAGGACCTGTGCTGTCAGAGGCTCCATCATGTCATGGGCTCTCACTGTCCCCACAGCAGGGGGCAGGGGGAACTGCAGCGCTTCGCACCAGCAGCCACATGCTTCCATTCTGCAGTGATACATGATTCTTCCTCCTTCATTTCATTGGCCCAAGCGAGTCACGTGGTCACGCCTGAGCTCCAGCAGAGGGAGAGGCGTTCTGCCAGGTGCATGGAGGGTGAGGACTGTCGATGAACTGCCATAACGCGGGTGCCAACTCCGTTCTAAGTGTTTTATTGTAACAACGCTACTTGCCAACAGCCCCGTGTAGTAACTATGAGTGCTATGCCCATTTTATTTTTATTATTTAAAAAATTTTTGTTTTTCATTTACTGTTGATATTTGATATTATTTTATATTAGTTTCAGGTGTACAGTATAATGGTTAGACATTTATATAATTTATGTGGCGATCCCCCTGATCAGTCTAGTGCCCACCTGGCACCACACTGTATTATCGATTAAATTCCCTGTGCTGTACGTCAAATTCCTGTGACTATTTCGTAACTACTAATTTGCACTTCTTAATCCCTTCACCTTTTTCACCTGGCCCCCCAACACCCCTCTCATCTGGCAATGCTCAGCTGCTTCTCTGTATCTATGAGTCTGTTTCTGTTTTGTTCGTTCATTTATTTTGTTCTTTAGAGTCCACATATAAGTGAAATTATTTGGTATTTGTCTTTCTCTGTCTGACTTATTTCACTTAGCATGATACCCTCTTGGTTCATCCATGTTGTCACAAATGGTGAGATTTCGGTCTTTTTTATGGCTGAGTCATATTCCATCGTATATATGTCCCACCTCTTTATGCAGCCGTCATACCTTGGCGATGGCAGACAGAGCTGCAGTGAACATAGAGGTTCGTATATCTTTTTGAGTTAGTGTTTTGGGTTTCCTCAGATAAATACCCAGAAGTGGAATTGCTGGGCCATGAGGTAGTTCTATTTGTTATTTTTTGAGGAACCTCCATGCTATGTCCATTGTAAAGATGAGAAAATCGAGGCGCAGAAAAGTCGAGTAACTTGCCCAGGATCACTTGGCTAGTACGTGGTAAAGCCCAGGTTCAACCCCAGCAGTCCATCCCCAGATCCCATACTCATAAATCATCTGCTGTATTTAGCTGACAGGGTGATTGTGAGAATGACAGATGAGAAGGGTCATGAAAAACAGTGATTACCATGAGGAGTATTTGCATTTTGTTGGTGTCCTTACTGCTGCTCCCTCAGTGTGCCGGTCTCGGGAAGTCCCTAGGTGAGGACGTCGAGTATACTCAGCCCCCACCAGTGGCCTTCGCCCTTTCCACCACCCAACCGCAGAGACACAGATTTTCCGGAAGGTGATGCTGCCTTTGCCATAAACGAGCCCCACACAAACAACCCGGCACAAAACCTTTTTCCAGTCCGGGTCCCATTAACTTAAAAATCTCAGGCCAGTGCAGTGACTAGAATGAATGAACATCAGTCACCGGAGGGCCGGCGCTGTGAATAAGTCATGGAGCCCCATGTAGAGTGGGATAACACGTCGTAAATTAATGTCGTTCAAATGGATACTTGATCGTGATGCTAAAGACGGCCATTTACCATCAGCACTTGAAGCGGCAGCAGCGTGGAAGCCAAAGCGATTTGCATCGCGTGGCAATGCTCAGGTTTGCCGCTGATGAATCATCCAACGTTTGGCTGTTTTCCACGTGCAGCAATGTTTCATGTTTACCTAAAACGCAAAGGGGCAGGGATGAGCTCCGTGTGCCCTGCAAATGGGGAATGACAGAGGTCAGCGGTGATGCGTGAAGCAGAGCAAAGGACATCTCTTTGAGTCGCCACGTCCCCGCCCTGGGCTACCATACCGGGCTTTTATCCTCTCGAATTTGGTCAGACTGGTCCATCCTGAGCTGGGTGAAGAGACACTGTCAGGACAGCAGCACTTATGTGTTCCCTCCCTCCCAGCCTCTCTCTTCTGATCTGGTTCCTCCGATGAGCAGCCTTCATTTCTTGGGTGCCGTAAGCCTAATCAGACAGCTAAGGAATGGAACTTGCCATTAGTACAGATCTGGGATAAAAATTCTATGAGTCTCTTTTTAGAAACATCCAACCCAGAGTTCCAGGCTCCTCCACTCACCTCGAGTGCCTTGGATGCCACGTAGAAAATAACACCTACCATCGTCGACTTTATTTTCTTCATCAAAACCTATCACCTCCCCGTGTACGTAGAGTTCTAACACGAGGTACATAGCTTATCCACATTATAAACGTTTATCTTAGGAGCATTCAACTAGAAAGAAGGCAGCAAAAAGGAGGAAGAAAAGGAAAAAACGTTGAGTGCTCATGCGTTGACCCACACTGCACTTCATAGGAGGCTCATGGTCTCTGTTCCCTTCGGCTTCTCAATGACACCCACAGCTCTCTACACTGAATGCAAGATTTATGTTTAAAGACATACAGCTTTTATAGAGCAGGGCCTCCGACTTCTTCTGAAGAGATTGTGAGAAAAATAACTTGCTTTTTATGTTAAGAGGTAGAACTTATACCCCACTGTAATGGGGGAAATCCAATAATAAGTTAACACCATTTAAGCTCACTCTTTTAAACTTTCAGCAGAAGTGGCACCTCTTGGGGACAAGTGATTCCTCTTGCTGGCATTCCTTCTCCCTCATACTTCCCTGGAAAAAATTTTCCCATAGTCTAGAATGGGGCAATCCATTTTTTAATTTTCATTTAATTAAGACAAGGATTTCTCAAACTTGAGTAACATATTGACTTTTTTTGAGGAAAAGAATCATCATGGAGAATATACATTATTTTTATTAAAATGTTACTATATATAAAAATGTAAAATCCGATATAAACTACTGGGGCTTATTGTTTTGGTCGATTATGAAACCAGATTAGAAACTAAATACAAATGTCGCTTTGGATCCAGTGAAATCTAAACGCTTAAATAAATATGACGGATGATGTTCTTTAGCTGCAGTGGAACCTCTCTATGACCATGACCGTCATACTTTGGGCTTTGGTGCACGTTCTCCTTGGGTAGCAGACCCGAGCAACCAATAGTACCGTCTCTTTCTTCTTCTCATCATTCGGCATGAATTTATCATCTCATGTGAATTTATGTGCTGGGTTCTTCTCTGTTTTGTTTGTTGAATGGTACTTGGAGCCCGCATGATGGCCAATAAAAAATGCAAAGGTTTTTTTTTTTTATTTTCCTTCTGGAATAGTGTGACTGAACTCAGTCAGAAGGTTGTCATCCAAGCGATCCACAATATGCCTCTATCGATTTCTTTTCGCTTGTCATTGAAATTGCTTGTGACAATAAAAATTTCTTTCAGAGAGAATAATGTGTGTGGACCCTGAGGGGCTGTGGACTCTGGTGTGAGCAGACTGTTCTAGACAAACTCTCCTGATAACCTTTCTGTTTCCCCGCCAGCCGGCCATCTCCCTTTGCCCTAGGCACCACCGGAGCACGGGCTGATTAAAGGACCCAGCCGGACAATCAGGAGACCTCGGCTCTAGTTCAGGTTGTGGCCCAGCTAGCCGGCTGGGGCCGTGTCTCCTCTCAGGCCTCTCTCATCTCTAACCAGCTCAAGATAAGCCACCATCATCTCCCGTCCCAGGTGGAATGGCCTCCCGACTTGCCGACCTGCTCCTGCCCTTGCCTCCCGCCCCCATCCATCCTCCCCCTTGCAGCAGAGAGTGATCTTCTCAGACTGTAAATCAATCACGTCACTTCCTTGTTTAATACCCTTCCATCGGGGTTCCAGTTTTCCTTAAAATAAAACCCACGATCCATCAAGCTCTCTGAGCACCAGCTCCATCCCCACCTCACTTCCCCTCACTCTCCATCACCCAGCCCCAGACTTTTCCTAGTTCACTTCACTCTTTATCTAATTCTGCCCCAACTCTTCTCTAGATCGGGCTTTCAGAATGGATTTTTCACCACCCGCCACGCTCACGTTGCTTCCGCCAGCCAGCGCTTTTCTCCCTCGGATTCTTTATCATCCCTTGGACCTCGGCTTATATCCCCACTTTCTCAGCGAGGTCTTCTCTGATTACTCCCTAGATTAAATCCCCCCTAAGCATTGATCTCTGTATGTTTTGTTGAACTTCATCGCACCACAATTTAGGGGTGCGATGTGGCTGTGCTTTACTATATGGGTCTGTGTTTCTCCACTGGGGGGCAGAGACCACTGTCTGCCCTGTTTATCATGGAATCCCCCCCATCCCAAAAAACAATGCTCGAATAGACTAGATATTAAATTGTTTAATTAATATTTAGGAAGGAATGAAAGCCTGCCGTTGAGCTCATTTTTTCCCTAGGCTTTATTTTCTTTAGCTGTAAAATGGAGCTGATAACATCTGCTTTATTTGACGTCATTCACTTAAGACAGGAGCAGTCAGGCCATGCGCTAGGTACCAGGGACACAGAGGGGCTTGAAAAAGATCAAGGGGTCTTGAGGAGGAGCAAGCGCTGGAGGCTGGGTGTAGGGAGCGGGGGCGAGGGTGCCTGGAGTCGGGGCTAACTCCCTGGAGAGCTCTACCCCTCGGGCACGAACAGCGCAGCACCCCAGGTGCCTTCTGGTCCCACTGCTGATGGTCCGGCCGCCTTTGATTCTGAGCAGACTGGGCTTCACACGTGCTCACTGAGTGATCACGGTCACGGACTTAAATTCTCCCTACCATCTTCTCGCCTCGCCCCTCACTGACGTAGCTTCTTATATATCCTCTCTCCACTTTCATTCCGGAGATCAGGATGGAGAGAATCTAGCTTGGTTCCTCACTTCATTCTTTGAGGTAACACATAACGAGTGCCTCCAATGCGCCCAGCACTGTTCTAGGTGCTTGTAAATGATTGAAGATTTTGTTTCTGCTGCCTCCGAGACAGTGCCTTTCTGCTCCTCAGACAGGCTTGGGGTTTGGTGTGCCATTTCCTTTTCTGAAGCTTATCTTCCTTACAGAACTCTGTGACATAATGGCCACATGGTGGGGTGCAGAGGGCCCTGGAGCAGGACATACAAGCCTCACTTTCTTACCTCATTCTGCATAAACAGGGTGACATTCCATGGGTCACTTTACCTCTCTAAATCAAGGACTTTCTGTTATGTGAAAACAGGGCTCTAAATTTCTGTTCCACTTCCTCTTCTGAGTTCTTTTCAGGCTTGAAAAAGATAACTCCTAGGGAGCTTAGAGGAAGCATAGAGAAAAATGAAAATATAATTAACTGAATGTGAAATGCTATGCAGATATAAAGATAAAGACACTAATGTTGATTACGGATGACTGTGCCAGAGGCTGTGCTGGAGAGTTAATATACAACACCTAACCCCGCCCCCTCTCCAAAAAAAAAAAAAATCCTTTTTACGGAAGGGGAAACTGAGACCAAGAAGGTTTAGGTCACTTTTTTGAGATTGTGCAGACAGTAAGCAACGAGGTTAGCTTGCAAGTCAGACTTAGGTGATTTTAAGGCCAGTATTCTCACTACTCCAAGCAGTCCAAAACCACCAAACACTGTTCACCTAAGTAGAGGTCATTCAGCCTCTACTTAAGTGCTCTCAGGTGTCTGTGGTCCTGTTTCTTCGAGGTCCTGACTCTGAGGACAGGTAGGATGCACACAAGGTCAGAACATCTTTCTCTTGTTAGCATTAGATCTTTTGTCCTCCCTCGATCCAACTGGAAGTGACCCCAGAAGTCACAGACTTGCTGGCCATGGAGAAATATCTTTAAAAAATCAGTTTCTCCTTCCAGGCAATCCAGAAGTCACTGTTGTGGGCTGTCAGCCTCCCAATTCCAGGAATGCCTCTCTCTCTCTGCTGGAAGCTCCATCACACTGACAACTGCCTTCTGAATGCTGAGAGCGGCTCCCCATTCCACTGCTAATGAAATAACGGGGTCATGGCTACACTGAGAGAGATGAAGCCTGCAGTAATTTGGTAGCAGCGAACACCCCAAATACCCTGAGCTTCATCTACATTCATTCTCCCCAAGTGCCGTGGATGGCTCCTGCAAACTTGAGTTTATCTCAGCCCCAAAGCTAATAGAGTTAAACCAGCTGGTCAATTTAAACAGGAGCAGAACCAGTGAGATGTTACTGTATTCTGAGACAGTGCTAATAAACTTTAATAGATTTCAGCTAACAATTTGGTAGAAATTAGACATTGCACTGCTGCCGAGGTAATAACTTTTGGCACTAAGTAACAGAAAATCAAGCTCTGTGATGTGTTTCAAAAGCACCTTCATTGAGCCTCAGAGATTCAGGCAGATTTCACTATTGATTACTGCTTACTCTTCCCCAAGCTTTAAGAAAACAGCAAACTGCTTCAAAACACACCCCCAAAGGAGCCCAGAGTTTTTCTCCCACTGGCTCAATAGCTCATTAATGTGAAAAGGTCTTTGAAATCAAATGGGGGGCCTCCTATAGGTGAATCAGGAGCCAGGAGTTTAGACAATCCTCTCAAGGGCACGCAAACACTTGTTCATACGTTTCTGGAATCTTCCAGAATGTTCGCCCGCTGGATTCATTTCAATCTGATTCTATTTAACAATAGAATCTGTAATTAGTGAGCTCTGTAATTAGCTCGGGTTAAGCAGGAGACTCAGTTGGGTGTATAGCAGGAAGTCTGGACGTGGCTTTGGGAGAATGTTTAAGTCCCGGATGTGGCATTAATGATCCCTGAGATCTTGGGCGAGGCATTGAACTTCTCTCAACCGCGGTTTCCTCACCTGCCTGCCTCGCACGGCTGTTGTGAGGTGGAAAAAAAAAATGCGAACCCCTGCGAAAGTGTGTTGTAGGCTGGGAAGTGCCATCGAAACATTGGTCATGATATTCAGTGGGCCACGTGACCTTGCGTGGGGTTCTGAAGTTGAGAGATGCCATCGTGAGCTTCAGTAACGGCTCGAATATTCCTTGTTGCAGGTGCATTGGCCTCTTTCCACGGGGTTCAGCACCCTCCACTCTGTGTGTGGGAGTTTCATAGACTCGGAACCATGCTCAGGGAGTGTCACTGTGACTGACTTCCGTGTTGGTCTTCATAGGAGTTAAGAGGTTTCTTCAAGGACGAAATTCTGCATGGGTTCATTGTTTTTGAAACATTTAGCATGTTTCACTGCATCTAAGACACACTTTCGTTCATAATTTAGCATCTCCATCATCGTCCAGTCGGAGATTAATCTGCAGCATCTTTTTCTTTCTTAGTGGCACATAGTAATGATGCGTCTTACAATTGAGGTCATCTCAGACGTGGTGGAAGATGAAACCCTGTGTCTGTTTACGAGCCGGGCTCTGCTGGGCGCCGCAGAGAGTGTGGCCCCAGATGGCATGTCCCTTTCTCACGGTGATATAATTGCAAAATTAATACTACTTACTACCTTAGGAGTAAACGGGTGGTAGCAATAGCATAGTAAGAAGTCGCAAGTAACAGTAGCCAGTTGTCATCCGTAGCGTTGACCTAAAGTAGGTAGTGAATTCCTCAGTGTATTATTCTCTTTATTATCTGCTACCACCCTTGCAAGTCCTCATAAAATACTAACAGCTAACGTTTCTTGAGTGCTTACCATGCGTTTGGCATTGTGCCATACAGCTTAAATGTACCGTGAGCCAATTTCATTTTTACAATAACCCCATCGGGTACATACTATTATTATCTTCCTTTTATTTTGGGGACACGAAGGGTAGGAGAGCTTTTGTAGCTCACACGGGGTCCCCAAAGCCAGTGAGTAGAAGGAACCAGATTCACACCTAGAGGCCCTGGCTCTGAAGCCCATGGATGTAGCTGTCACCGTTCTCTCTACTTCTGCAGCCTCTTCTTTTAACACCACGAATGGGAAGCGGCGTTCCCAAGATCACACGGCTAGGAGAGACCAGAATGGGGAGAAGGACCCAGATTCTTCTGATTCCCAGTCCAGTGCTCGCTTTTCTACCTCTTGCTTTCTCAAAGCTTCGTCAACATTCACAGCCCCCTGAAGGTTTCCATCTTGGCATCTGACCTTCACCCCTAAGAGCAGACCTCAAAGAGTCCGTGAGAAGGTCAAGTTGGCAAAGCTCGTGCAGCGGTGCCAACACGGCTCAGTAGATACCAGCTCTTGTCTAACCCGGATGTGACACAGGAGCACCCAGGGCATCGTGGGCACAGAGGTGCCCATCCCGGTACGGTTATCGTGGGCCTGTATCATCACCACAGAGGTCAAGTGAGCTCTGTCCAGCTGACCATTGGGTGACAGAGACTAAAGGTAGGAAAAGACTGCCGGCCCACTTTTCTGAAATTGAAAGACGAGATTCTAAAAGGGAAATCAGTTTCGTCCACCTGCGTCACATCCTCTTAAAGCTAGGGCTTGCCTAGAATGGTATCCCACAAAATATCCTGAGTCAGGGCATTTTGGTCCCTGTCTGGAGAAGGGAATTACGTGGCTGGGGTTCAGGGACAGGAGGCTGATTTTTCAAGAGTATCCTTTTGTGTTTTGTACCCTGTGAAGTATTGGCTATTAAATAATTTTTTTTTTTTTAAAAAGGTCTTAAGCCCTACCTTAGGTTCATGAGAAAATACTAAATACAGTGTAATCAATTGGTGGGGGCTGCCATGGGCACTGGATGAGGCCGTGGCTGCACATGGGCTGTGCATTTCTTATACTGGACACTAGTTATAATACTCATAATTTATACCTCACGAAGACGGAGCTTCTCCTTTCCCAAGGAGACGATCCCAGGGCAGCTGTCTATGTCTCTCACATTTCCCATCTTCCTCGAAACTCACCATGGCTACATGAGTGTCATAAACTGGGGTTTCTCAAGTCAGCTGGAAGAGGGAGAAGTCTAGAAAAACCCAAGGGGATCTTCTGTCTGACCTCACTCCTTCCTCCTGCTTTCATTGAAGAGAGGGGTGGCATCTTTTTTTTTTTTTTTGCCCCCCCTGGGGGCGTCCTTCCCCTGTGTTCCCTAGAGCCACTTCTTTCTCCTTCCTGCAGAAATTAGACAGCAGTTGTGCGGGCCCCTCCCCTGTGTGGGGCTTCAGCCTCCAGCAGAATTTTAGACAGAAGAGACTCACAGGTGTGGAGACCCAGGATGAGCCGGTTTTGATGCTCCTGCCTGGGAAAACTGCCCTCGACAAACACATTTGTTGCTCATACATTATCTGTTGGCTATCTACGCACGTGCCCATCTGTTGAGATGGCAGTGTGCCTGATCCCAGGCCCCTACGCCAGCTCCATTAAACCTAGGTGCCAATCACTGGCGAGCCAGCTGCAAGGGACTTCACCCTGTGGGGCTACTTCTCCTCGCCTCCCTTTGAGAATGCTGAGACCTCCAGCATGCTTTCGATTTTCTCACCTGGGTCCCGGCTGGAGGTACGGCCCCTTCGGAGGTCCACCTCGGGATGAGAAAGGCTTGTCCTCTGGAGGGTGAGGCCCAGTCTGAGGTGACTCTGTGTTTGGGGAAGGGGAGAGGTGGTAAGGTTAGGGTATGCGTGAATTGATGGCATCTCGCCTAACCGTACCAGGGACGGAAGGGGACATACATGGAGAATAATTAGAGCTGCGTCGCTTCCTACTGAACCTCGTGTGTGTGTGTGTGTGTGTGTGTGTGTGTGTGTGTGTGTGTGTGTACACACACCCCAGGAGAAATAAATTAATCAGTAATAAATCAAATGTCTTTATTTCTCTCCCTTGTTCTAGCATGGGTTTGCAGGGACAGATAAAATGCCAAGTGTCTGTGCATCCTGCTGACGAGGGCACATTCCCATCTCCTGTGATACATGTGGGCCCCAAAATATACCTGGCAGGGAAGAGAAAGACAATTAACTATAGCTTGCGGCTGGCATGATGTCAGGCACATAGTAGCCACTCAAGCAAAGCTGTAGAATAATGAATAATAGAGGTCCCCTCACAGAGTCATTGTGCGAATAGAGTGCGACGATGCATTTGCTTACATGAAGTTTTGAGCACCGACTACGGGCACCATCCTAGGTTATTGGCAGATGGTGCCCAGCAAGGTAGACAAGATCCCTGCTCCCATAAACTTATCTTCCATCAGGGAACAGGCAGGAGCTGACAAACAAATACAGAATGAAAACCGCAGAGCTCAAGAACTTCTGATTCCTTTCTTTTTCTCCAGTGGAAAGGAGCAAGATGGAGGGGCTTGGGTGGACGTACATATTAGGGCCTTTCACCTATGTGTGCTCTTTGGTTTCCAAAGAAACACCTCCCCCGCCCCACACCCAGACACATACCCGTGTGTATAAACATACATACTCGCACATACATGCATCTTCCCCTTGGACTCGGAAGGCCCCTGAAGTACGCGTTATTTCTTTTCTTATAAAATCTGCAAAAGACAGTCCCACGTGACCTGCCAGGGGATCTAGTCCAGGATCCAGAGAGTTCTCAGTTTGTGTGGAGCCACTGTCAGGACACTGTCCCTCCAATCGGGACAGCTGAGCGTTTCTTTGCAGTCCTAGAACCTGTGTCTGACTCTGGCGCCTCTAGGAAAGGATCATGGCTTCTGGGTGATGACCCCCTCTATATTTAACCTAGAGAGCCACAGAGATGAGGGATGGTTATTATAGAATCAGGGCGTGGATGATGGACATTGGGAAGGTTCCAAAATGAGAGGCGAGTTAAACTCCACTTACACTGAAGTTTCATCTCCATTAGAGATTCTGCGATTCTTAGAACATCCGAGAGTTCTGACCAGCGTGGGCTGGTTCGATGCATAAGAGCTGAGAAGCGGTGGGACCAATGGTTTGTCTGTACAGTCGAAGTCCTTGGGCGTCAGAGAGAGAACGCTATGTACGACTGAGAGACTGCACTCAGGAAAACTTGGCATTCTGTGAGATGGAGACTTGAGTCCTCTCTCTAGCGTATTAGGACCACTCTGACATTTCTGGTACCCAAATTATGCACTGTAGCCCATTACAGTGTTGCCATGGTGACCATCTCCGATCATGATCGGCAAGATTAAGAAGACGATGTCCGTGAAGCTTTCCATGGCTGGTGAGTGAGAGCTCATGGGAGACAGAGGGTCTGGGATGGGGCTTGCTTGCAGGACGCTGAGATGGAGCCTCGGGCAGTCTTCTCTGTCCATGGTGACAGGGGCCAACTGCTCCGTGGGGACAGAGATCTCATCAGTCTTTTCCATCACGGTATCACCAGCACCTACGGCAATGCTTGTGCAAAGCAGGCACTGTATAAGATCGGATGAATGGAGGAATGAGTTAATCGATGGTTGTAACTTTTCTCTTCCCCCCAATGAAGTAAATGTGGTAGGAGTGTAACTGGTTCTGGTCCCGCCGGTGCAGAGAAGTGGGTCGTGTTGGTGGTGATGACGGGGAAAAGGTCGCTCTTATTAGACTCAGAGGTAACACACGGCCCTGACGTTGGTTGCGAAAGCCCAGCATAGATCAAATTGTCAAAGATAAAATGTCATCACCAGTGCATTGAGAGTATCGCCCGATACACAACTTCCTGCAAGTTTTGTAGAAACATAATTTGCTACTATCTCTTTGGAGAAGGAGTTTATAAACGTCTCCCTTTATAAAATTTTAAATAAAATTTAAAAAAAATTAAAAATATGTGCAGTAGTTTACCTGGGCCCACCTAAACTGGTGTACATAAGCTACTTTAGAAGTTTATCCTGAGGAGACACCTGAGGAGGCACATGGATGCTTAACCAGAGTGCTCATCAATGCCTCGTTTAACAGCAAACATTGGAAATAGCATAAACGGTCTACACTAGTGGGCCAGTTGAGTAAGTCCTGGTCTTTCCCTCTCCTGGAATACCACGCTGCCATTTCAATGATATAGACATAGACTTGTCAACACAGAAGCTTGTATATTCATGAGGACGAGGTTAGGCTCCAGGTAACAGAAGAAACGTACGGCTTTAACAGAAGATGAGTGCGTTTCTTTTTAATGTGAACGTTCAGGGCTGTGATGGGGCCCCTCAGCCTTCTAGAATGAAGTTTCCAGATTTCTGTTCTGTGAGAACTGGTACAAACCCTGGGCACGGGGAGCCCTTACCGAGTCGTAGGTACCATGCGGGTTTCCTCTGCACCGGTCCTTCTGTGTGAAGACATCCTCGTTCTTAACAGAGTTTGGAGTTGTTCGTGTGCCTCGTGCAAACTCAGGTGGTGCTTATGATGACTCCAAACACAGGGGTCGGGCGTGTGGGGCCCCAGAGGGTCATGGCCGTCTCCCTGACAACGTGGCTTTGAGTTTTGGTTGGCTCTTTCATTTCCATCATATTCTGCATTAATAAACACAGTTTGGAGAAACACATATTTTCTTTGAACTTTGATGGCACAGTAGTAAATGAAGTTCAGATGTGGATGGTCAATCAGGTTTATTTTAGAATGTCCTAGCATATCCCCCTGCGTAATTGCGTTGGGTGATTTCTGAGACACCAAGAAGTGTTTGTAAAAGTTTCCTTTACAAGTCCACGTTTACAGCCTTCTAAGAAAGTGAGGGAGCATTTGCTCGTTAGGATGGACCCCGAAGCAAGGAAAGTATCACCAGTCTTCCTGGAACACTCAATTCAATCAAATTAGATGGGAGCACATCACTTTGATACCAGCTTTGCAAGGCTATGGCCCCAAGCCAACGTAACTGGCACTAAGTGTTGACTATTATTACTTCTGGGAGGCACTAGAGTTCTGGGAATCTGGGTGGGCTATGAGAATTAAGGGGTCCCCAAGGAATGAAGTCCGTGGGAAATGGTGACACGTTAGTGGCAGGCAGAGCCCCGATTTACTAGGTAGGAAAGTGTCAGACACTGCACTGGTCCTGATGGAGGCCAGAGCCATTGATCAGCTTAAGCATTTCCCCCCGTTTTATCGAGATATAATTAACATATAGCATTATACTAGTTTCAGGTATATAATGATTTGACGTATGAGTATATTACAAAATGATGACTGCCGATAAGTTTAGTTAACATCTGTCACTCACATAGTTATAATTTTTTTTCTTATGATGAGAACTTTTAAGATCTATTCTCTTAGCAACTTTCGCATGCACAATACAACGCTGTGAATCACATCCCCAGGACTTGTTTATCTTATAACTGGAAGTGTATCTCTTTCGACCTCTTTCACGCATTTCTCCCACCCCCAGCCCTCCACCTCTGCCAACCATCGATCTGTCCTCAGCCTATACAGTTTTGATAGCAACTCCCATTTTACTAATTTTCTATAGGTCCCTTACATTTACATTTTCACCAGAGGTATTTAAAATTAAAATGGAGAGAAGTCATTTCGAGAGTGCTTTACTATAGTAGAGGCTCCCTGAGTTGCAAGAAGTGGCAACCAACTTGAATGAGCTCGTGTACCAGGAAACTTTTGTCAAAGAATCAGAGGTGTCCTGTAAATCCCAGAATAAGAAGTATGGTTAGGGGACAAAAGACTGGGTCCAGAAATTGTGTAGCCATTAGGAGTCTGGTGAGCTTGACCGACCAGCTCTCCCTGATCGCTGGTGGGTATACAAGGCCCAAGATGGTACCTTGGCCAACCTCCAGGTCTACTTAATTCTACAGTTTTGGCAACCCAAGTTCACTGATACTGTTTCTCCATGCCCTAATTCAAGAACTGAAAAAATAGGATGTGATTGGTCCAGCTTAGGTTATGTGTTTATTCATTGTCCAATCGGTTTTTGTTGAGAGAGAAGGGCCATGTGGGGGTGTGGAAGCAGAGCCTTTGAGAAAAGGAAAAGGGCGGGTCCCCCAAGAAGGAGTGCGGAGTAGGTAGAAGAGATCAGCAGAGACAATGATTTGCGCCTCTGATATATTTACCCAGAAGAAGCAAAAGCGTTGAGCTCAGAGCCTAGAGGGTAGAGTCCCGTGGGTTGGAAATGCACGCTCCGTTTTTCCATTTTGAGACTCTCCATTTGTTTTTCTACCACTTTTCTAATTACTACCAGCAGAGCAATCAATAGAAGGTTGTCTACCATAGGGACAAGTTAATTAAGATGAGCAAATGAATCAGGTAATTAAGCGGCCTTCCCTGAGAAGGTGAGCCTGTCGCGGTGTCAGGGGCATGAGGTCACATGGAGTTGTCTTCAGGCAGGCTTCTAGGAATCACGGTAACCGAGGGGCACGCTGGTGACTTATCTCCCTCATTAGTGGGCACGATTTCTCTGGTCTCATTAGTAATAAGTCCGTATTCCAGTGCGAACCCCCTTAGCCTCATTCGTACGGCACGAGCCCCTTTGTCAGTGGCAGACACGGGCAGTTCATAACCCAGGACTTATTCTTTCCTTTTACCCAACAAACAACACTCTGACCTATTCCTGGAGGCCCAACTTAAAGCATCCCTTGTAGCTAGAAAGTAGCCAATAAGATAAAGTGGTTTTTCTGGGGTCCTTTGAAGGGGCTGACCCAGCTGAGAGCTATGCCCTTTCTATTTCTGTTATTATATTTTTTATTCTATGATTTCCTTTTGGTTCTCTTTTTTAAACTTCTATTTCTTTGCCGAGACTTTTATATTTTTTTTTCATTTGTCTCTAGAAAATTTGTAGTTGATTGTTGAAGCATTTTTTTTTTGATGGCTGCTTGAAAATCCTTGTCAGATAATTCCAGCATCTGATTCACCTCAGTGCTGGTGTTGTTTGATTGTCTTTTCTCATTCAAGTTGTGATTTTCTTGGTTCTTGGTATGGTGTTTTAACCGTATCCTATTATTGGTAAAAGAGAGACACCAGGTCCTAAACCTTTTATGTCAGCAGGCTGTTTAGTTTCGGCACACTGGTCCTAGCATGCTTTTGTGGGTTGGGAGGAGGTGGCCCCAAGGAGTGATCCTAGGTTGGACGTGTCTGAGGATGGTTTACGTTTCAGAGCCTTTGTGGCCTTATTTTGGTCTGCTTGGTATATCTGGTGCTCCTGAGGCTCCCAGTAGTCCCTAGCTGTCTGAGGTGACAAATGTGCCATGCTAGCAGAAGGCTGGCACTCGGCAGAGGAGGAGAACCTCGCACCAGGAGACAAAGAGGCTTCCTGGGCTGGGCAGCCTTTTGGGGCTGGATATCTCTCAGTGGGGCTGGGAGTTTCGGGCCCTATAAGGAAGGGAAGCACATGTTCTTATTTGGGAGGAGTAAGTGGTAGAAGAAACTTGGTTTTGCTGATCGGACCACTGTACCAGCTTTAGACTAAATATTTCTGCTTTTCTCTATGTAAGAGAAAAGATTCTATCATATCTCAGCCACTGTTATTGCATCATCCGTAATGTACTACAGAACTTAATCCTAATCGACATAGTATCTAAAGAAGGGAAGGATATAACTGATAGACCCCAAAGTGGCCCACCACTGCTCCTCCAGACTGAACAATCTGCCAACGCCACGTCTGTGATCCAAGCTGTCCTCCTAGGCTGGCTATCCCCTCCTCTGAATCAGAGGACACCTTCTCGAGTGAAGGGACAGGCAGACTGTGTTGCGAGAGCTTAGAGTCTGATAAGCTTGAGTCAATTCCAGCTTCATCACTTACTGGCTTTGAGACCTCGTACCGTTACCTCAGTTACAGCTATAAAATAGGGATAAAATAACTGTGATTCAAGGTTGTTGTGCAGATTAAAAAAATATAACGCACAGAAAACACGTAGTTGATAGTAATTTTATTATCATCATTACCATTACTATCATCTTCTACCCATAGCAAACGTTAAGAGGAATTTCATAAGAGTCACAGAAAATACAGCATCCAGATAGTCAGAGCTAACATTTAAAGAGCGCTTACTGTGAGCCAGGCGCTGGGTCACCCACCTTGTGGTCACTCATTCAACCCACACAAACCGATGAGGTCGTCGCAATCGTAACCATCATCCCCCTTTCGTAAGTTGAAGAGACCGGGGCCTGAATACTGAGAACTTTGTCACAGTGACACAGAGGCAGGAGGTGGAGCTGAGACACGATTTCAGCTCTGTCCAACTCCGGAGTGAAAGCTTTTATCAAGGATAGAACAGGAAGAGGGATTCAAGAGTTTGAGGTTTGAACAATTCATTCATTCATTCATTCATTCATTCAGCTGTTCGGGTAGCATTCACTGAGCTGGTACTCTGTGCCAGTTCTGTGTTAGACTCTATGCGTACAGAGATGGGCAAAACATGGCCACGCCCCTTAGGGGCTTCCAGACGTGTAAAGAAATCCACGCCCTGAAACCTTTGAGTCGTGATGAGGTCCATCTGGGGCGCGCAGCAGAAAGCAGTCCCTTCCAGCGGAGTGAGGGAACGAGTTAGCCCTCTAGCTCAGAAAGTCCGATTCTGCATTTCCTGAAATGTCTGTTTTCTAACGGAATTTTGAAGAATCTTTGTTTTCCTGTTTTGCTTGCGGCAAAGAAGCGTGACAGCATTTCCCAAATCGTACCTGAAAAAGGTACGATTCACTTTTGTGAGTTGTGAATGAAAGGGACTGTTTGCTGTTCGTTTAAAGCCAGAAAGTACTAGAAGATGCTTCAGCAAACACGGCAGTTCCCTTTCTAGAGGTCAGAGGAAGCGCCAGGGCAAGTTAAGCTTTGCCTCTGGTTTCGTATGGCTTCCTTGACACCTCATTTGCCTGTTCTGCTCACAGCTTCCACCAGTAGGTGTCAGCTGGTTGGATTAATGAGGGAAAGTCCAAGCAGCAAGAAAGATAGAAATCCAGTAAGAAAACCAGAGGCCGAGCTGAGATCGAAAGGCAGATGGATGCTCTTGAATTCTCATGAGACACCGCTGGCCATTTTTTTTTTCTTTTTTCTCAAAAGCAAAATAAGTTAAAAACTTCTGCTTTTTGAAAGACATGATGAAGAAAATGTAAAGAAAAGCCAAAGGCTGGGAGAAAATATTGCAATGCATGTAGCTGACAAAGGCTTAAATCTAGAATATGTAAAGAACTCCTACAACTCAATAATAAGAGAAAAAATATCCAATAAAAAATAGACAAAAGATTTGCACAGATAGTTTACAGATGGCCAATAAGTGCATGAAAAGATGCTCACATTCTTAGCTATTAGGGGGACATAAATTAAAGCCACGGTGACATGCTGCTACACATCCAGGAGAATGACTAAAATTAAAAAGGCTGGGAAACCAAGCTTTAGGAAGGATATGGAACTCTAGAATTTTCCTACGTTGCTGGCAGGGTTGTAAAATAGTATAAACGCTTTGAAAACCCACTTGGCAGTTTCTTAGAAAGTGTAACATTCACTTTCCTTATGATCTAGCAATTCCACTCATGGATATTTACCCAAGACAAATGAAAGCATATGTTTACAAAAAGATCTTGTACAAGAATTTCATAGTAGCTTTATTCACAGTGATCCAAAATTGGAAATAATCCAAATGCCCATTGTCTGGAGAATGGATAAACCACCTGTGTTATAGCCAAACAATGAAATACTACTCAGCCATGAAAAGGAATCATCAACTGATTAGAACAGATAACCTACTGACCTACAGGTACGCATGACCAGGATGAATCTCAGAAACAATGAGGCTGATTCAGAGCAAAAGAAGCCAGGATATGTACTGCACGAGTCCAGTATAGACAACCCTTAAAAAATCCTATAGCCAATGTAGTACTTGGCTAGGGCTGCCATACAAATACCACAGATGGGGTGACTTGAATAACAGAAATTTATTTTCTCACAGTTCTGGAGACTAGAAGTCAGAGGTCAAGGTGTCTGTAGGGTTGGTAGCGTCTGAAGGTCTCTCTCCTTGCCTTCTCGGTAGGCACGTTCTCTCTGTGTCCTGCCCTGGTCTTCCCTCTGGGCAGGTCGTGTCCTGATCTCCTCTTTTTATAATGACAATGACATAATGGAGTAGGGTCCGCCCATATAAACTCATTACCTTATTTATCTCTTTAAAGCCCTTATCTCCTTATCTTACAGTCACATTCTGAGGTACCGGGGGTTATGACTTGAACATAAGAATTTGGGGAGGGACAGGATTAAGCCCATAACAGTGACAGAAAGTTTCTTTGGAGCCAGAAGTGAGGAGGAGTCTGACTACAAAGAATTTTTTAGGATAGTAGAAATTACGTAGTAATTTTGTATTTGAATTGTTCTATATCTTAATTCATTAGTGAGATAGGACACATCCATTTGTCAAAACTCATTGAAATGAATACTTAAAATGAGTGCATTTATTATATGTAAATTATGCTTTTATACAACTAATTGAAAATAAAACCCTTCACAATATATTCAGGTTTTTTTTGTAATAAAAATAATACCTATTCATTATAAAACACTTAGATGATAAAAATAAGCAAAAAATGATAATTATCCATGATTGTTCCACTGTCATAATTTTGTTGTATGTCATTAAGAAATATACATATTACGTGTTTGTACATGTATATCTTTTAATGGTAAAATACAACACGTACTTTTTTCCGCTTTTGTCATTCAGCAATATAATACAATTTTGACTCATGACAACCATTCATTGTCATTAAATTTTATTCTATGACTCCATTTTGAATAATTTTAAAAATTGTGGAACATCATTTAATTAGCTGGTCTCAATTGTTTGACACTTAGGTCATTCACAACATATTTTTTTCTTATTATAAGCAGAGCCATCCATTCTCATCGTTAAATCTGTACCCGAATCCATAATTATTTTCTTAAGGTGCATTCTAGAAGTAGAATTTCTGGGTCGGAGGTTAGACAAATTTTAAAGCTTTCGGTATCTACATTTTATACATATGAAATTGTTATATGTGTATCATCTGTAATTGGGGACATCGGCACTGTAACCAAATGAGCATTTAGAAATATGTTTGCCAGTCGAGAGGAGGAAGATGAAATCCCGTTGCCGTTCTGGTTTGCATTTCTTTGGTTGGTTCCACCAACCTGTTCTTCCTATCTCGGTCGTGAGGAGATTGGACCCAGAAATTTAACATGACTTAGTTCAAAGGATGCAGCAGGCGCAAAGATGGATGACTTGTGACTCTGGGTCTTCTCACCCAAAAGGTCAGCCGGCTAATACTGGCCCTAACACTGAACAGATCCCTAGGCAAAGGGAGCCTGAAGCAGATCCTTCCTTCAGCTACAGCCTTGGCCAGTGGGTGGGAGGAAAGGCTCAGTGCCCCACAGTCCCCGTCCGGCTGCAGGCAGCTCACCCCTAAAAGGAGAGGAAATGGATTTCCCGTTCCAGGCCAGCACCCACTCCGTTATCTCCTTCACAAGCAGGGGGCTCCGTTCGAGCTTTGATGCAGCCACTGCCCGCTCCCTGGGGGCGTCAGCAACAAAAAGAAAAAAAAAAGGGTCGATATTCAGGGAACATCGCTGCTGGGCTTATCTCCTTCTAAAATGAGGGGGAGAGACCCAATGAACACTTTTTAGCAGTTTTGGAAAAAACAAAGTACTCGCTGGTGGGTGGAGGGGCAGATTTTCCTTTTCTACGACCTTCCAAGCTCTCGCTCAGCCCCCTGAGGAAGGAGAAAGTCTGTTCCTCTTTCAGCTAGAAAGAAAAGCGTGAGACAGGAGTGCTCCGCGCAGGCCGCACAGGCAGGGACATCGGTGCCAGCGAGAGGACAATGTGGCGTATTGTGGACGCGAGAATCGGTGAGGTCAGAGCCACCCCAGGGACGCGAAAGGATATATTTATGTAAGAGGCAGTAAAATTTGTCTGCAATTAACTTTTACCAAAACCCTCAAATCTGTTGTTTGGTTTTCAGCAGATGTTGAAAGGGTTTATCCTGGATTCTGTCTTTATTGATAGGATGTCTTTTGATCTGCAGCCAAATAAGAAATCTGGATGTTATTTTGGATTTGGAAATTTCCTTTAAATAAACATATTAGTTAAGTATGTAAATCTGCTTATCATCACTTGGGGCCTATTGCCAGAGTGGGGAACATCTGGGGCCTGGTGTCGGCCGACGTATTAATTCACACTTAGAGTGTGTTTCACCCAGGTTATTGCTGAATAATGTTACCTTGATCGCTTAAGTCAGCTGTGTCTTGACAACAGTTCATTACAAGTTTGAGGTTGAAATTTTGACTCGTGAGAAGTCCACCCAGCATGGCCCGTCTGGGCCCAGTGATTTAGGCTTCTGGCCCCCTTCCGGATGGATTTCAGAAATTAATTGTTAACATTTTGGATTATGAATGGCAGAGATCTGTGTTATTTATCTGAACCGGCCAGCATGTAATTCCGGGAAGGGATTATCTGACCTCCTCCTGATAAACACTGAAGTGGGCTCATTAATACAACCTCCTGACAGAAAGCCCTCGCTACTTTATGGACACACTTCTCCCTCCAGTTAAAACGATACTCAGTCGACGTCAACCTTTACGTCTAGAGTGAATCGTTTCATCGGGTGGGTTGGTACAGGATGGATGTCGGCAGCCTGGCATTCTCACTAACACAGGTAATAGAGCGTATAAATCCAGGAGTCTTCTGCTCCTGGATCACTTCTCGGCCAGGAGCCGAACACCAGAGGATGAATGCATGGAGGGCTCCCAAACGAATGAAGACCGTGTGGGCAACCGAGAAAATAGTTCCAACCACTGCTTGTCCGAGCAGCTGGAATTCATGCTCCAAGGCCCCGGGGAAGTGACGTGTGGGAAAGAGGACTTTCAGAGAAGCCGCGTTTATGGGTGTCTTCTGGTTAGTCCTTGCAAACCATCCGAAAGGCTTCTTTGGTGGATGAGCTAGGGAAAGCTACTATGGCGAAGAGTCGGCCAGTTTCCGAGATGTGAGAAGTGACGGTGTGTTCCTAGTTCCCACTTCTCTGCACATGTTCAGCAGGGGCGAGGGCGGGGGCTTTGTGCCACACAGTCATTCATAGGTCAAGCTCTTTCCGTCTAGTGGCATTACCGTCCCCTAGGACTTTGGAGTCCTCCATCTGACTGGAAGACAAGGGAAGTCAGAGAGCGTGGAGGGACGTTTTATAAACCAGGCCAGGAAACGGTCATTGTGCAGAGCCCCAGTTCTGTGGCTGCATCTAACTGGAAGATAAGCTGGAAGATACAGCTAAACTGTGAGCCCAGGAGAAAGCGTTTGATGCACGCTTAGTCTTATAATGGGCACCTTGGCCACGATAATAACAGCGACAGAAAATAATAGTTGCAATAGCTAACATCTATGGCTCGTTTACTATGCGTCAAATCCTGAGCTAAATGCCTTGTGTGCATTTATCTTATTCAATGTTGTTATTCCCATGCTAGAGGTGGGTAAACTGAGTCTCAGGGGGCTGAAGTAATTTCCTCAGAGTCACACGACTATAAAATCCTGCAGTCGAGACCCAGACCCAGTATGTCTGACTTTAGGTCAAGTGATCTCAGTTCTTCCCTTGATCCCAAGCACATCGGCAGATGCCTCTGGCCCGTGTTGGGTCAGCCGTGTTCCCACCGCTTTCCTTCTGTCTAGGGCTGAAATAGTGCCTCCTTCTTACTGAGACCTAGGAACTCAGTATCCTGATTAAATCCCCAAGAGCACAGCCCCTCTCGTTTCCGTGAGCGCACAGTAAACACTAGCAGGGGAAAGACAGAGTCGGAACTTCAGCCGTGAACAATGCGACGGCCCTGCTCTGAGTGACTAAGGCCGATACCACAGAGGCGTTCTCCCCAAATATCCTTTTAGTTACACATTTCCCCTTCACAAGCAGTGACGTTGAACAAACGCCGTCAAACCCCTAATGACTGTAAAATATGGGTCATTTCATTCTTTGTTTCTGGACCAACTTAATTACTTTCCATTCCCTCTCCTCCTCCCACCCCTCCCCAGACCTGGCTGCTGTACCTCTCTGTTTTTCTCCCTCCCTCCGTGTCTTCCTTTCATTTAACAAATATTTTCTGTGCACCTGCTTGCTACCAGGTAGACAGTAGTTGCAAAGACAGTCGAGATTGCTCTCTCTGTGAGGCTTACATTATTTTTCCACAACAAAATAAAAGCGTTCGATTCCGTACAAAGTCTGCGGCCATGCCACCCTCAATGAGCCCCATCCCGTCTGATCTCGGGAGTTAAGCAGGGTCGGGCCTGGTTAATACTTGGATGGGAGACCACCTAGGCAGACCAGGTGCTGTAGGCGTAAAAAGTTAAAAATAACGGATTGTAAACTGACAAGGTCCTTGCAATCTGTGCAGTCAACCAAGGATTGCCTTGCCTAAAAAAATAAATAAAAGAAAAAATTTAAAAAAATAAATTCTGTACAAATATTTTTCATGTGCAGAAGGGTGAGAATCACAAAGAAGTTTTACAATGTGGGTGTGAGGACGTTCCACTAATCTCTCCAGCAAAGTGACTTGTCTCCAGATACCAAATATGTAGGATTCAAATCTCAACCATACTAAAAAAATATAGATTACTACATATTTGAGGCCATTTGGGATTCCTCTGCAGTAACTGAACCTGTGAATTTTAGATGGCTTTACTGCAGGGGTGATGAATATAATAGGGCTGTCCCCCTTCTATTCTGAGCCTGTGGCAGACATTGCAAATTGCAGCGCTCCACCGAATTCAGGTGTGAGCTCAGAATCTTTCTCCACACACAGCTTTAGGCTGCCCCTACTAAACAACTGACATCAGCATAAGTGAATTTAACCTATTTGCCATCTTTAGAATGCGGTATACCAGCTGTCTCTTAATGTGGACACACGGAGAGATTTCACATACTTGTGCCTGGGTGATATTTTTTGTGCACAAAGGAATATATTTTTGAGCTAAGTGAAAAGTCACCGTACGGAATTCCTAAGTGGGGTGAAAAGAGAAGAGGGCTTAAGGAAGGGATCGAGGGTCGGGGGTAGCACAGAGAGTAGACCCTCGTCATGACTGGAGAAGCCTGCTGGAGGCGGAGCGTGCGTGTCCAATGGCAAGAAGCTGGGGGTGCAGGTCACGCCGCTTAGCACCGTCCCTATCCTGATGGCCGTGAATTATGGGCTGTGGAAAGGGCCGGCACAGACATGGGAAGTAAATATGGCTACGCTTCGGGTCTCTTTCCATCACGAGGTTCACATTGCCAGGACAGACTTCCTCCTCCTCCCCGTGCTCCGCCCCATTGTTTCTTTGTCCACGTGGCCCTAAAGGGGACAGGGAAGCCACGAGTCACTGGTTGGCATGGCTCGCGGACTTGGATAAACAGAGTTCTGCTTGACCTCCGGAGAGTGGCTGGAACGAGAGGAGGGACTTCTCCAGGGCCAGGAAGACATGCGGTCAGCAGGCAGAGAACTGTTATGGAGATATTTTAGTGGCCCGAGAGCAAGGGTTCCCAGCAGCCAGGGAAAAGAATCTAATATTTGCCATGTTCGCTTACACGTGTTCGCGTGGGCACGTACGCCGTCGTGGAGCTGTAGGTGACTTCAAAGACACCTGCTTTTCCACTAAACGTGCTTAGTCGCAAACAGAGAAAAAGCTCGTGATGCGCCCAGTGGGGGTGGGGCGGAGGTGGGAGGGGTCCACGCAGGCCACAGGCAGTGAAGGACACATAGTCCTCAGGGAATTCAACGCAGTGATGAAATTGGCTCAGCGGTGTTTTACTTCGTATTGCCGCCATACCCCAGCAGCATCAGACCTCCGTCCCATCCCCGATGCTATGCCACCGAGCAGCACATTTGAAACCTAAAGGGTCCCTTGGGGCAATTAACCCCTGTGATTGAGATTGGTTTCCTGCCCGGCTTTCTCACACTGCCCCTCCCGGCCTCACCCATTACTAGCCCCATAGGATGTGAAGATTTATGAGGCACAGACTCCTAAGACTTAGTGAGTTCACGTTTGCTGTAAAAACAATTAATATTTTATTTTATTAAGTAATTACTTAATGGCTGTTTTCTCCCCCCAAGACTGTGTGTATTTTTCTTCCATTCCCAAATTATTTATTGAGTTTCTACTGTGTGACAGGCCAGGTGCTAGGCACAGGAGGCTACAACACAGTAGACAAGACAGTCACATGGAGCCAGCATTCTAGAACAGACAGAAACCATAAGCAAGTGCACCAAGGCATAAACAAAATGATTTTAATAGAGTCGCCGAATGGATAAAGAAAAACCAGATCCAACTCTGCACTGTCTACAAGAAACTCACTTTAAATTTAAGGACACGTATAGGCTGAAAGCGAAGGAATGGAAGAAGATATAATTATGGTAACCAAAAGAAAGTACGTGTGGTTATATCTACATCAGTCAAAACGACTTTAAGTCAAAGACTGTCACAAGACACAAGGAAGGACATTATATAATGATAAAAAAGTCAATTCATCAAGAGGATATAATAACTGCAAATAATATATATGCGCCCAACATTAGAGCACCTAAAAATATAAAGCAAACCTTGACAGGCCTAAAGGGAGAAAAGACAGCAACACAATAACAGTAGGAGAATCCGATACCCACTATCAATAATGGATGGAACATCCAAATTCAAGGTCAGGAAGAAAACAGAGGACCTGAACAACACTGTAGATGAAACGGACAGACATATACAGACGTACACATTCTATCCAACGGCAGCAGAATACACTTCGCAAGCATATATAGAACTTTCTCCATGATACATGTTAGTTCACAAAACAAGTCTTAACAAAGTGAAAGTGGAAGAAGTCATATCACGTATCTTTTTCAAACCACAATAGACTGAAAACAGATATCAATAGCAGGAGGATAATTGGAAAATTCACAAATATGTGGAAATTAAACAGCACACTCTTGAACAACCGCCGAGTCAAAAAAGACATCAAAAAGGAAATTAGAAAATACCTCGAGACGAAAACACGACATACCAAAACTTATAGGATACAATAAACAGTAGTAAGAAGAAAGTTTATTGCAACAAATGCTTATGTTAAAAAAAAAAAATCTAAAAATAAACAACCCAATTTTATGCCTCAAAGAGCTAGAAAAAGAAGAACAAACTAAACCCAAAGTTAGCAGAAGTAACATAAACAAGATGAGTTTAGCTAGTGAGAAGGGCGACGAAGGGGAACATCCTAGGGCAACGAGGCGAAAAGGGATGGGCAGGGGCACGGTCTGTTAGCGAATAAGGCGATCATGGATGACCTCTCGGAGGAGGTGACATTTGCACTGAGACTTGAAGGATGGGAAGAAACCTGCCATGGCAGAAAAAAATCAGCAAATGGCAGGGTTCAGAGGCAGGAACACATCTGGCAGTTTGGAAGAAATCAAAGAAGGCCTGTGCAGGTAGGGAGAAGGGGAGACTTTTTAGGGAAGAGGCTGAAGAGGAGATGGGGGCCGTCAATTATGTAGGACCCTAAGATCACATTATAGAGTTTGCATTTTATTATGCAGGCAAGGGCGTGAGTGATGAGAATTCAACGGAAGCTCTTCCCTACTTTCTCCCTTATTCTCTTAATTTGCTTTTTTCTGCTTCGTCACTTTTATTGTTTACTAGCTCCATCTGACTGTTCTCTCTCCTACTCGTTTTCCTCTCTCCGCAGAGCTTACCTGCCCACCTCCACTCCGTTCGTTTATTTATCTTCTAAATATGTCCTCACTGGTATCCAATTTCCCAGTATGGTGCTCTCTCCCTTCCGCAGACTTACACTCTAATGAAGAGGGAAGGTTTGAATGGCTGGTTTCCGGCCTCATTCTGACCACTGCTAATTGTCCAAAAATGAGTTGTCTGGGCGGGAGGAGATGAACCCGATGAACCCAAGCCTGCCTTTCTCCTGGATGGCCTTGATTACCTGGGACCTGTTGCTGAGCCTTCCTGGGGAAGGAGCTGAGCCTGTGAGTGAGAAATGAGAGGGAAGCGAGGAGCTATTGAGACTTGGGAGAGTTTAGAGAAGAGTAAATGTCAGCCAGAGGCTCCCTCGCCTGACCTCTGAGTTGAGAGAAATGATCTCTGCCCGCCAAAGACATCTCTTTTTTTTTTTTTTTCAGTCTTCAGCAGGGTCTTCTTCCTTCTGAACTTGGTCTGTGGATTTGAGAAAAACAACCATTTGAGAACTTAAAATAGGAACTCACTGGACGTGGAGAAAGTCTGGTGGTCCTCTGATTCAAGAATAGAAACAATGGCATTCACACACACACACACGGTCACATAATTTGTCGGCAGCTGGATTCCAGTCTGACATTAATCGGGTGGATTCTGTCTTTTTACTGGAGTGGAGCAGGACTCCAACGAAGCCCCTGCTTTAGTTTCTTCCTTTTTTTTCAGAAAAAGAAATGATAGGAATAACGCAGCGAGTTATAGCCACAAATAGATGGACTCTTGGAGGACAAGAAGGACAGATGGATCCTGGCTTCTTGCCTAGAAAAAGTCCATGTCTTTTATTTTAGAAAGAAAAAAAAAAGACAATTTCAGATTTCTGTGTAGCAAGGGGGACAGAATTGAGCCCCCGATTTTTCTGGATTCCCTTGAGGAAGATGACTCAGTGTGATTCCTCAGACACCGGTGATGCCTTCGATACTTTTAAGCTTACCTGGTTTCACCTTTGTCATTGGGTTCAGAGATCTTCCAAATTTTGGTGGAGGAGTTGGGCAAGTAATTCACGATCCTCACAGAGACGACTTCAGAGATTCAAGAGCAAATAGATCCTTTGCTCTTCACAGTGTGATTTGACTACCTGCCAATCTTACACGATCATTAAGAGTTTGTTGATCACCCACTCACCTTGGGTTCCAGGTCAGACAGACAGGAACCTCGACGACGCTCTCTGGTTGGGGAATGAAGGCACATCTTTATCGTATCAGAATTCTTTTCCAGTCACAGAAAATCCAGTCCTAATGGATTAAAACAAAAAGATAAATTTACAGTTCATAGAAGCAAAAAAATCCAGGAGTGGGGTTGTGTACTGATTAGTTATTGATGAATAATAGATCACCTCACCAGATAGTAACTTAAAACAACTATGTATTTAGCTCATAACCTGTGGTCAGCGATTTCAGCGGGATTCACTTGGATGGCTCTTCTCGTCTTCACTGGGCTCCCGCGTTCTCCACGGTTAGTTGTGGGTGGACAAGGTAGCACGGCTTCTGGTGTCGCCTGGGACACCTGGCTGTCCTCCCCACTGTCACTCATCCTCCAGCAGGCTAGCCCAGGCCTCGCCGCGGGGCGGCGGGATTCTGGGAGAGAGCGAAAGTGTACACCATTGCTTCAGCTGGTCACGAGACCTGTCCTCATTCAAGGGGTAGGAAATATTTCCCATTTCTTAACATTCTCAATGAGAGAACCTACCAAGTCACATTACAAAGGCCGTGGTTACAGGGACGGGTGAAAACGTGTCTGTATTTTCTCCCAGTCAATCTCTTTAAGGTTGGCGTTAGGCAAGGCTGTGTTTGGGGCTCTAACAATGTCACCATTTTACTCAGTTGACTTCAGCCTTAGAGTCCACGTGTTGGCACAATGGCTGCAGCAGTTCCAACGGCCACATTCACGTCCAGTGGGAAAGGACAGCCAGTCTGATCGCTTATTGCATCTTAGTCTCACGGATCATGTGCCCACAACTAAACCAGTCTCTGTGGCCAGGGGATGCAGTGCGTTGATTGGCCGAGGCCTGGTCACGTGCTTCACCCTTGCACTAGAGATGGAGCACCAGTAGCCGTGTCAAGGCTTTGAGTAGGGGCGTCGTGGAACCTCCAGTAAAACTTGGTGGTTCTTGCCAGGTGGAGTAATGGGTTCTGCTGGCGATAGTGGTGACGGGAGGGTGACAGCAGATGTCCACGACACAGTGGTAACACAACGTGACACCCCGGCTGGACCTCCACTGGCTAGATCAGTAGTGCAGTAAGTTAGATGAAGGGCGACGCGGCCAGACTTGAACCCAGACATTCGGACACCACATGCTACATTTGGGCCTGAATTATTTTTGTCCTCAACGCTGGGCATAATTCTACATGATATGGGGAACGCATGGCTCTGCCTGGAGGGGCTTTTACTTTGTAATTCAAATATCACCCTATGGCAGCTTTGGCTTTTTACGATCATCTACGTGTTATGGGATCAATACACTTTCAAATACTTGCCCATTCACCAAGGCATTATCTCCCCAAACTTCTTTGTCCCTGCTTATATTTGTCAACTTTACAATCCTTTTATTACCAGCAAAAGCTTTGGGAAGCAACAAATAAAAGCAGGGATTATAAAAGGATTCTTATTAAAGCATGCTTTCTTTGAGGCACAGAGTACAATGCCCTCCGTTCTCCCCTTGTGAAAAGATGTGTTTTCTTGTTTAATTAGAACAGACCTCCATTCCATTAGAAGAGGACAAGTAGGGCAGCAGGATTGAGACTCCAGGCCCCAAGAAAGAAAGGGTTATTTATTTCAGCTGCAGCCAACTTCCAGAGCGTATTGCAACTTTGTGAGATAGTCTGTCATATTCCGAGACGGATGAATGCATGTAAAGCATCGTGCCTCTGCCATGTAGTAATTGATCACGGTCTCCATGTTTGTTGTTGGTTTTGTTGTTGTTGTTGTTGTTGTTGTTGTTACTTTGCAATTAAATGTTGGAGAAATGCAAAGCCAAGTGCATCAATTAGGGTCCTAGCAGGAAACAGATGGCGCACTCAATTTGGATAATTCGAGGGGAGCTTAGTAAAGAGACTGTTTGCACTAGACGTGAGCGGGGTTCAAGGAAACCACATGGGACCGTGTTGTACCCTAGGGCTGGCAACCGAGGGGAACTATCTCACTCGAGCAGAGGTTTGCAAACTGTGGCCCATGGGCCAAATCTTGCCCACTACCTGTTGATGGAAATAAAGCTTTATTGAAATACAGCGATGCCTATTTTTTCATGGGTTGTCTGAGACTGCATTCACTTTTCAAAGGCAGAGCTGAATAGCTAGATCAGAGACAGTATAGCCTGCAACCCCTAAAGTGTTTATTATTCGGCCCTTTGCAGAAAAGGTTTACATCAGAGCAGGGACTAGGCTCGAGCGTGAAAGTCGATACTTCCTTAAATTCTGAACCAAGCCACATCACTCGCCTGTGCCGCCCTCATCCCCAGTCTCACCCCGGTTTGCTGATCCTGGATCCAGAGAGTAGCTGTAGAGAGAAGGCTTCCTGACAGAGCTGTGGCTTGCCGGAGAGAGATGCCACCAACTCACGGCTGCTCTGCAGATACGGAGACGTGGAGAAACCCCACAACCTTCATTTCCTCTACCTTCCAAGGGCCTGATCCGTGTGGAAGGGCAGGACCAAGAGGCCAGTTGATAGGGTCCATAAATGTCAGCCTCCTTGGGACAGAGTAGGGTGGAGAGAGTATTACAGGGGCCAGCCGGAAAACAGGGAAGAAAAGAGGGGAGTGAGAGCCCTTGCTCCAAACCCCAAGGGGGCTCCAGCCGCCACAGAATCACCGTCAGACACCAGTAAGGATCATGGTGGTCATTCAGCCCCAAGAAATTGCATTATCGAGATATCAAGTTGTTTACCTAAAAAATATACAATTTTATGTGCAAGTTATACCGCACGGAAGCAGAGAAAAAAGAAACTGCATTGTACACTGAATGCAAAGAAGGATAGTTGCCTGATCATTTATTCAAACAATTATTTTACTCTCCAGAAGTAGGACACCCATCCCAGGTGTGAGTTATAGAGAGACAGGGCCGACCCTCTCTTCCCCATCCACCCGTGACGATTACGATGAAATGATGATTCTGATGCTTTATTTAACGTCTCTTTTCTCCAGGGTTCATGGACCTATTCCCATGCCCAATCCAGTGCCTGGCATATGACAGTTGTTCAATAAATAAGTGTTGAACAAGTTAATTGAATAAAGATTATGGAAAAGACCTTGAACTTAAAAATAGCACAGTACGTCTGTGGGATAGAGGGTAAACAAAAAACACGAAGTAGTCATATCGGAGTCCTCTGATCAGAAGCCGCTGGGGCACATGGTAGGATTGAAATTAGAAATGATTTTAAAAGACACATATCTTAAATATTTAATTTTATCTTAATTCAAAACATATGTATTATTTTGCCAAGCATTTGTTGTGGAATTTGGGCCTTTTTAAAAAAAGAAACATGGTCAAATTCCTGCTGATAGCTCCAGATTCTTTTTCTCACATAAAGCACATTGACGACGTATTTTCTGAGTTTCAGTTTCATTTTCTTTAAAATAGAATGTGAAACCTAAAGAGACTCAGAGAATATTCCAGAGCTGTTTCCATATAGCTCTTCACAATTTTCCTCAATTTTTTACAGATTCGCCAACACTCTTTTGAGTGACTTCCTGTTATCAAGTATTTCCAAAGCATTTGATCTAGTTTTCACAGAACTGTCCCTGTTTCTTTCGTTGATCACATTGCATTCTTGTATATAATCACAATAATAAATACGACTGGAAAAAGCGGGTTTGGAGATGAACGTGAGTCCCTAGTAAACACAGCTCAGCTGGCGGTACGGTGGGGCCACTCGTTAGAACCTTCAGCCTGTGAAGAGCACGAGGAGTGAGTTTTATAGGCGGAAGGGAGAGTTTTTGGTTAATTCGGTGAATTGATTAAATGGAGTCCGCTCAAGGAAGATTCTACTGGATGTAAATTAGCATTCGCTATTTTTGCCCTCATATCACAAAAGGTGCTCCGTCCATCACGGATGTTTGCCCTTCTGTGCTGCAGAGAACTCAAAATGATCAAAAGAGAGACAAACCAGAACTGGACGATGGTGAAGGTTGTCGTTCTGGACCTTCTGTCCCCAGCACAGACCCTTAGGCAGTCACCTGCTGGCCACTACACACACTCATTTCCTTTGGCCTGACTTTTGTCCAATTACTTGGATTCCCCCGAGGGATGAGGGAAAAGACGCATGAGTACAAAGCTAGATGCACCCATTTGGGGCTTGAGTTGGACTGAAGGGCAGGGAATGAGGTTCCAGTCTTGCTTGGAGGAAATTTTATGTGCTGGAGGAAAAGTTAGTCATCAGGTAACATGTGTTCCAAAGCTCGCACTGCCACTTATAACCTAAGTGACCTTGGGCAGGGCACTTAAACTTCTATGTCACTATTAAATTATCTTTATTAAATGATAACTAAAAACTATGTAATAAATGATATCTATGCCCTACTTATTTTACAGAAATGCTGTGAGTTTCCAGTGGGAAAAAAAATGCAGTGTGTGAGTTTTAAATATTTCTCTTTTCTTCCAGATCAGCATTCGTTAGAGTGAGGGCATGTTAAGCTGCAGTAACAAGCAACCTCAAACTCCAGTGGCTCAGAAAAACAAAGGCTTATTTTTCTCTCAGTCATGTCATGTGTCCGTCACAGGTTGACAGAGGTCTCCAGTCAGTGCACTCATTCTGGGACACAGGCTGATGGCGCAGCCACCCTCGCGAGTACCGCCAGTTGCCATGGCAGATAGGAGAAAGGAACGCTAGAAGGTGTCCCCTGGCGATTAGATATTTGACTGGAAAATGAAACATGAAACTTCTGTTTGTAATTCTTTAGGTAAAACTATTCACGTGGCCCCCACCTCCTCCCAAGGAGGCAGGAAATAGAATCCTTCACATACCTCAGACAGTAAGAGATGATTTGGTGAACAGCACTGATGGCTTTCATACCACAGCTTTACCTCACCTGCTCCCCTCCCCTCCTCGTTTCTCCCCTTCCCTCCCTCCCTTCTTCTCTCCCTCCCTTCCTTCCTTCCCTCCATCATTTCTCTTTTACTGTTTTGAGAAAAAAATGTAGCATAATCTTTGAAGCCAGGCAGAATCTCATTTCTGTTACTCACGGCTGTGGAGGCTGCTTAGGCATGTCACCTGCTCTCAGCCACCGTCCCTAAGAAAAGTTTTCCTTCTGAGGGTTAAATGGAACCGTACGTGGACAAAGTAGGAACTTGACACATGTCTGTTTCCTCCCTCAGTTCATCAGCTTCTCCTTTTTTTTCCTTCTCCATTAAAAAAAAAAATCTTGAAGGAAGGAGCGAGGGCTCGGGGGTCAGGTGTGGGGCTAGAAAGAGAAACCATTTCTGCTTTTATTACATCCTCTACTTCTAGTCAGGTCTTGAGATGACGTGTCAGTGGAAGTCAGTCAACCCGGATCGCTAGAGGTCATCTCAAGGTCATCTCGAGGTGTCGAGAGTTAGCCAAGTAGCTGCTCTGAGAGCCCCGAGAAAATCATCGCCCCGGGAGACCTATCTGAGCCGCTTTTCTCCCGAGAAGGAAGCGTAGTTATGGAGCAGTGCCAGCGCTCGCCAAAGCCCTGGGTGCATCTGAGTCACCAGGGCGTCCCGTGCGTCCCACGGGCTTCCAGCGATTCCGAAGCTGCTGGTCCCTGCACCGTACTTTGAGTAGTGAGGCTCCAGAGGAAAGACATGAAGATGTAGCCCACGTAGGCTGTGGACCTCAGTCGGAATCCTGCTGCACTCCAAGGTTTGGGCAAAACACGTATCTGATCCCAAACTCCATTTCCTCATCTGTAAATCGGGCGACAGTGTTCAAACTACCTCACCGTGTTGTTGGGAGGCTCAAATGAGGTCCTACGGGTGAAGAACTTGGCCAACTGGAAAGGACAGTGACGTGCGAGCTCTCAGCATCGCTTCGGGCTGAGAGCACTGGGCTCTCTTGCTTGGCACGGTCTCATGCAGCAGACGTGGCTGGACGCCTGTCCCACACGCTGTATGGCACATCAGCTTCCAGAGAGATTTACCTGTACACTGACAAGTGTCAGAAAAAACGCGGGAGAGGAAGTACTAAGTCTGGACCACGTACACGTATGTGTGGGCAGGGGCTCTGATGGGAGGTTTGGGGGTGGCCCGAAGCTAAGAAAAGTTGGTTATAAATGGTCGACGTGACGGCATCCTAACCAAATAGGACGTGTTAAACCAGACCACTGGCAATGAGACCCTCCTTTTTCTTATGGGATGCGGTGATAAAGAAATTACATAGTTATTTGAGAGGAACATAAATAAAGATTAATAGGTTAATGAGTTATTTTCCTTTCATTACTACACTATTGTACTTTATTATAATTGCTTTGCACTCATTTAATTAAATTTGAACTGGGGCCAACACAAGATAATTTGTTTTCCCTGTACTGAACAATGAGTATGCAGATTGGATGTGCTGAAGCGGTAATCAGGCCTCTGTTTGCAACACTTTTCTACTCTGAGTAGACATTATAATTGATAATTTGATTGTTGCCGCACTCTGTGCAATATATTTTAAAGCAACATTAACATAATGGAAATTATGTTGTGAGCTTCATCTCAGCTTTTCACGGAGAGGCTATCTGGTTCCTCGGGGTAAACCAATGAGGGTCTGACGGAAGCAGCTCGCTGTGTCCTCTTCTCTCTGTCTCTCTGTCTGTCTCTGTCTCTCTGTCTCTGTCTCTCTCTCTCTCTCCATCCTTTTTCCTGTCTGCTCCCTTTTTCCTGTTTCTTCCTCCCCCTTTTCATTCTCCTCTTTTCCGTCTTTTCTCCATTTTTCCTTCTCTCCCTCCCCTTCTCTTTCCTCTCTGTCCTCCATTCATAAACGCATTCACTTCCTTCTCTTGCCTGGTCCTCTAGATTCACAGAAGAACGCAGAAGGGTGGCCTAAGGAGTGTTGACAGCAACCACTCGCCAGTTGCATGTCCTAATTTTGAGACCTGTTCACATCCGGGACATTCAGGAGGAAAAGCAAACAGGTGCCTTTCCCACAAACAACCAAATGAGAAATTATTCAAGGTGGTCAGGCCAACAGCCAACACCACACTTTGTGCTGTCAATGAAGGTAATGGATTGATTGACAAGGTGGTCATTGGCTCTTTAGGGCGTTTCTGCAAATATTGGCAGATAAGGAAAAAGCCACTGGGAAGAAAAAAGCCACCGGCATTCCTATTGTCTGAATTCCATTCTTTCCTTGGAGCCGTGAACACTTTTCTTGAGAAGATGTGGCTCTTATCCTGATAATACATTCTGGGACTCATTCTCTTTGGCCCAAGGGTTTCCTGCCCCACAGTGCACAGGAGGTGTGACATTCTGTTTAAGACTCGCAGGCCGGAGATCTTGGGCACAGGTGGGGAAACCTTGTGCCCAGGTGACTTCTGTTGAATTTTCATAACTCTGTATATATTTGTTTCTGTGTTTGTTTTGGGAGGAAAAACACCTGTGAGTGTTTGGAAATGACTGTGTTTGTTTTGGAACAACTGAAGGAGAGGGGTCTGCGTGTACTTTGTCCTCCTCGAAATCATCTGGGCCCTGAATTTGTTGCAAAAATCTAATTTCTTTGAAGAAAAGCCTGCTCTTTAATCTCTCTGCTCTTTCTAAGGCTTCGGCACCTACACTCAGGCTTCTGTTAGATTTTCGAACTCTGTGTCAGTGTGGAGGGAAAACATTTCTGTGGAGCGGGTGACTTTTTGGAGATGGCAGCTTTGTCTATTAATTTTTTATAAACGGATGTATTAATTTTCTCCACTGGAGTGTCAGCGCTGGCTCTGAGTGTCCCTTTTTACTGTTTTTTTTTTTTTCCTGTTTTCTTTCTACATTTTTGTTTTTCATAGATTAAGTGAGACCTTGACTAATTCTCACACCAGTCACCCCGTTCGGGAGCAGCAGCACTTCTAAGATTTGCTTTTTATTTCACTGTCCCCTTATCCGTTTGGAGAGCGTGGCTTTTGGTCTCCGTCCTTGTCACAGCATGGACTTCCCTCAGCTGGGTTTACTATTCTAATTATGATTGTAATATTATTATTATTAATTATTTTTACAGAGAAAGGGCCCAGAGACAAGTGTTTTGTTTTGTTTTGTTTTACATTTTACCTCTGTTTAAAAAACAGGAAAGAAAAGAAAAATGGAAAAGAACACAAAGATTAAACTCCAGTTTGCCTAGATGGAGGGTTTCTTCTTGTCCTCAGATGCTGTGTTTAAACCGAGAAGCCCTCAGAGGGGACGTGGTCCCAGCCCAGGACACAGTCCCAGCTTCGTGCATCAGCCCAGCCCTGGCTCTCTGCCTCCAGGGACACTGCTAAGGAAGCCTGCTCCCACACAGGGATGGAGTTGCATTCGTGGAGAGCAGGTATCAGGTATGCAGGTGTACAGCAGTGTCCCACCCGGGGAAACCACGGCGAGGGGCCTCTCTCCATGTCCCCGCCGTGGATTCCTAATACCCGCCGTCTATGCAGACATCATAGCACTTTGGGATATTTAGCTCGGCACCTCGGTTTGTATCTATCCTAACTTGGTTCCTAAGACACGGGTTCAAGTGCAAGGCACTTATTTGGAGATGATCCCAGGAAGTACCAAGAGAGGGATGAGGGATTAGGAGAAGGCGGAGACAGCTAATAAATGATGTCATCCAGCCAGTGGCCAGCGGGGGCGCAGCACGGTTGGGGAGGTTGGGGAGCCAGTGTAGACTTGCCCTGGGAGTTATCTCACGGAGAGGTGAGGAGTCGGGGCTGTTTATACAGCAGCTCTCCTCAATCACTAGTTCTCTGAGACCCCTGCCCTGCGGAGCACGTGGACAGAACAGGCTCTGGACATCAGAGGTGGATCCCGGGTGAGATGCAGAGGCTGGCAACTGGGAGGTGGGCCACGGCAATGCCCATGAGCCCCAAGGCCAAGGCCTGAGAGGCGATGAGCGGGCTATAGCTTCTGTCTGAAAAAATCCCACGTGTGTCTATTCCGTCTCTTCCTAGATTGTAGGCCCCTGGATGGTGAGCTCACGTGTCAGCCCACGTCCCGCAGTGTCCACCTGGAGAGAAATATTTATCATCCCTTCAGCACTCGCTGTGGACGTCAGGACAAGCACAGCACGGGGGAGCCCTGTCGGTCTTCACAGCAGCCCTGCGAGGTGACCTACGGTTCTCCCCATCACACAGGTGAGGAGGCGGGAGGAGGGAGCCCCCTGAAAACGAGTCAGGAAGGAGCCCAAGCTCAGCAGCCCCGCGCTGCAGCCCACCGTTTGGGGCCTCGTGCCGCCGGCCTACAGCTCTGTGAATCTGGACGCTCCAGAGACCCCTGTCCCTCATCTAGAACTGCCACTGGTGACAACTTCTCCTGTGCCTCGTCCTGGGGTAAATGCTTTTCATTAGTTATCTGTTGAATTTACTCACTGAGGCCGAGCGGTATGCCTTGTTCTTCCCATGTCAGAGCTAAGGACAGCGACGTTCAGGGAGTTTGCATCACATGGCGGGTGAGTGGAGGCGTCAGGCGGAGGCACCTGCACCCGCGACCCCCAAGCCGAGACTTGGGGGCGCTGTTTTCTACCTGGCTCCCGCACGGCGGGGAGCGGCCAAGGGGTGAAGGAAATCGAGAAAGAAGGTCGCATCCCCTGACTTGCCCCAGAGAAATAAGGTTGGTCAAGGGTCAGGCCGGAAGTGGGGGTCGTTGAGGACGTCGCGACTGTCCTCCCCCCACCCCGCTTCCTACCAGGGTGGCTCAGGCAGGTGGGGTGGTTGCTGTTCTTTTAATAACCTTTGATGACACGCACAGTGCTTTACGATCTGCTTCCCCTTCACCTGGCGGGGCGCAGGGCCCCGGATTGGAGCCCGCCCTGCGGGCCATTCAAAGCCGCTCCTCCAGCGCTTCCCGGAAGATTCGTGGCGGGGACTGGAGGCCAAGGGCGCAGCAGCGCAGGGTCCCCCGGGGTTTGCATGCCCTCGCTCTATGCATGGGGGGCGCAGGGCAGCAGCCAAACCGGGCCCAGGGGCCACTGTCATTTTGGGGGGCGCTGGAGCAGGTGAAGAAGGGGTCCCTGCCTGTGTTCCCCTCGGAGGCGTGCGGGACACACACTAGGGAGTGCCAGTCGGGGGTCTTCCTCTCTCTCTCTCTTTTCTTCACTAGCTCCTTCTCCCCTTGGCTCCTTCATCCGTCTCTCGCTTCTTCCATTCCCTTTCTGGAAAGGGGAGCCCGGTGTGGTAGAACCAGCATGGCCCAAGAAATCGGGGAGCTGGCGGTGGGTGGTGAAGGGCGTCGGCTGCTGCGTTCGGAGGCGGCGCCTCAGCCGCTGACCCGCCGCGCAGCCTCGCTCTGCTCTCTGGGTCCCAGCCCCAGTCCGTGCCACGGGCCCACAGACCAGATGGTGGTTTCCAGCTCTTTTGCAAAGACAGTCGAGTTCTTTCTATGTTCTTTGAGGTTAATTTTGAGCCTGTAGGGTAGATTCTACATTAAAAAAAAAATTCAAGATCATTGGCGTTCTTTGAAAAACCAGATCTGGCGGCCTTGGACTCACGCCGCCCCACGCCGTCCGTCTGCTGGTGCCGAGTTCTGCGTGCGGCCCCCACCCAGAGCCCACACTCGGGGTGTCTCATCCTCACCCTGCTTCTGGCTTCTGAGAGGCTGGGGAACGATACAACCCTCCAGGGACCTCGGACGCTCCTCAAAATAAGTACGGATAGCGAACGGTTCACACGCCTGTGCCTTTGCTGTGCTAGAAACGCTGAAAACAAAACAAAACGCAACGAAAGGCAGCGATGACCTGGACTGACCCGAGACAGTGGCAGAAGAGACGTGTCTTTCCTGCTCACACAATTTCCACGTTTCCTCCACACGTGGGAGCTCACGGATCCTCCAGCCCAGAGGGCCAGGGTCTGCTCGGGCATTGTGAGGTGGGGAAGCTGAGGCTCAGAGAGGTGGATGACTAACCCGGCATCACAGAGCTGCTGACGGCCAACGCCTAAGCTGAGCTCTGGTTTGCTCGCTCCGGGTCCGGTGCCTCTGCCCTCTAGGAAGCCCCTGCACCCCACTTTGAACACCGCCTTATGTTTCCCCATCTCTCTGGCTCCTCTAACAACTTGGCAGGTGTGCAGGGCAGCTGTTACGAAACACGTTGCAACAGATAAGGAAACACACAGCCAGGTCGATTGCCGTAAAAGCAGAAGCGGTTTTCTCTGTGGCATAATTTTAAGGGAGGAAAAAAGGAGCAGGGCCAGGAGAGATCAAAGGCTTCCACGCACCAGTCTCCCTCACTTTGCAGAGCTGGAGACATAAGTGTGAATTTTTTTTCCTTTTTTTTCTTCTCTCCCTCCCTTTTTGTTTTTTTTTTCCTACAAAAACAAAGAATTAAATAACAGTATTTTAGATTTTCAAAATGCTACATAAACTCCTGCTACTCTTCTCAAAATACATAAAAGGCAGAGTGAGATGCTGAGCTCTGTGTCCCAGCTCAGGCTACTGAATCAGCAGTGGAGCCGATAAGTCCGCTCCCACCCGACAGCTTAGGCACACGGCGGAGAGCGAACCCCAGATGCTGTGGGACTCCAGCGTGAGCCAAGCTAAGTCTCTAAGACGTGTTGCTTCTGTTTCCGGAACATCTACAATGTGCTAGGTATCTGCTGGATCCTTTATATACAAAATCTCATAAATCCACAAAATATTCCTAGGAGGGCGCATTGTTATCTCTGTTTCACCACCGAAGAAGCTGACGCAGGCCCCGAATGCCCAGAATGCAGCCCAAGGTCACCCCGCGAGCCTGGGTCTGACTCCCATGCCCGCATCCCCTCCGCCGGCCTGATTCTGCAAAAGAAAAAAAAAATTGTGCGTAACGCTTCCCCTTCACTAATATTCGAGTGAGTCCAGACCTTTCCTTAATCCATTTATCCCCAGCGACCCCTCCCCAAATATTTGGGGCTTTCCTACACATCTTCTGGGATTGTCTGAGGTGAGATAGTGTTTGGGCTATTTTGCCATCAAAGAAGCTTCAGCAACATCAAAAGAAAGACATCATCCTGCATAGCAGCCAATCCTGCGCTGGAGTCAGCTCTTGGTTCTCCATTGGGCTTGGGGTTGTCACTTTTAACGACCCTTTGAAAGGGAGTAAAGCTGCTTTACACTGAGTAATGAACATCAGGAAGCAGAAAGCCCGTGCCACACCCTTGACGTGGCGTTCCTCCTGGAGGAGGGAGTAAACATTAACCAGAAGGCAAACACGGAACATCGGAGAGGTGCCGCGTGGAGCAAACAGCTAGGGAAGCTGGATAGCAGTAGCTAAGCTCATGGGCTTGGAAATCAGCCAAAGTCTGGGTTCAAATCCCTTCTTTGATACTTACTAGCAGCAAGTTATTAGGCAAATTACTTAACTGCTTTTCGCCTTAATTTTCCCTGTAAATCTGGGGTGATAATAATATATTCCTCTGAGTCTTGGTATATAGATTAAATAATATAATGTATAGAGCCTATTTAGGAGAGCGTCTGGCATTATTATGGGCTCAGTCAACGATAGCCCTTATTACCTCCAATTAAACCACAATTAACCTGTTTTCAGGCTCTCTCAAATTTCTTTGCTATGCTCATATTTCACGAAAAAAGTCACATCGGAGGTTTTCTTACAGTCTTCTTAAATTTCCAGAGCATGTTCTGTGGTCACTGCAGATTCAGGCTCAATCGCCTACACTGTGATGCTGTCAGGCCTGGCAGTAAGGACGGCTCCTTGAGGATGAGCAGGGACAGAAGCCCAAAGGAAGAGCGTGACGTGTCCCCTGGACCGTACTTGTGGAGCAAGGAAATTAGACGGGATGCAAACAGGTTTTTAGAAACGTGCAGAACAGACTTCAAGGAGAATGCCAATGCCAACGATTAACCCAAGTCCCAGTCTTGGGTAGGAACTTCCTGGTCCACTCACGCCCTGCAGAAATGGAAACTGGCAGAGACTGGAAAACAGCAGCCACAAGACAGAAAACAAGCTCCTGGTTTGTAAGAGGCAGCATGAAAGCCGACACCAGCCCTTCCTGAAAAGAGAAAAGGAGGGTATCCCTTAGCGGTGCATGCTCTCTGAGATGAACGTGCTGATTCTGGCCGGGTACAAAAGTCTTCTGTGCCGTTTGCGATACCTTATTATGAAAAGGATATTGTGCTATTAGCGAGGCTCAGGGCACTACAGCCGGAGTGATCAGGGGCGCAAAGGTCCGTGGGTATTTTAAAAGGAGAGCGAAAGCAGGCTGGTATTCTCCAGCCAGAGGAAGGTTGGGAGGGGGAGAGTGACAGAGTAACACAGCCTTCCAAAGTGAAACCAGAGAACAGAAGCTACAGAGGCTGTTGGAGTTCGTCATTCTTCCTCCCTGCCTCCCTTCCACTGGGTTCAAATCCCGTAACCCAAACAAGGCAGGACAGTCCACAAGAAGTGTGTATTAACAAGGGCATTTTGTGTTTGGGCATATAAAAAATATTAAACCTACCTGGGAACCAAACAGAGGAAGGAGAAAGAGGGGTGATGCATTACAGAATTAAGGCAAGGGCTGCCCATAGCAAGCATTCCGATGATTTGGGGACAGCGTCACCTCATCGCAGAAAAGGACAAAGGAAACCAAGAAATATTGAGCAGTCTGTTCCATAACTGCTTTTGAAGTCAAACACCTGTCTGTGTTCAACCCTCGCTCATGAGCTGTGTGAGTTTGGGCAAGTCCTTTAACTTTTCTGAGCCCCGGGAGCAACGCAAACCCCTACCTCGTTGCCTTTTTGTGAAGATTAAAAATAGTAATGTACATTAACTACCTGGAATAGGGCCATGGAACGGGCACTCACGAGCTTGTAGTTATTACTGTTCTTACAGTTATTATCAGTGTTGTTCCATCTAGCATTCCTGGGAGGTGGTTCATGTTTTATACGTGAGGAAACCAAGACTCAGGTTAAATATTTCGCTCAAGGTCATCCAGGCAGTAAAACGTTGGAGCTTGTATTTGAACCCTAGTTTGTCTAACGCATTCACTCCCCATCCTGCCTCACGGCAGGTGATAAAAGGAAAGAAAAACTCTTACATGCTAGCTAAGCTTAATCCAGGCTTTCTTCATAAATACCCATTTCTCTAGAAACCTAAATAATTAGCACATATTTATATGATTTCTACATCTCCGAGGGCTCTGCGGGTCTCAGTGAAAACCTGACTTATATTTGGAGATCCTGGGGAAATGAACACGCTCAGAAGTCAAAATAAGTGGGACACGGGGACTACTTGAATTATAGTCAAATAAAAATAGCTTTCAAGACAATAGCTCGGAAAGGGAGGGTTCTGTTTCTTAGCAAGTGATCGTGGAGTATCTCTGAAGACCCGCAAAGCCGCTGTGGGCACGGACAGATTCCTGCCCTCGGCAAGCTTACCGTTGTTCCTTGGAGGTGCCTACGTGTACAAGTTGCTCTTATGTATCATTCTCCCTTATTTCTTGCTTAGAGTTCAGAGTTTGGATTTTGTTCAAGACAGTCTAGCCTCAACAGTGCCTGGCCTAAAGCAATCCAGACGACCCATCGTCGTCTGCCTGTGATAGGTCCAGGATGGGAGTGTGGGCCGGTGCTAGCTGAGGAGATGTAAGGAAATGTCTGCAGGAAACTTCTGGGCTCTCTTTCTCTGGCAAGAGACACATGGGAGAAGAGCACTTCTCCTGTGCCTGCTTTGTTCCTGCTTGGTATGCCGGTTTGTGATGTGATGCTTAGGGCTACAGCAGCCGTCTTGCAACCATGAGGGGAGGCACTGCTGATACATTAAGAATGGCAGATCAGAGAGACAGAAAGAGCCAAAATTTTTGATGACATCATTAAACTGCTGTGCCAGTCTTGGAACCAGTTACTTCCACATACCTTGCTATATCAGGCAACTAAATGTTTTTATTGCTTAAGCCAAGGTTACTTGGTTTCTGTTACCAGGTCAATTAAGATGAGACTATCTTGGGATGAGGACTGGGTATGTATGCTTTAGAAATTTCTCAAATCCCACAAAAAGGGTTAAGGTTGAGAACCGCTTCTCTACCCCCATGAAAATCTTATGCATCATTAGAGCTTTTGAGAGGAGGAAGAAACTTCTTTCTGGGTGGAGTATCGGTGAAAACTTGCAGAGAAGGCAGCATTTGCTTTTCTTTGGGTGGGATAGCCAGGATCTGGGCCTGTGAGGATAAGAGAGAATGGTGTTTGAGTGAGCACAGCCCCGAGAAGCAGAGGCTGTGTGTAAGGAAGGGCAAGTAGCTCTGTTTGGCTGAACCACAGGGTATGAAAGTAGGAGATGAGGCTGGAAAGATGCTTTGGGGCCAGACCGGGTATGGGGCGGACTAAGGACTTGGTGTATGATACCGAGCTAGTGGCTATAGAGGATGAAAGAAGTTTAAGACCCTGGCTGTACCACTGAAATACTTCCAAAGCAGTTGTGAAGACAAGGAATATTCATGTGAAACTCAGGAACGCAAAGAAGCCTCAGATAAGTAAGCTTCCCAGGAGTTGGCACAAGGAGAAATAGCCTTAGGATGTCACAGCTGGGGAGAAAGGTTTGAGGTAGAAGAGGATCGTGGAGTCGTAGGATGTTAGAGCTGGAAAGATGCCAACTGGCTCAGTGTCTGGCTTTCTAAGTGATACTGAATTGCATTTATGACGTTCTTGGGAAATGAGCCACTGGACTCTGTCTAACCTTCCAGAAGAAGGATTTCACGGGTTTGCGTCTTTCATTGGACAGTTTCAATGATCAGTTGGGTTATTTTCCATTACATTATCCCAGAATTCATCTTCTTATACCTTTAGCCTGATGACCCTAGTTTGGCCCTACTAGTCCAGGTAGGATAAGCCGGTGGTGCTATTATTCCGTGATATCAGTGCCTCGAGTTCCCTTCCCAAGGCCTCACAGTAGTTGAAGTTTACTTCCCTGCCCCTCAACTTTGAGATGGCTTGATTCAGGCCGCTGGGATGTTGGTGGCTGTGATGCCAGCAGAGGCTTTTAATGTGTGTGCCCCTTCAGGAATGCCCTTTTGTGCATTCCAGCATGACGAGAAAAATATTCCCAGGGGCACCTACTGATTCCCAGAGAAAAAGAAACATATGGAACAAAACTGAGGCCAGGCCACAACCTGGAAACAAGCCCAACTACGCCTACACCAGAGCAGTCCAACTCCAGGCCACCCCCGCCAGCTGCATGAGAGGTAAATAGAGGTAAATGTGGCACCAGCTGACTAAAACGTACAGCAACAAAGAATAGGTTTACTCCCTGTTACACTCGAATGCTCTTCAAATAGATGGCGGTCACTGTTATTTCCTGAAATATTACCATTTTGTTCTCATTTATCCCGAGTGCTGATAACTATTCCTTGGGTGACATGCATTCCAAACCCCTCCTGTGTATAATTGCTCACTCTTTCACCCAGAACTGAGCACACAATACTCCAGAGGTAATATGCCCCTCACAGAATCTATTAGGATCATCACAGCTCTTCAACTGAAAAGAATACTTTATTACTGTGTTACCGAAATGGCTTAAAATTGCTTTAAATACAAAAAGCAGTTCCGTTGTTGGGTCATACTGAGCTTTGGGTTAATTAAAACCCTCCTATCTTTTCTGACGCGACTGCTGTCAGGCTAGCTCTCTGATCCTGCACATACATAGCTGACTTTTTTTATTTTGATGTTAAATACAGATTCTATTACTCTTAAATTATACATGATTGGTTTTGACAAACTAACCTGGTCTGTTGATACAATCTGACTCCTCCTGCCATCAGATGTAGATACCAACCGTTCCTCCCCTATCGATGCCCTCTATCAATCTGGTTAGCATTCCTGCTATATCTTCACCCAAATCACCAAAGAAAGACTACTGAACACAACAAGGATAAATATAAGAACTTTATGGCCTGTCTCTAGAGATTTCTGGGCTGAGGATGAGTATGGTTGGTTGGAATCGGCAGCAAATCCCCTTTTAATTGTCCAGTCATCCTATTAAGAGTGACTGAGCCAGAGGCCTTGCTTAGATCAATGTTTATCAGTGAAGTAACTTCATCGAAAATGGAAATTGGTTGGTATGGTATGATCTGCTCTTGGAGAACTGATATTGGGTCTTAGTAATTATCCTTTTCATTTCTAATTCTTCCCTCTATTCTTGTGTGCTATTTCTGAGTAAAATTTAATCGAAGACCTACATCATCAAGGTTAATATAACAGTGTGTTACCACAGTGTCGCAGCTCGTTATCGGCAACTTTATGTCCGTAGAGCTCACCTTTTTCCTTTTGTTTTTGTCAAAATGTTATTTCTATGATTTAAATAGGTAATAAGTGGGAACATGTAAAAAATATGTGCAAAGCTTAGACAGTGAAAGGTAGTCCCCACATCTCAAGTCTACCATTCTGTTTCTAGTTTATGTTATCTTTCCAGAAATATCCGATATTCTGTGCATTTACAGTCACACACACACACACACACACACACACATGTGCACACACGAGCACACATGCGTATCTTCCTATAGAACAGGTAGAATCCTGTACTGTACACACTCTTCTGAATGCTGCTTTCGCACGTGAGAGTAAATCTTCTTGGCCATTTCGCATTGGCAAACCTAGACTTGCCTTATTTTTTTAATAGCTGTGCAGTTCTCCATTGTATGGATCCATTTTGTGCCGATGGCTATTTAGGTAATATCGCCTCTTTAACAGAGTCTCAACTGTAACATAATCAACAATGGTTTTGTTTGCTCACAACTATGCAATCTGCAGTGGGTTTGTCTGGGCAGTGCTGCCGGTGTTGGCCATGTTCGTTCCTGTAGATGCATTCAGCCGGCAGGTCGATTTGGGGATGGGCTCAGTTGGCACATGGGGGTGGCTGAGTTTCTCGCTCTCACTCCAGGTAGTCTTAGGGCTTCTCTCTTTCCCCATGAGCCCACCATAGCCTCTCTCTATGGCCTCTCCAGCAGAGTAATGGGACCTTCTTAAAGCTTAGGCCAGAAACTGGCCTGTCTTCACTCTGCTATATTCCATTGGTTGGACCATTTCACAGGCTCAGCCCAGATTCAAGAGGAAGTGACTTCACAAGGGTGCGGACGTAGGAAGATGTGCTTCACTGGAGCTGCCAATCTAAGAGACTACTGCAAGGGACTTCGGGGGAAACTAACGAGTTAAAGGATCAGGGCATCCAACAGATGTACATCTCCTTTTATCGGATTTGCGATATTTTGTTTGAAAAGATAATCACACTTTTTGATAATGGCCGAAAATCACTAATTTACATCATGGGGTTATAAGAGGATTGAGAGAGATCATCCAAACCCTTCCCCTTCATTTGACCGATGAGAGATCTGAAAATGTAAAAGGTTAATGGACAAAAAAATGACACCGTTCTCCCGACTCGTGGTCCCAGGATCAGCACCCCAATTCTTTATACCCCTTCTTATCCTTTCCTGTTTCCTGCTGATTTCCCATCCGTGGGCTTCAGCCCATTCAGTGCCTGGTTTAACAAATATTTATTGAGCACCTGCTACGTTCCGGGCGCAGTTCCGGGTCATTATTTCAGTGATGCAGTGCCGGAGCTGACTAGGAACACGTCACGAACCCGCTCGTGCTCACCTCTACTCCAAGTCTGGAAACGTCACGTTGGTAGCTTAACATCAGCCATGGCGGGAATATCTACAGCATAAAAATTGGCAAGTGCTATCAATTGAGCCTTTTTTTTTTTTTTAATTTTACTATCCCAAAGAGTTGGTTGTTAAACATTTACCAGTGCACGCTGGACTTAACCTTAAGTCAGATTCTCTTTCGGGCTGAGAGAGGTTCCCCGACCCTGGTGCGTGCTGACTCTAGCTCTCTGTATTTTCATTCATTCATTCACTTGTTCAGTAAATATTTATTGACCAACTGTCACTTGCAGGCCCTGTCTAAAGGAAGCAGTCCTTACTCTTTACCAGGCAAAAACATGGGCCTCGTGTTGCCAGATCTGATTTTTTAAGAGAAGCTGGTGATCCAGAGGTTTGTGTAGAATTGCCCAATTTTTAAATATGGACAGCACATTCAAACATTTTAAAAACGATCACCTGGGCCCAACTAAGCACATCTTTAAAAGTTGTATTTGTCATAGGAGCCTCTAGTGTGAACCTCTGTCCTCATCCCAACAATAGCGTATGCCGTCCAGGCCCCAGCCTCTCCCTTCTTCCTTTCCCACCGGTCTCACTGCGGTGAAACCACCTGGAAATCCAGACGCTTGCGTGGTACTCCACCTTCCACCCTCTGTCTATCGTGGTGAGTTTTACATGTGGATCCTTTGCTTAAAGACCTTTTGGGGCTCCCTAGTAGCGCCCGCTTCTCCAGCCTCACATTCCACTCTCGACCGAGCTACCCTGGTCCTTCCGTTTCTGGAACAGCCCGCGCTGCTTTCTGCCACAGGCCCTTTGGACTCGCTGTTTCTTCTCCCTGGAACTTGGCACTTTCACCTCATGAACTCGGCACAGAGATGATCTACTCAGGGAATCTCCATTCTCCTAGACCAGATCAAGTGCCTCGAATTTATCCTCTGTTATTACCATCTTTTCCTCTCTTGTACTGTTGTGGCGGCCACGAAAATGCACTCTCGAATCTCGTGCTGAGGGGAGCATCACCACCTGGCACCCCGAGCTGCTGGACTCTGAATCCACCACCATCTGTCTCTGAGGCCACACTCTCTAGTAGGAATACCAAGGCTGGTCCATTCTTGAGAACGGGAGACCTTTCCAGAAGGCAGGACTTCCTTCGAACTACACTGCAGTCCAAGATGACCCCTCTCTCTCCTTCACAGAAGCACTTCTCTCTCTGCCGTGTCTCCAGGCTTCTCTGGCTTCCTCCCTATTTTCACACCCCAACCCCAAAAATCTCTTGGCTGTTTAGTCTTATCTCGGTGTCTATTTCTTAGAGGACCTGAACTAACACAAGCATCTATTATGGTAATAAATTTGTATTTATATGTGCGTTTTGTTGACAAATGCTTACCTCCCAGACTAGACCGATGGCAGGATTAGTTCAGGGGTATCTTTCTCTTTGGCTTAACATTAAATCCCAGCAATTCCCACAGGGCCCGGCGCACAGTAGGTACTCAGGAAACACCTACCGATTTAACAGACGAATAAAACAATTGAAAAGACAATGTGTTATGAAAATATAAGGTATGGTTACGTGCAGTGTATGCTCGTCCTAACTGTAGGCTATGCTAATTTCAAAATGGAAAACTGAAATTGGGGTGTGTCCCCTGGAGAAGAAGGTAAATAAACATAAGACCAATTCAGCCAGGCCAAGTAGTCTACGTAGTGATTTAGGGACTTAGAATTGGATTGCATTTCAGTGTATCTGGAGGGAGATCTGGTTTCTCCTTTCCCTCACCCACGGTAATTTGGTAATGGAGAATATACTGAATTAGCAAGAAGAGTCAACCTCAGAAGTAGAAGACAGTGAAAGCAGTTGGCAAAGGAGTTTTGAGACCTGATTAGCTTGACGTCTACCATGACCCAGATCAGGATCTTGGGCAAGTCACGCTCCCTTTTCAGATTTTGATATTCCCATCTGCACCATGAGACGGTGGCCTGGGGACTCAGAGGCACTTCTAGCTCAGACGACCCTGGACCCTACAGGGAGTGGATGTAGGTCAAGGGTGGAGTGTCCTCTTCCTTGTTCCTTACCGTATTCCCGGTATCTGCCACAGTGCTTGGTAGTCAGAGGCTCTCAGCAAGTCTTGCTGGAATGAATCAATAAAAACCTGAAAGAAGGAGCCCTCCTCTTGCCCCTGGGTACACAGTGTTTCAGGGCCCCAATCTGTGCTAGCAGGAAAGGCAGGAAGCAGCTGTTTACCTTCGAGGGAGCGGTTGGGTGATGTGCCTGTGTAAACAACCATTTGCCCAGGTGTCGAGAGGAGCAACTGAGAGAGAATACACATTTATTCCTTTCCTTATGGTAATGAACCAGAAATCCCAGCTTGTCTCTCTATGTTTTTCCAGGCGACACTGGAGTGGGAGCCTGGTTGTTTTTTTTTTAAGACCCACCTGGGGCCAGCCAAGACTCCTACCCTCACTCTCCCCAAGTCACTCCTTCTCCAGAGTTATCTTATTTTTGAACGCATTTGCCTGCTCATGGTCTGTATCCTTCTACTAGAATAGAGACACCTGGAGAGTAGGTCATTTGTCTTGTTCAATGCTCTCTCCCTAACCTCAGTAAATAGATGTTGATCGAATGGACAAGTGAGGTTTGCTCAAAGCCTGGTCTAGTGCAATCGCCAGCCTGAAGTGGGCCTGAAATTCCAGCCACTAGAGTCACCTCTTCAGGAGAAGTCAACATTCTTCACTGGATCATGACACAACCACTTTCACAGTTTTTGTCATAGTTCCTATTATTTACTTAACATAAATTTTCTAATTTATCTCTCGCTTTTGCTTTAAATAAATTTATTTAAAATGCCCATTGTATGTCATGACTATTAATGGAAACCAATATTACTTTTCTTAAACAGAAAGTAACCGTAAAAGTAAATACAATAATGACAAACTTTAGTGCCAAAGGAACCGTGGATGAAATTCTATTTCAAAATATTTTTTTCCTTTGTAATACTAGGCATTGTATTGTATACATTTACAAATATTATTTGGATATAGGGTTCATAGGTGTCACCAGACCTCCAGAGGAGCCTGTGGCATCTTCCTTAGGAACTCAGGAAATAGCTAGTCACATACAAGAGAAACCTCAGAATGCTATCAGCTAATTTCTCTGCAGAAGCTTTGCAGGCCAGAAGGGAGTGGCAGAACATATTTAAAGTGTTGAAATCAAAGAACTTACAAACTAGAACACGTTACCTGGCAAGGTTATTCAGAATTAAAAGAGAGATAAAGCATTTTCCAGACAAGAAAAACCAAAAGAGTTTATCACAACTACACCAGCTTTACAAGAAATGTTAAAAGGTCTTTTTTAAGCGAAAAAGAAAGGCCAAATATAAGAAAATATGTTAAAGAAAAAAAATCTCACGGATAAGTCAAACGTATATAAGGAAGGCAATGGATCAGCTACTTTAAAAGCTACTATAAGGGTTAAAAGAAAAAAGCAAAATCAACTATAACTACAATAAATAGGAGAAACAAAACCAAAATATCTAAAAAATGACTCAAAAACAAAGTGCGGGATAAGGGAAGTAAAAATGTAGCACTTTAAGAATGTGTTAGAAAAAAAAGTGCATTAGGACTTAAACGCCTATCAGTTTAAAATAGACTGCTATATATATATACACATAGGCCAATATACATAAACCTCATGATAACCACAAACCAAAAACCTACAAAAAATAAAGAGAAAGGAACCCATACATAACACTAAAAAACCCAGCAAACCACAAAGGAAGAGGCCAAGAGAAGCAAATAACAGAGGAGAACTACAAAAGCAACCAAAACGATGAACAAAATGGATGAAGTAGATACCTATCAATAATTGTTTTAAATGTAAATGGACTAAATGTTCCAATCAAAAGATATATAGAGCGGCTGAATGGATAAAAAGCGTGATCTACCTATATGCTGCCTACAAGAGACTCATTGCAGATTGAAAGACACAGACAGACTAAAAGCAAAGGGATGGAAAAAGGTAATCCATGCAAATAGAAATGAAAAGTAGCTTCAGTAGCAATACTCATATCAGACAAATAAACTTGAAAACAGACTATAAAAAGAGACAGAGAAGGGCATTCCATAATGATAAAGGGGTCATTCCAAGAGGAAGATAGAACATTTGTAAATATTTACGTGCTCAATATAGGAGCACATAAATATGGAAAGCAAATATTAACAGACATAAGGGGAGAAATGGACAGTACCACAATAATAGGAGATTTTAATACCTCACTTACATCAATGAATAGATCACCTAGACAGAAAATTAGTTAGAAAATACTAGCCTTAATTGATAGATTAGAAGAGATAGAGTTAATAGACAAATACAGAACATGTCACCCAAAACTGTGGAATATACATTCTTTTCAAGAACATGGAACATTCTCTAAAATAGATCATATGTTAGGCCACAAAACAAGCCTCAATAAATTCAAGAATATTGAAATCATATTAAGCATTTTTCCTACCACAATGGTATGAAATTAGAGGCCAATTAAAAGAACAAAACTGGAAAAAAACAAACAGGTGGAGAATAAACCACATGCTACTAAACAACCAATAGGTCAATAAAGAGATCAAAAGGGAAATTTTAAAAACCTTGAGACAAGTGAAATTAGAAACACAACTTTCCAAAATCTATGGGAGCAGCAAAAGCAGTTCTAAGAGGGAAGTTCATAGTGATACAGGCCTACCTGAAGACACAAGAAAAATCTCAGATAATCTAACTTTATACCTAAAGGAACTAGAAAAAGAAGAACAAGACCCATAATAAACGGAAGAAAGAAGTGATAAAGATCAGGGAAGAAATAAATGCAATAAAGACTAAAAAAAATAGAAAAGATTAATGAAACTAAAGGCTGGTTCTTTGAAAAGATAAACAAAATTGATAAACTTTTAGCCAGACTCATCCAGAAAAAAAGAGAGAAGGCCCAAATAAATAAAATCAGAAATGAAGGGAAGAAGTTACAACCTACACCACAGAAATATAAAGGATCATAAAAGAATACTATGAACAATTTTATGCCAACAATTTGGACAACATAGAAATGGATAAATTTCCAGAAGCATACAACCATCCAAGACTGAATGAAGTAGGAAGAAATAGAAAACCCGAACAGACCAGTTACTCAAAACAAAATTGAATCAGTCATCAAAAAGCTTCCAACGAATGAAAGCTCAGGATAACATGGCTATGCAGGTGAATTCTGCCAAACATTTTTAAAAGAATTAATGCCTATCCTTCTCAAACTCTTTGAAAACATTGAAGAAGGAACACTTCCAAACTCATTCTACAAGGTCAGTATTACCTTGACACCAAAGACACAACAACAGCAAAAGAAGAAAATTATAGGCCGATATCCCTGATGGACACAGATGCAAAAATCCTCAAAAATTTGGCAAATTGAATTCAATAATACATTGAAAGGGTCATACATCATGATTAAGTGGGATTTATTCCAAGGATGTAAGGATGGTTTGATATCCACAAATCAATTGACATGACACACTACATAAAATGAAGGGTAAAAATCATACGATCGTATCAATAGATGCAGAAAAAGCATTTGATAAAATTCAACATCCATTTCTGATAAAAAAAAAAAACTCTCAACAAAGTGGATGTAAAGAAAACATACCTCAGCACAATAAAGCAATATATGACAAATCCACTGCTAACGTCATACTCAACAGTAAAAATCTGAAATCTTTTTCTCCAAGATCAGGAACAAGACAAGAATGCCCACCACTCCTAGCCACAGTAATCAGACAAGAAAAGGCATCCAAACTGAGAAGAAATAAAACTATCACTATTTGCAGGTGACATGATACCATATATAGAAAACCTTAAAGACTCACCGAAAAACTATTAGTGTTAATCAATGAATTCAGTAAAGTTGCAGGATACAAAATTAATACTCTAAAATTTGTTGCATTTCTATACACTAATGATGAGCTATCAGAGAAATTAAGAAAACAATCCCATTTATAATTGCATCAAAAATAATAAAATACCTAGAAATAAATTTAACCAAGGAGGTAAAAGACCTGTACTCTGAGAACTATAAGACAGTGATGAAAGAAATCGAAGATGAAAAAAATAAATAGGATAGATTGCGTTCATGGATTAGAAGAGTTACTATCATTCGAATGTCCAAAACACCCAAAGCAATCTATAAAGTCAATGCAATACTTATCAAAATACTAATGGCATTTTTCATAGAACTAGAACAAATAATCCTAAAATTTATATAGAACCACAAGAGATCCAAAATCGCCAAAGCAATCTTGAGAAGAACAAAATCGGATGTGTCACATACCCTAAATTCAAACTATACTATAAAACTGTAGCATTTATGCTGAAATTCCAATTTCTTTAGAGTATTAATCATGATCACTTTAAAATCCATATCTAATAACTCCAACATCAGGATACTATCATCTATTTTTTCTGTCATGTAGTTTTGTCTTCTGAAGTGACTAGGAGCTTAAAATTACATGCCAAGTGTTGTATATAAAAAAGTAAGATAATTTGAGTCTCCGGGTAACTTCATTTTCTTACAAAGCAAATTTGCTTTTACTTTTAGCAAACTGAATAGAGGCAGATTACCTAATCCAGTCGAAGACTGAGTTTATGAAAACTGGACTTCCTTCTTTGGGAGGGCTTGTTTATTTCTGGTTTGCCCATATTTCTAGGGTATAGGCTTTTGTTGATGCCACCTGAAAACCTGGGATGCTTATCACGGCTGCTTTTCCTTACTGGGTTCTGGACTCCCATTTTCTCCTTTAGTGCGGTGAGACGGCCGACAGCATTGCTCAGCTTCTTTGCTCTCAGCCACTGCTTGTGCATCAGATTAAGGCCCCGAATGCTGAGCTCCCCTCTTTGCCTCTTCGCAAGGATTTTAGCCCCTCAAGTCATTGCAGCTTTGGTAGCTCTTTGATGCCTGCAGACCAAATAATCAGATATTTTGTCTGGTTTTTCTAGTTGTCCTTGGCTGATGGATTGGTGTGCAGCAAACAAGTATGTACCATTGCAAGCTCCAGGATATACCGTTACGTGGGAAAAGGAAGCTACAAAATAATATGTGTGCTATGAGCCTATATTCATTAAAATAAATATATTAATATTTTGTTAGAATACACACAGAAATACAACCTGAGAAAGGACTCACCTAACCATTTACATGGTTACCCATTATTCAGTATTTCGTTTTCTGTGCTATACATTTTCGTAATGTTTCGACTTCAGTTTTCAGTGAGGATTGATTCATATATAAGGGGAAAATAATAAGGTGATTTCAAAGAATTAAAGCAATAAAAATAGCATAATAGACAAAGCATCTGGAAAGTGAGCTTGTCTTTATCCCTGTTTACTAACCGGAGAAAGCCAAGTTTACAGGGTATCCAGCTTTACAGAGAGAGACAGTAGTTTGGTTAGACTCATGCTATATTACAGTAGCTTCCCCTTACTAAGCTACATTCAGGAGAGGTCCCTTAGCTCAGGGATTTTTCAGATTGGTGAGTTACCTGTGGGGATCCAAAAATACTGTTTCTTGTTATCTACTTGATCTGTAAGTAAAAGGGAAACCAAAATTATAGAAATGTTCCAACTTTTAGAAAACACTTACTTAGCCAAACTAAAGCATGCAACTAATTTAAAAAGAGCAAGATCTTCTTAAAGAGAGACAGTCACACAGAATGCTACAATTTACATAAGGGCTCAAGGTGGAAACTCCATCCCATTGTTTTTTAAGCACATACCGAAATGCAAATTTGGAAGTTAATACTGAGCTAATGTTCATCTTATTCATTCTATGACCATTTTGAGTCTGAATTTTGTCTCCAACTATGTTAACTAACATTTTCATCATTTTGTCAACTGAAAATTTAGTGGGCATGACCTAATCTAAGCTATTTATTAAAATGTCAGAAAACTAAAAATAATCAGAATCAAGGGTAGTATAAAATGAGACTTTACTGAAGGCTTCTCTGCAGGTTGTTAATAATAAATCAACACCCTTTTTATATCCACAGTATAAGTATAAATTTATCCACGCTTCCTACATTCCTCTAGAGCTGGCAAGTACTTTATTCCCATTCCAATCTTCTCCTTGGTGAACTAACTCAGTCATAGACCTCGTAGACCTGACCACGTTCGATTGGACCAAGGATGAAAAAACTGGGCCAAGTAGATTTTCTATCTCAAGATTTTGGTATACACTTGATAACAGAGTAGATCTTAAAATTTCTCACCCCCCACACACAAAATGTATAGCTATTGCACGTTAACGAGACTTATTTTGGAAATCGTTTAATAATATACACGTATATCAATTCATTATGGTGTCTACCTAAAATTTACACAATGTGTTGTATCTCAATAAAACCGGAAACAAACACACAAAAAAGAGGCATAGAGCCTCAGTCTGGTAGCTTTAGGAAGCCAGACAGGAGGGTCACGTGACTTAGAGGTTGAGGCCACCAACGTGGGGCAGCTATGGGCCTTGTATGAGCAGGAGAGTGGAGGACTGAAAAAGAGAACCTGAGCATCCATGCTGAGAGAAATAGACGTCTGAGACCAGAAAGAAGGAAATAGATAAAGAGAGAGCTGCCTGTGGTTCTCAGTTCCCATGAGGTCAAACTTTATAACCTACACTCTGATTCTGTGAGTTTTTCTGTAGTTTTTAAAATAAACTTTTTTTTTTTGGTTCGAGCAAGCATTATGGGTTGAACTGTGTTTCCTCCCAAGTTTATATGTTGCAACCCTAACCCTCAATACGTCAAGATTTGACTGCGTTTGGAGATGGGGCTTTAAGGATGGGATGAAGTTAAAATGAGGCCGTTAGGGTGGGCCCTAACCCAATCTGACTCTTGTCCTTAGGAGAAGAGGCAATTAGGACAGCCCTAGAGACCGTAGGGATTTGTGACGGATGACCACGCGAAGAGGCAGCAAGAAAGTGGCCGTCTGCAAGCCGAGGAGAGAGGCCGCAGGAGAAACCAAGGTGTTGCCAGCACCTTGATCTGAGGCTCCTAGTCTCCAGAACCGTGAGAAAATGTATTTCTGTCGTTCAAGACAGCCAGCCCTAATACAGCAAGGTTAAGTAAATTTCAGTGCTCTCGGTTGCATGTAACAAGAAATTGAGGCTTCATTGGATCAAAGGATAAGAGTATTTGTTGTTCACATAACTAGAAATCAGGAGGGGGAAGGCTCCCACGTTGGTTACTTCCGTGACTCATGAAATTGTCAAAGGTCTGTATTCTCTCCATGTTCCTGTTCCAGCATTCTCGTCTCAGTATGTCAGCTCTGACCTCAGGCTTGGTCCTTTCATATCTGACAAGATGGTCGCAACGTTTCCAGACATGACATTGTCCAGAAAATGAAATTATTATATATTCTTGAGTGTTGATTTTTAAGAGCAAGGAAAGCCTTGGCAGCCTTCCTGCGCTCGTTTGCACATGTGTCGTTGACCTGAAAAGCATCACAGCCAGACTAAACTACTCACGGGTTGTGAAAATTGGGCCATCATTCTAGGATCTTCCATAGATAAATGTGGCCCCAGAAGAAGAGAGAATGAACCCCGAGTAGGCAATCAGCTTTTTACAGGTGTTCCCTAGATAGCAATCATATGTACGAGATCGTCAGGGAAACTTTTGACAGATATGTTCCTAAAATAGAGATGCCTTCTTTAACATTATGCCTCTATCCTGTTAATCAGTTAATGTATATAAACAAAAACAAATAAACAGAAGTTTGGATTTTCATATTTTCACAATCCTACATAATTCACTAATTATGTAGTCTCTCCTTTGCTACAGATAACAACGAGAAATGTGAGAAACTGAGGCTCAGAAACTCGAAATGATTTGCTTGAGAACACACGATGTTTCCTCCAGGAATAGTAGAAAATGATGAGGAGGCACGTGCCAGTGAGCAGTGACTGATTAGATTAGAAAGATACAGTAATAAAATCATAGGTATCTAGGTCAGATGAGGAGAACCTCGAATGCCAGGAGAAGGAGTTTGAAAATGATTGGATATATAGTAAGATCTTAATTTCGGAAGTGATACTCTGCAATGATATTTCAGGAAGATTGAGGAACCACTGGTTTCTAAAAACGGTTCATAGGTGGCTTAACTAAATAGCATATAGAGATTCGTTTATTTTCTTTCAACCAATGTTTATTGTGCATCTACCTTGTGGAAGACCCTGTATTCGACAGTGGGAGATCAGGCAGTGAGCAAGACAAATGTGGTGCCTATCCTTGAGTCAGTTCAAGTCAGGGGGATCTGTATTGATCAGGCTAGGCTATACGATGCTGCAGTAACAACTAAACACTGCTATCTCATGGCTCAACATCATAAAAAAAAACGTTTGTGCTCATATAAATTCTGAGGCATCAATGGTCCTTCTCCGTCTTCTGCCTATGGCATCTGGAACACCGGGCCTCCAAGGACGGCACAGTGGCACAAGAGAGATTTGTATGCAGGATGCACACCAGCTCTGACCTCTCACCTAATGGCAAGAAAGTTTGGGGACTACGTGGTGGTGGCGAGACACAGCACATGATCATTTAATAAACGGTAACCGTCTTTGCCACAGGATTTTATAATAAATACCTCAGATAAAGATTTGTTTCTTCCTTACTCACTTATAAAGTTGTTCTCTGCAAGGAGTGGTTATATAAACATCATTTTAATGACAACTTCCGCTTGAGGAGAAATAGTATTGTATTAACCTTGTTCTCAGACTGTGGGTATAAGATAAAGAATAGCATGTCAATAGTAAAGAAAGGTGACATTTTTATTTCTTTGCCCCGTAGTGATGCAGTAGAAAAACCTCAGTTTGCATGGTGGCTCTCCTCTGTGCTGCTTTGTGTGTCTAAGCAAGTCCTTTAACCTCTGAGAGCTTACTTCTTCAACTTAAAAAAGGGGAATACTCTCTACCTCAGAGGGATGCCATGAGGATTAAATTTTTTTTAAATACATATACACAAATGTTTACGTTGCCCCACAACTGGCACATGGTATAAACTCATTCGATGTTAAATGAGTCTGCTGTAATATATATGAGCCAAAGCAAATTTTAGACCAGAGCGCCCGGCCATGATTTTTATGTCATCCTCCACGTAGCCTCTTGCAGAGACTCTAACTCAGTTGCCGGGCCTTCAGAACTCCATCACGTTCCATTTCTCACCCTGTCTCCCCCCGACTGCCCCCGCAACCCGCACCCTCCCCCAACTCCCAGCATCTTAGCTCACCAAGTTCTTCTCTTCAACACTTACTCTCCAGCTAAACAATTGTACTTCTGTCTGAGACTTTTGATACGTCTCTAAACAAACAAAAAAAAGTGTCCCTGGTCGCATGATTTCACAATATCGGGAACCCTCCCCGGCAGACCCGGTCCCTACGGACGGAGGATCGTCCTGTCTGTCCCATGGCCATCGGGCTTGGCTATCTGACTTGCTTTGACCGGTGAAATGTGAAGCAATGTGAGCAAAAGCCGTGAGCCCTGTGGCATGCCTCCACGCCTCTTTTTCCGTCGCCCCATGACCAGATAGAAGCTTCTGTTTCCGCTTTGGTCCTGAAATGAAAATATGGAACAGAGCGGCAGCCAGCTGGAGGTAGACAGGAATGGGAATGGAAATCGTCCTTTGCCATGATAACCCAGTAAGATAATAGGGGTTATTTGTGGCCGCAGCATAAGCGTCCCAAGAAATGGCTGATACGACTCTATCTCCCCACACGTGTGACCTCTTCTCTTTAATCACTGTGTTCAAAACCATCCTCTGGGACATTTTTTCATCCCTCTTGCCTCCTCAAATACTTTCTACTGTCAAATGCCTCCCCCATGAAGCCTCCCCTGATTATCCTGGTCACAAATGGCTCTCCCGTCTCTAAGCAACACCCCAACACGTTATCTGCCATAATATCTGTAAATCAACGTCTGCTGACTGCATTAGGGAGAGAACCCTTCTCCTATGGCATTGATCACAATATTTCATCATTACAGCACCTTCTCCATGTCTTAGACTCGTTAGTGTGGACAGGGATCATGTCTTCTTCCATTTTTGGAAACTTCTTTGCCCCACATAGCTAGAAAGACACAGTAAAACATTTCTGAGCAACGAATACTGTAAGTTTCCGTTCTGGGTGAGATGGAGTAACCCCATTCTATACCATCTCCCCCATTAAACGCAGCTGTAGCACCTGGCACTTCACCGAACCCTTCAAGCACACAGTGGGAACTCGTCTGGCGACACTTCTAGATGAAGAGAACTCGGTCTTTCGGTAAAACAAAGGCAGACGTGTGGCTTTGGGCTGCAGAACGGGTTTCTTTAGAGAGTTAAATGCAAAACTTTTTGAAACTCCTTTCCTCGGGCTTGGGAATTGGCCGGTCTCACAGATGTTAGCCAGAAAGCTGGACCTTCGATGGCTATCATTTCGTCATGGCCGTTGTCACTGTCTCTATGTTCGTAGGGAGGTCTCCAGACTTACGGCTGCGACGTCCCCAGTGAAAGCTGGGGAGAGGCGCATGAAGAAGTCCCCGTGGGATCGGAAGGGAAAGGTGAGAAGGCCAGGGTCGTCACAGCGGGAGGAGTGTTTGCACGGCATCTGCACGTCTTGTGAAGTCACCCAAATTTTCTAATGAAAAAGATATTTTGAGGACCAGTAGAGAGTCTTTCTTTTAAAAAACACAACGGTTATTTACTCCTGGGGAAAAATAAAAACAGCGAAAGACATTGTAGCAGGGACAGACAGGACGATAGATAAGCAACATGAGGGGGGATATCAAATTTGGATTTTGATTTAAGAGCTAGAACACTCTAGAACCCTCACGGAATGTGTTCTGGTTGAACGAAGGAGGGAGCCCACCGTGGGGAAGGAAGGCAGTAGGTGGTAGCAGACTCGGCCGGGGGCCGGACACACAAGTTAAGAGGGTGTCACTCTCTCCCAGATTCTACCTCCAGATGTTTCAAGCATGCACGAGTTCTGAAGAGCCTCCCGCCACGTGATCTGCATTTCCTGCCGGCCCTGGGCATCTGGGCCATGCGGTTGGGGTAAGTGGCAGTGCTACCACATCGCACAACCCCAGGGGGCGCCATCCACACTGCATTAGTGTAACAGAAGGAAGTCGTATTCTCCTTTCCCACCCGTAGCCGTGACGAGGAGGAAGACACATTTTCCCTGAACTACTAGTCAAGCCACCTTTCTAGTTGATTTCTTTGAGATATTTTTAACCATTCTTCAATTCCCAGAGCCCGAGTTTGAAATTTTTAATATTTTTTTCTTCAACAAGCTGACATAGGACACACTGCGTAGATAAAACGAAATGATTTTACCTGCTGGCCCTAAAAAAGAAAAAAAGCTCTTTTGCTAAACAGTCTCACTTCTTTAAACATGCTTTTTTTTAAGAAAATCACAAATCCTCTCGCAAAACATTTAATATTTCGGATATGCAGCTTTTGACACCCATCCGAAAGTCAGGTCGGATGGACAAATGGGAGCCGCTGGACTGTTGTTCATTGGCCACAAAGCCATGAGGTGGCTCTTTCTCCCGGGTCAAGAGGTCAAGCCCCGCAGCATTAATTTTGCTGAGTTTCTTTGTTATAAGTCACAAACAGGGTCATTCATTTTCATCCTCTTGCTTCTAATTGCACGCATCTACTCCCGAAGAGAACTCTATAAACAGGTGGCTGGAATGCTGGGGAGAAAAGCTTGAAACTGTTCCAGAAAAGAGGGCATGTCTCACTCTGGCAAAGCAGGCTGATGAGTTGGAGATTTCGTCACTGCAGGATGCGCACCTGCACTATTACTCGAAAAGCAAACACTCATCTGTTTGGCACGCACAGATCTATGTAAATTAGGGGAGATGATTTTCCTGCTAGTCCTTGGCTCTTCTGTGATCAAACACAATTGTTTTCCATTTCTTAAGAAACACAGTCTTTATTAGACTCAGTTCTTTTCTCTATTATTTTTATAGTTTTATTGTTCCCCGGCTATTAAAAATAACATGCCATATTAATTAAACCCAGAAACATGGGTGCTAATCGAAGAAGCGATGTAAACTGGAGGCTCTAAGCGATACCGATGTACAAGGGTAGATAATTGTCATGAGAAGGTGTCCGCCTAATGGTTTTCTCTCCCTGATACCCCGATAGCTGCCCTTGGTGAAGAATCCAAAAGGGACTGAACTCCACTCATCGCTAAGAGAGCACTTGGTCCCCAGCTTTCACTGATCAGCCAGTTGTCTTTGTGGGTGAGACTGTAGCGCCCCTCTTTGCTGGAAACCCTCTGAGCTTCCTGATCTAAACCATTCTGGGATCAAACCTCCTCCCCCATCAATACCTTTGTCTCTTTGGGGGGAAAAAAAAATCATTTTTACTTGAGCAAAAGAAAAAGCACCCAGTATTTGTTTCTGGAGTGTAATTATAAACTTCATTGTACATTCTTCCTGGCTTTGATGCTTATCTTGAAGAGTTCAGTGAAAATAAATTGTTTTTATGAAAGCAGAGAAACCATTTGATAAACACGCTGTCTCTGAAAATTGTTCCTGCAAAAGAGGTCATTCTTTCATTTTAAAAGAAATAGAATATATTTCAGAAAACAGGCAGGACCACAGTTTAGGATTTCTGTGAATAAGGATTTTTTTTTAAGGCAGGGTGTAAACACACTGAAAATTGCACACCTCCTGATTGTGTTGAGTGTATTGGTTTTTAAAATAGCTTTATTGAAGAGCTACTTGCAAATACTTGCTGCACTTCACATTTCTGGGACTAAATTCTCAGCTCAGTATTTTCTTGGTACTAGGGTTTGAGGGGTTACCATTCCATAATTACTATATATCTGTCAGAACCTAAGGATGTATCAATTCTTTAAAAGTAAGAGTCAGCTGAGAAAATTATTGGTTTTCTAGAGCTTTCCTCGTGCCTGGTGGCACAGAGAACAATATGGGCAAAATGGGTTATAGTAATATGAGAATCAACCTCATGCACATAACTAAATGTATATTTGTTATCACACATGAAAAGTTTGCTTATTTTTTTACCACCTAAGTAAAAATATCAAAGAAATCCACATTTCTAGACCAGAAAAGTTTGCTTTCATTGAAAACTTAAAATAATGATGACAAAGTTTGGGGATTTTTTTTCACACTATAATTCCTGTGTGGACGTCTTTCTTGGTGATTAGTTTTCTAGCCTGCGCTGGAGACTTGTGATGAGTGCCTCAAGGTCAGCATGCTTCCTCTCTACCATGCGCGTACTCACTATTGTGGGAGCCTCCGTAGGTCTTGACTTGATTTTATCTGCATGTGATTTAGACTATGAATGTGAAGTGGTGATACTCTGACACGGATCTCTCTCAAGTTTCAGAGAGATGAATTGTACCGACACTAAGAATCTGTGCTGGATAGAAACACTACGCTTTATGACATGAGGCCAAATTCAGACATTAAACCAGATATAAGACGTTTTAGCGATATAATGCATTAGCTGTTACTATGGGAATAGATGAGAAGAAACTTGAGCAGCCTTGGCCTTGTTAAATTCCATTTGGAGCTGCTGTTAATTTGGCTACATTACATATTGCAAACGAGGATCATAATATTTGGATAGGACTTTTCATCACCAAAACTCAAGAAAATTAAACCGTATATAATGTTTAATAGTACCCTCATCTCATCTGGGCAAGCAGAACACAGAGGGGTTAAATTACTGTTCACAGACCCCTAAACGCGGGGGGGCCCAGTAAGATCTTTGGGGATGTAACTTAACAGTTTTAATGCAGTCTTCATGGGGATTTTCTTGTTTAATCTGGAGCCAGATGAAGTAAAGAAATAAAGTTTTCGGAGTTCTGTCAAGATGTAAAATAGTTTTCCCATTATGGTTTGTGTATTTTTTTCTCATTTTTTTGAGATTCTTGGACGACACCGACCAGTCCATTAGAAACATCAAGCTAATGAGACTGAGAATTTTGACCCAAATCATATAATAACCCTACAGGAGTTTTCTTATGCCCAGAAGTTGTATTTTGGCTGCATAACTGATTCTTGTGCAGCCCTTCTAAATCGATAACTGTTAGCACGGCTCAGCATAAATTCAAAGCATGTTTAAGACGAGTTCTTGGATAAGTTTCTTCAAATTCAAGGCTAACCTAGGACAAAGGAAACCTCTCTCTATGGCATTGCAGAAACAAAACCGCTGACAGACCACAAAAGAGGACACTCTTAAGATGATAAATAACATGACAGTTACAATTGCATTACAGTTTTGAAGACATCGTTCTACAGTTTTTAATGGATGGGCTTCGAATCCACTGGAACCCTTAACATCAGATGGTATTCTGAATACAATGGAGCGTTTAATCAGATCAGTTGTAAATGAAGCAACATACAATTCTAATTTTAATGCATACAAAGGATCTAAAACAGCAGAGAACAAAGGCCTTCAAGGTTGTGGGTTCGCTCTTCTCTGGCGTTTCTTTAAGCAGGTTTCTTAGATAAGATCTTCCGCTATGAAAACATTGTCCTCGCCCTCTCTCCTTTCCCTTTCTCCCTCCCTACCTTCTTTCCGGTCTTCCTTCCCATTTTTCCTGTCCTAAATGAATCTTTGTTTATTGCGAACCACCTAAGTACCAAGCATGGTCCCAGGTTCTTCCAGCTCAGGCTCTTGGGCAGTGTGTCCTGTCCCCTCCCTTGAGCTTTCTTTTACAAATGTCTTGGAGGCGCAGAGGACTCCCTAGCACTGCACACTGCGTGCTGCGAGTATGTGACTTTGTCGAGAATGTTCTCTCAGTAACAGCAGTGGCTATGTCATGGCAGGATCTCAAGGTGACCGGATGGGACAGGGCAGGTGTACATGTGTGCATGTGAATGTATGTGTGTGTGTGTACACGTGCGTATGTGTCTGCGGAGTGTCAATTCATAGTCTCTGTTGAGACTTCATATGTGTCATTGAGGAATCCTTTTTCTCATTCACAAGTCCCTTGAACGGTGTCTGGCACAGAGCAGGCACCCCAACATAGCTACTGAGTGCACGGAGCCTGACTGTGTGCAAAATCGGGGAGTCTGCAGCCTTCCCAAAGGACCTATTTCTGACGTAGTGATTGCTGCGTTTTTAATGCCTCAACATACATATCTTCAGATGAATCCCGGTTTCTTTTCCCTCCCCTCCTCATTTAAGATGTGTACCCCGCATTTTTGCTTACCTTATCTCCTAAATCATCATCATGAAATATTCACTGATGAAAACTGTTTCTTCCCAAAGGCATTTGCATCTGAACAGGGAGGGGGATTTTAAGAGTAAGGCTTTTCCAAAACAGTGGCCAAGAGGTGGCATCGGATATGACCCAGTTTTCCTAACTCACGGGAGCGTCCTGGGAGTCTCACTTCAGTTTGGAGGCTCCACAGCACAACACAGAAGCCCACTTGCAATTCCCCATCGCACAGCTAGTGGGATTTCCACTGCGAATATCTGTACGCCTGATCCTCCGGGTCTGATGACATCGTCAGGTTCAGTCTCTCTATGACTTTGATTCTCTTTTCCTTCCTCCTCTGTAATCAAGCTCCGATCGCTCCAGATGCACGACGGGCCCAGCAGAGGTGAGGAATGCGCGTGTCCAAGGAAAAACTCTGCTTCCTTTTGGGCTCCTTTTAACAACTATCTGGAAAAAAAAAAAAACCTGAATTCCTTTTTTGGTACCTCAGATCAGCAGGCTGCTCCTCTCCTGTGGCCAGATGCTGCATTATACGCCATTGTTAAATACTAATAGTGAAACTTAAAAGATGTTCTCTTGCGAGACAACAGGTGGCCACTGCACCCTCCAGCTCTGATTGGTGGAAAGGCCACAGGCGCCCAGTGGCCCAGAGAGAGGGCCTCCACTTCTGTGTTTCAAGAACCTGCTCAATGGGGTGTTGTCCTGATAATATCTCAGCTCACTGCCAATTTGTGCAACCCGCTGGGCCATTAGGGAGCGCCGCTGGGTTGTCAGCGTTCAATGGAGACTCGGGGAGGAGAGACCAAAGCTTTTTCGGGAGGGTGGGGGGATCGGTGTCAACCCAGGGACAATGTGGGCCAGTTGTTCCTTTCCTGAATACACACAGCTCTCTCATGCCGTCTCCAAACACACGTTTCTAAGAGCAAATACACAAACTTTCCCCTAATTGAAGTTTTTTTTTTTTTTCCTGCATGGTTCCAGAAAGATAATTTTGGGAGAAGGTACACACACAGGTGTCACCAAGCACAAGTGCCTACTTCAGAGAACAGAAGAAATGAAAAGAAACCCATGTGATGCCTGTGTGAAAAAGTTCAGGCCCCCGGGCTAGCAAAGCGGTGATCGGTGATGGGGACCAGAGTGTTAGTGTCAGCTAAAAAATGTGTCGATTTTGCCCTTCCCGTTCCAGTAGCCCCTAGATCACCACATTGGGTTGGAGGACACTCTTCCCTCACCCTTTTATTTCTTCTGGCTGGTCGAATAATTCAAAAGACATACAACAGACTAACAGGAGAAAATAAAATTTTAATGTGTGTGCATGGGGGAATTCGCCTAAGCATGAAGATTTCAAAGACAGTGAAGCAAAATCAGGTATCTGTGTCATTTTGGACTAAGGAGGGGGAGGGAAGCAAACATTTGGTAAATTCTTGCGGGGCCAGGCCAGAAACAATGGGACAGAGGAACCGACTTTGGCTTGGATCCTCCTTTTGTACCACACTTAATTACATGGTCAAGGTGACTCATGCTACCCCCTTCAACTCTGCAATCTTGAATCTCTATAGGAGAAAAGGGGGAGGTCAAAACAAAACAAAACAAAACAACTCTTCCTGAGTTTGTTGGGCTTTAATTGTTTTCAGCTCAAAAGAATCTGCATGCACACAGGGGAGACTGGCGCAGATAGATGCCCAGCAGGACAAATCTCAACGCCTCTCCCTAACGTTGGTAACTAGTATAGAAAGAAGTCCCTTCCTTCGCCAAGGCTGAGGGCCAAACTCTCAAATTAACCCGAAGCAATAAATCCGAGAGGACGAAAAAAAAAATGGAGCTTAAAGAAACAGAAAGAAATTAAGAGGGGGGTGGAGGTGGGTGGGTGAGTGCAGTGTGAGGAAGTTAATCACCCAGAACCTTTTAGGAAAATGGGGACATTTTCTCTCCGAGCAGGGAATGATCCGCCTAGATCCAGTTACCCAAATGCCTTTCGAATACAAACAAGAGCGAAGAAAATACGAAGGGAACCGACACGAGCCTTAACCCGGGAAGCTTCAGGTCCGCCTACCTGTGAAAGGTCAGGCCCCGACACCCCTTCTGGCGAACACTACAGGTGTACAAGGGGTGCTGGCTACCGGGAGACCCCCGAGCGGGCCGGGCTCGGCGCCTCCGAGCTGGGGACATCAGGAGGGTTCGGCGTTGAGTAGGGTAGAGAGGGAACCGAGGACGGGCAACCCACGAGGGAAGGACGCGGGGGCGAGGACAGGGGCCCGATGGCAAGGGGCGGGACGGGAGCGGCCGGCGTGCGGGCGCGGGAGGCAGAAGCCGGG
>NW_024349224.1:5011680-5078139 GCF_902729225.1 Pteropus medius | reverse complement strand
CTCTGCGTCGCTGCCCCAAAGCAGCGAGGAGCAGCCCGAGACCGGGAGAGGGGACTTGCGTGCGATTCTTTGTTGTTGTTATTACTAAACGCGACCGCAGCCCCCTGGGGGGTGCGCGGGGGTCCCCGATCCCGCGGTCCGGTGGCCCCGCCGCCCCACTCCCAGGCGCATCTTGCCTCCCCCCACGCGCGCGAGCCGGACCCCGGGCCGCTTAGGGGACGAAACGAACAAACTTTTGAGCGTGTCCTGGGCGGGGTGCGGGGACCCCCTCCGGTGGCCCTCGCTGCCAGCCCTCTCCTGGGGCACTTGGACCACGGAACGGGGGTGTCCGGCCCTCCCTGGTTAGCACAAGTGGCTCCCTAGCTTTCATGTTTTGGGGGAAGGGGTAAGTTTCGCCTTTCGGGGAGATCGGGGTTGGAACATCCACGCCGCGCCACGCCTTGGGGGTCACACCACCTCCTCCACCTCCCCCGGCGCGACTTCGAGGACCGAGCGTTTTCAGGTGGCCGAAGGCGCATCTCGGCCGGGCGGCCGGCGCCGCGGGGAGCGGCGAGTGCGTGCGGGAGCCGCAGCCCTCCGGCCGGGGCGGCGCGGCCCCGCGTTCCCCGCCCTCCCCCGAGCCCCGGGGGCCAAGCTTCGGAGGCAACGTCACCCTGAGGGCGATATTCAGAGAAAGAGCTGTGCCCGGATGGCTTGTGCCTTCCGAATGTGGTTTTTCTTTCTCCTTTATTTCACCCCACTTGCCCCGTTCTTCCCTCCTCCTCCCCTCCCCCCTTTTTCTTTCAAATCATAGTTTGTTTATGATTGCTTGGATAACGGAGGAGGAAATAAGGAGCCTGCTGAAAGAAAGGTGCCATACAAAACTAAGGAATACATCACAGGACGAGGAGGAATTGCGCGGACCGTGGGGTTCGCTCTGCCCCCGCGGCTGATGGAGGCTGGTGCTCCTGCGTATTTGTTTACGCTCCGTTCCCAACTCCAGTGCTGAAGTTTGTGAGCGACCATTAGGGTCTCTCTCCCTCACCCCTGTGTCATCGTCGCCCAGCTCCGTGCCTGGCGTGGAGGGGCCTCCTCACAAGTGTAGAGAGAAGGGGCGTCATGCAGTGTGTTTTAACCCATCGAGTGTGGGGGGGCGTTCATCCTCTCAGAATTCCGGGAGTGATACGTGAAGCGTTGAAGGAGAAGCGAGAAAAGGCCCTGTAGCCAGAGTTAAGGTTTAGTGTCTGTCCTCTGATTTTGGATTTACTCGGGTTATTAAATGCTTTTAAAAAGTCCCCTATGTATGCTCAGTTAGGGACTCAGGCAGCCTAATTAAGTATGTAGTGTTTCTGAGACTCCATCTAATTGTTCCAGTGGGGTATTATTTATCTCCTTACAACTTGGCCTGTGTGTGCAAGCCTTGTATAGCTGGGCAGGCTCTTATTTTTGGAAGCCATTACCTTGCCTAATGTAACTACTTTCTCTGATTTAAGATCAGCATCACTCGAGTGACACCAAAATAGAAACCTTTTGTACTAATCCAGTCACTGCAATGCGTGGCAAATCTCTCTGTTCACTGGGATCCCAAGGGTACTTCAAGGGACCAGAGGAAATTGTGGTTTTGTGTGTGTTTCTTTCTCTTTCTTTTCTTTTCTTCTTCCGTTTTTTTCTTTTCTTTTCTTTTTTCTTCTTTTTTTTCTCTTTTTTTCTTTTTTCTTTTTTTTTGAGAAAGCTATTTTGCGTTCATTTAAATTCAGAACATTTATTTTAGAGAAAGTATAGAAAGCTGGAAAACAGACATTTATTGAGATGCATGTTCAACTTTGGGAGTGAGGATGCGAGTTGTTTTGCTGTCAACATTTTCTGAATGCAGCTATTTGCCTGAAATAACTTGGTCTCTTAGTAATTCAGCACTCTGGTCTTCAGAAGTTGTGTCTACCCAACTTATGAAAGTTAGGCACAACATTCCATGTTGGTAGAAATCAAATTGTACTTCTTTTAAGGGATGTTTGCATTTACTTGCAAATAAAAAAACAATAATCTTTAAACGGAGCCACAAAACTATAGTTTCCTGTTCTTAATTTCAGGAGTGAAAAACCCAATTTTATTCCCTGTAATTTTTCTTTATAGGGAGAATAGAGTAGAAGAGGAAGTATTAACTTTATGGGTATAAAAAGGCAAGTGCTAATTAAAGGTTTATAGCATTTTGTTTCACAGCTAACGTGTGTGTCTGAAGTGGTGCTATTCAGTATAGGTTTATATTGAAAATGTAAAAACTGGCATACAAAGACGTGCTTTTATGTTCTTTGAAAATACCTGTGATTGCTATTCTCTTTAAGACTTAACTTGACGTATATTATCTTTCTGGATGGGAAATGATGGATTTCAAAGACAGTATGTTTCTGCCCTTTCTTGTTTTAATGACCATCTGGGAAACTTTAGAAGAAATACAGAACCCTCGGTTCCAGGTTTAACAAGTGAAAAGTTAGCGCTTATCTTTAAATTTATTTACAAACCGTGAATAATAGGGTTCCATTCATTTCTCTCTTTAACAAATGACCGGAGTCCTTTGTGTAAATTACTTGCGTGTGTATTATCTTTACATTCTGTGAGTATATGGATCCTTTTTAAATGTCAGCGCTCATGAAAGTGTCTATGGAGAATGGATGAAAGAGTTTTGAGGGTTCAAAAGTCCTTGCAAGTAGGAGAATAACTTCAAATAAAATATAGCCAGGATCATTAAAATCAGTTAATAATTCATGAACCAGCCACTGATGTATAAAATTAAAGTCATCTCTGTTTTCTGAGGGCTAATTTCCATTTTATTTTCAAGTGGAAAATCTACTGTTTGAACAGTTCTTCTGATGTGGATAACAAATTAAACTAACACCTATTTTTTTTTATTTATTTTTTTAACCAAAAGGCCTATGTCAAGTGAACTGGTGACTCATTACCCATATATTTGGAATTTTTCTTTCCCCCGGTTCAACTTATCTTCAACAGTAAGAAGATAATATGCAGCATGCCAACAGACATGTAGTTGTCAGAAGTTTGTCACCCCAAAATAAACTATTGTTTTTAACGTGGGTGTAAGGCGAAATCACGCAGTGTGTTAATAATGAACTTGGACTAGACTCTAGTCACTGGCTTTTTCTCCACAGTCTCAGGGTTTTTCCCCCCCTCTTTCAAAATATGGCTCTTGACTTTTTACCCTATGTAGAATAGTCCTGCATTGTTTTTACCCATCAGTCCCAAACCTTGCTTTCTAATTATGATGCGTGTTATTAATCACTATGCTTAATTAAGACATTGTGATGTGAGCGCTTTCACGCCACCTCGTTGGTCCTGTCTTGGCCAGTTTGAAGGGTAAGAGGACCTGAAGGGCAGTTTGTCATTTGTCCATCTTCTTTGGAGACTGTGGTTCAAATTGAGACCTCACTGAGAAGGGGATTAGATTGATACCGTGTGAACTTGACATATGATAACTAATGATTTCATTTCTACCTCCTAAAGTATGGGGGCATTGAATTTTGGGAGCAGATTGAGAGATTTCAATATTTTCCAGTGTCAGGTCTTCCGAGAAGATATTTAAGCCACATTGCACAAGAGAAATAAGGTTTTTCTAAGGACTTCAGACCAGGGATCATAAACTCAAATGTCTAGAGGGACAGCCAGTTAACCTACAAAACGATAGTGTTTGTGGTCCAGTGGATAACATGCCAGGTTGAGGGGGTAGCCTCTTCCAACTTTAGGAGATTGTTGCCATGCCAACACTGGGCCCAGTCACTCCACATTTTGCAAATATTTTTTCAAGGGGATGATAATCTGGATTTTTATGTGAAATATTCTGACTTTTAAGTGTTCACAGCAAATGAACAAATAAAATCATTTTGTGGGCCCCTCAAAACATGCTCGTGTGCTTCTTGCTTCTCTGTCACTTTTGTCTGAGGTAAACTCATATGCAGATGAGCATTCAGAATTATTTTTTAAGAAGTGACTAATGGTTTATGTTCAACTGTATGCACAGTTCCACTCCCCCATCCAACCGTGGGGACAGTTAGGTTGAGTGAGTGGAAGAGGTAGCATCTAATCACTCGGTGTAGTTCTAACCTGAGCATTTGGATTCTGTCATGGGTTAATTTTATGGTCTCTAGTCAGTAGAATAGTTCCAGATCAGGGGTCGGCACACTGCAGACATTGGGCCACATCTGGCCTGCTGCCCACTCTTGTATGGTCCGCGAGTTAAGTATGGTTTGTACGTTTTTAAATGGTTGAAATAAGTCAGAAGAATAATATTGCATGACTGTGAAGATTACATGAAACTTACATTTGCTTCCATCAATAAAGTTTTATTAGAACACGGCCCCACTCATTCGTTGACTTGTTTATGTGTTTCTGTGTTTGCTTTCATGCCACGGGGGCAGAGCTGCTTAGTTTTTTTTTGACAGACTGTGGCCTGCAAAACCTGAAACATTTATTGTTTGTCCCTTTACAGGAAAAGTTTGCTGACTCTTATTCTAGATAATCAGACCACTTGATGATCTTGCTTTGTGCCAAGCCTCAGCAGTAGGAAGAAAATCTAGCTAAAGGGATGGAACAATGGGAAAGATTACTGTCTCAGAGAACGTTTTTCAGAAATGCTTCTGGAATGGTGGCTTCTCAGCCCTGGTTATTCTTTGGCCCTGGCTGCGCGGGAGGGGGCTTGTTAAGGATACTCAGGCCCCACCTTTCCCCAATAAGACTCTTCCGGGATGGGACCCAGGCAGCAGTGATTTTTAAAAGCTCCAAGGTGATTCTAATCCGTAGCCACAGTTGAAAACCTCATTTAAGGCTGAGGATCCTGCTTTGGATTGAGCGGGAGAACTGAGTAAAGAAGTTTGTGATGGCTGCAATGAAGATAGGATTTAGGACAGAGCTGCATAGATTTTTTGACAGACTGTGGTTGGTGGCAGGTGGGCACGCAGGGCCTCCCAGGACCCTGGCAGGTTCTGAGCACCGCTGGGCCAGGCTCTTCTCTACCTGGCATCAGACGTCAAGATGCGTTCACATCGTGACTCTGACGTGATGATATACCATCTCTTGAGTTAATGTTGATTAGTTGACTTAAGTTTGCATTTTGTAGATGTTGAGTTAAGCATCTATTAATTTAATTTTTGTAGTGTGTGTGGTGTGGCCAATTAATTTTTTTCTCACATTTTAAGCATTTTTTTTATCGTCCCTTGAGAAGCTTATCGTTCTAAGTGTCTGGTTTATAGTGACTAATGGATTAAACACCCCTGCCGCCACTAACTAGAGGTGTACAGACTTCTTATTCTGCCACTCAGAACAGTGGAATATTTATGAAAATCCCGTGTTCGTTGGAGTCTAGCACACAGTTACCCCAAGAAAGTTAATGGTAGTCGTTTTAGATGAAGTCCATGTGTGTATGTGGCTACAACACTCAAAAGGATGTGGAGGTGTTTCAAGGACCATCTACTTCAGCTCACAAGTGACATGTTGGGGATGCTGAACCCACTTGGGGACTGAATTGTCAACAGTATATTAAAAAATTCAGTTAGTCATCTGTATCTAAAAATCTTCGTATGTAAATCTGGATTTCCAGCTTTTCTTTAGAAGTAATCATAAATTTGGCGATACCGGACCTGTACCCTTGCATGGTGCCATCTACTAGTCGCCCCCGAAGTGGCCGTGTACTCCGCAGCTTGCCGTGACCTTATCCAGCCCTCTGTATTCCTCTCAGGTGCCTGGAGGCTTCAAGTTGGAAAACTTTGATTAAGAAGAGATGACATTAAACGAGCGACAAATGATGCTCAAACCTAGTAAAAAGTGAGGTCGCCGTTACTGGAGAAATACAAACCAAGTGTTCTTCGTGGTATGTGAGTTAGTAGTTGAAATGGGAAAAGGTAATTTGTGATCATGTTATAGAGCAGTGTTTCTTGGACTCTCAGAGAACTTTCTGAGGCACAGAGTGTTGGTTCTCCAGAGGAGCTGCATCATAGGCCCGCAGGGGCGTTCCCAGGTGATGCTGATGTTGTGTGGTGAGTAGCATGTCACAGAGGGCCATCAGTGGTCAGATAGAGTTTGTTCTTTGTAAGTTTATCAGTTGGAAGGCTTTGGACCACAGATAACAGTGCGCCCAAAAACAGTGGCATAAACTTGAAGGACATTTGTTAACTGATAAAGAAGTCTTTATGTAGGTAGTCTCAGTCTATTTTGGGTGGTTAAGTCATGTCTTCAAGGACCCTCTTTGCTTTTCTTTTTATTCTGCCATTCTTGACATTTTACCAGTCTCCTCATGGTCATAAGATGGCTGCTGTAGCTCCGGACATCGCATCCTCGCATGATAGCATGCAAAACGGAAGCAAGGGAGCGGTAGTGGTGGGGGCGGGAGTGATGGCAGAAGAGCTCTGTCTTCTCTGTACATCTTTTACCAAGAAGGAAAAGCTTTCTTGGCGACAGTTCCACTAGACTGCATCTTATTGGTCAGAAAAAAATCACGTGTTCACCCCTGGGCCAATCATTGAAAAAGAAGGGGGAGATTGTTGTGATCCGCTTGGACCATTCTTACATCTGCTAGGGCTGGGCACAGTGTCTCATGAGTGTAATTGGTGTTATGCTCTGTTAGCAAGAAACAAGACTGTTGGAAAGAAAACCAACGCTGCCTACTACCGGGCACGTCTGAATAACTTCGAGGGGGCCAGCGGTTTGGTTGGAGTTGTACCTTCTGAAGATGCATCTGTGCTTTTGATGACAATAGTATAGGTCCAACAAAAGGTGAGGGGACCAAAGGGGGTGCCATTATGCAGTCGAACTAAAGGCGTGAGAAGGATTTGGACCAAGGAGGTGTGAATGTGAAGGAGAGGAAGGCTCTGTATCTTGGGAACGGAGAAAGAGGAGGCAGGGATGACTCGGGGTGTTTGAACTTGGGCCCTGGATGAATGGTATGACCTTGGACGGAAGCAGAGATGTTAGAGGAGAAGCTGGTTTTGAAGGAAAGGGTGGATTTTGGCTATTTTGGTGGATGATTGCCAGAGAGACGTCAAGTAGGCAATTGTACCTGCGCCCTGGAACTCGAGAGAGCTCAGAGCTACAGGACCAAAGGCAGGTCTTCCGGTGTGCAGTGCAGCGATGGCAATGGACGTGACTCTTGGTCTTGAGGGTGGGTTGGTGTTCGCTAGTGCAACTTCCCAGTTAGACAGTGATTCAGGAAGTAATGAATGGAACTCAGAAAACTGGGGAGCCCTACTGTACCACTATAAAGGTGTGTGTGTGTATGTGTTTGCATGATGACGTGTCCTTTCTATCTTAGTAGCTGTTTGGAAAGAAACATTCTTAAAGGGTTGTTATTAAGTGGGAATGATGCAAAATTTGCAATAATATAATTTAAAATCCTATCAGCCATTCGTGAATTAAAACATTTTAATTAAAACATTTTGAATTTTATTTGTTTCTAGTGTAGGCCCAACAGTTTCAAATTGGATTTTGTGTCATATAATGATGTCCTAAGTATCTTGGAGAATCTGTTTTCGGTGCAATAAGGAAAGATAGGATTTTCACTAAGTATGCTTATAAATTCAATATATTTTGAGGGTTGGATCCAGCTGTTTCAAAAAAAAAAAACTAAACAAAAATACTTGTTTAAAATACAAGGTGTGGAAGCTTTCATTCACAGTTTGTATGAGCTTTTGACGGGTTTTGTAGTAGATCATTTTATTTCTTTGTTTCCCGTGTTTGTACCCTTAATCTCATGCTTGGGGAGACCGTGTTCTCTTAGATATGTTCCATGCTTGAGTAGAACACACCAGGTATTGGAAAATGGTCCTTCTTCTATAACTAACATTCTGCCTTTAATCTTAATTTAATTTTACTTTGTTTATAGAAGAATAACTGGACTGTCAAGACAGTCTGTAAGTTAAACAAATTGACCAGTATCAAGAAGTATTTAGATTTCATTCTAAATACATATTTGAATGATAATAGAGTCATTCTTTTGGAGGAGATAGATTTCAAGCTGGGCCCTTCTGTTCCAAACATTGCAAGTTCAATATGGCCTTTTCTACATTGACTAAATTGTTTCTGCAGAATTATGTTAAATACAGTGATGAGAGTTTTTTAATATTTTAAATCAGCGTAGTGGAAGTAAATGTACCACATTGTGAGATTTTCCAGCATTTTCTATAGCTAATTTGTAACGAGCAAGGGATTTTGGTAAATCTGTAAAATAATCAATTTTACACTTTCTTTAAAAAATCTTCTACATGTAGGAAGTAGAAGTCCCAAATGCTGACCTGACGAGAAAACTCGTATGAAATATGTATGATTGGTTGGAAGTGATTTTTTTTGAAAAAAGCTTGAGTTAAATCTGGAAATATGGAGGACTTCTAACGCATACTCTGTGCGTCCGTTGGGCCTGTGTCTTTCACGAGACATTCGACTCTCATTATTTGACTTACTTAAATTCTCATAAAAATGTTTAATGGAGGAGTGGTTAAAACTGTTGCTATTAGTGACAATTCTTTTGATTGCAAGTGGTAAAAAGTCCTCGAACTGAGTTCAATATAAAAGGGATGGTAAGTTTTGTTTCCGGCGTCTCTGGACCCAGAGTCTCAAGGGGTTTTCAGACTTTCTTAGATTAGCCGTGCCCCTTTTTGGCTTCTGTATCAGTCAGGCCCCACTCAGGTGGCAAGATGTCCAGGAAGCAGCTCCAAGTCACAGCCCCACCGCGCAGCCTCCCCAAAACGGAGAGGTTCTCTTTCCCGCTTGTCTTAGTACTTTCTCTGGATCTAAGGCTCGTTGGATGGACTTGGGTCCCGGGCCGAGGCCCGAAGTCACGTATCCATCTCAGGAATGGTGGTGGCTACTGTCGTCCCCATGGTTCTTCAGCGGAAGAGCAAAATGCTGATGTCGCAGTGAGGGAAAGCAGGTACGGAGCAGGAGGAAAAGTCCATCTAAAGTGCTAAATGAAGCGCCGTGTGACGGTTGTGAAGACGTCTGAGGATTCGGGCCGTCCATGCTGCTGCTGCTGTGTGGACACCAGAAGTAGCCTGTGCTCCTTTAATGCAGATGGCATAACTATCATTCAGTAAGTGCTTCTTAGGAATGCGCTTCTTGTGAGGGGCTGAGCTGAGCCGCGGGGGTGTTACCTTAAAGAACCTCTGGTTACCGGTAGGAGAAGCGGGGTGTGTGTATGTGTGTGCTCATAAGTGTGTGTGTGTGTGTGTGTGTGTGTGTGTGTGTGTGTGTCGTCGTGTGTACCTAAGGGAGCCATGAAGCCGATCGGTGTAGGCAAAGGTGCTCTGGGAGCAGCAGACTGGTTGAGGAAGAAGGTCCCCGAGGGATGGTGTGTGTCATCGGGTCAGGCTTGGACTGGATGAGGAGGACCTATGGGATTTCGGAGGAGGAGAGAGAGGGGAAGAGGAATTTCAGGCAGGGCTTTCTGCGTGAGCATAACGCCCCGGCCGAGGTCCCGTTGGAGGCCTTTGCAGGGGCTCCCGATGGGACAACCTGTGGGGATGAGTTTGCATCTGTGTGGAAGTTTTCTCTTGTGGGACACGTGGTCGGTTGATACCAAATTGTGGAAGCACTAGAACGTTTGGTGAAAGATCCGAATCTTATTTAGAAGGTACTAGTACAGTGTGTGTGTAGGTACGTTTGTGTATGTCACAGTATGAATCTTCTATCAAAAATAAATCGCTCAGTTAGATGAAAAAATCTTTCGAACAATCGCGGGATTGAAATCCCGAAAAGATCACTAATCCAACAAATCAGAATCGGCAATAAAGCATACTCAGGCTCGCGTCGATAAATAATCAGCATCATCAGAAGGGAGGAGGAGGAGGAGGAGGAGGGGAGAGGGAGGAAGAGGCCTTATATGAATGAATGAGAATAGAATGGGCATAGGAGTTGACTGACAAGCCCAAGATGCATCCCTGCCGCCTTCTGCATCATTTCTTATCACTGCTCTTCTCCACCCTGGCTGCGTGTGTCTCACGGCACCGGCCTTCATCTCATCCTTTTATACTTGCTGTTCCCTCTGTCCAGAGATCTTTTTGTCAGCGTTCAGGTCAGTGGTAGATCTTGCCTAGGCAGGAACGAGGGAAGAATAGGAGTGGGGGAAACCAGTGAAGGAGAGATTGAATTGGCTGTTCTCAATCCCAAGTGTTCAGGCTGGCAAAGAAATGGTCCAGAAAAGGCAAGTCTAGTCCATGTGGGCAAAGAATGCGATAGGGTTCGTCTACCAGTAACAGAGGAAAAGAACTTGAGTAGCAATGAGGTAGATAGATGCTCATCTCTCTTTTCCCTAACAAAGTCTAGAGGTAAGTAGTCCAGGGCTGGTCTGGTGGATTCGTAGACGTCTGGAAGTTAAGCTACCTCCAGCTTTCTCAAGTGACCCTTGTCCTCTTAGTTCAAGCTAGGGTACTGGTCATCATCCACCGTCCAACCAGGAGGAGGGAGGAAATGGGATCAAAGGTGAGGGGAGGTTCCTAGAAGCTGTCACATGACACTTGCTTATTTCTCACTGGCTCGAACTGAGACACACGGCCACTCCTGTGGCTGGAAGGTACCCAGCAGATGTAGTCTGTATTGTGGCTGGCCATGTGCCCAGTGAAATACTCAATCACTGTGGAAGAAGGGTGGGTGGATGGACAGGGACAAGTAGTTTAGCAGGCATGTGTGAGTGAATGATGGGTGAGGTCCAACAAACTCTTCTTGGGTAGCTCTAGGTTTGAAATTTTGTCCACAAACTATAGTGTTTTATTTTGATAAACTTCATTCAATATTTTAGTTTTCCAGAAACAGACTCGCAGATTCAGAGGACAAACTGATGTTTGCCAGATGGGAAGGGGGGTTGGGTGAAAAAGGTGACGGGATTCAGAAGTATAAATTGGTAGTTACAGATAGTCCTGGGGATGCAGATACAGCATAGGGAATGTCGTCAGTAATTTGTAATAACTATGGTGCCAGGTGGGAACGAGACTCATTGGGGGGTCACTTTGTAAATTGTGTGAATGTCTGACCACTATGCTGGACACTTGGAACTAATATAAAATATTGAATGTGAACTCTAATTGACAAATGAAAAATATTCGAGTTTTCATTTGCTCCTTGGAGGGTCCCCTTGGTGGTACACTGTGATGACTTTTCAGCCCTTTTTCAATTTGGAGATTTTATTTGGGGCATGCTTAAAACACTCAATGACTTATACTCTTCCTCTCAGGAACCGCAAACCCCATACCCTAATTTTAATTCACTACTTATATTTTAGGCTCCAATTTCTCTTCTTTGCAAAATACCGCTTGAATTTTTGTTCTAGGAATTCTCAAGTCTTAAGTGTTGGTAACAAAAATGGTGAGCACTAGTCGACCTTTTCGAAACTAGGTTTTTTGTTTTTTGTTTTTTTTTTAATCGATGCTTTTCCTTTTGATCAAGCCCAGCTTATCTCTCATTCCTCGTATCCTTACATCCACCCAGTTTTCTTCCTCAGAAACCCGCAGTCCTTTATGCCGCTTCTCCTCACTGAATCCACTGGCCCCTTGGTAACCCTTGACTTTTCACGTAGCCTCAGCGACAAAGCCATGTCACTTGTTCCCAGCATCACCCAACCTCAGTCCTCTTTCCTCTGGCCACGTATTTTGTGTGTCTGCTTTCAATTTAGTCTCATTACTCAACGTTAGGATAACTGAAAACTGTGTCCTTTTTTTTTTACTAAAAATTAATGCTTTCTGAATATACCTGGGCCCTGGCTGCATAATCTTCTTATTCGTCTGTGTTTTCTTTGGTGCATTCTCACAATGGAGAGTCTGCATGTTTTCCAGCATTTCCGAGTCGCCTTCATACCAGCCCTGCCCTCATTCATAGAGGGGAACTCTGACATCATCTGCTGCGCGTCACTTACTTGCTGTCCTCACTTGTCTAGGACCCAGCGCGAGCTCTCTGTCTCTCTCTGTCTCTCTCTGTCTCTCTCTCTGTCTCTCTCTGTCTCTCTCTCTCTCTCTCTCTCCATGCCCAAAGAGAGCATTTCTACTCTGGGACAAATCCTCCCGATGGTGTTTACCCATTTCCGATGGTTGAATATTCCAGGTTCTCCAGTCGATCTTAAGTTTGTCGAGCGCCATCTCACCTGTCACAGCTTTTGCTGTCTCCTCATGCCATCCCCATAACATGCTTTATATTTTCTTTCGACTCACTTTTTGCCCTTACGCGAATTAATGTGAAAATAAAGAAGACCACACATGGAAAATTCTATCACTTTCCAGACATAGAAGAAAATCCTAAAAATAAACGCCGGGGTGGGGGTGGGGGCGGTAAACAGTGTTATTGAAAACTCACTGGAGTCCTTGCTTGCCCAAGCTCTGCGTTTTGTTTGTTGGAAAAAGGGGGGTTTGTCAGCGTTAGGAAGTGTTGAAGATGGGTTAGCACCAAACCGAGACTTTTGCCTCTGATTTTATCTGGAGGTTTGAAAGGGACAGAGTGACTCTCTCAAGATGTCATGAAATACTCCTTCATTCCACTGCCCCTGTGCCTTACAGAGCAGTGCTTCTCAAACTCGGATGTGCCTACGAGTCCACGGTAGGGCACCCGTCATCGCCCATGGTCCCGTCATCATCCAGGGTCTGGATAGAAGGCGGCTCAGCAGGTCTGGGGTGGGCCTCCGAGTTGGCATAGCTGACATGTTCCCAGAGGATGCTGGTGATGCTGGTGCTTCCGGTTCGCGGCCCCCCTTGCAGTTGTCAAGTCTAGAGAAAGGACCGTCTACAGTTACACTTCTGCCTGACCCTGCGGACGCCTTCTGTAACGTCTCTCTGAGCAGCTTCTCAAGGAAGACATCTTTACCTAGGGTCCCTCGTCGCCCCTCCTCAGGTCCTCCTTGGCTGCCGCTTTCCCTCCTCTTTGCAGCCATTGGGACTGTCCTCCCAGAGCTCGGCTTGCTTTTACGACTGTCTTTTTTCCACTTAGTATGTAGATCTTGCTTTCTGCCTTTGGCTGTTCCCACCCTGATACGGTTTGTATCAGTCACCTATTGCCGTGTAACAAATTAAACTTCGTGGCTTAAAACAAAAACATTCGTTCTCATGACTCTGCAAGTCAGCCGTTTAGGCTGAACTCAGTGGGGAAGGTATTCTTCTCTTCGTTGTGTTCCCTTCATTGTGTTTCTAGTCTCCTCCAGGTTGGCTAGGAGGCTTCGCTCCTGGAGGTTGGCTGGCTGTCGGCTGCGTCCCCTCTTTCTCTTGCGTGTAGTCCGACATCTCTAACATGCTGAGATGTGCACCAGAGCCCTCATGATAGCAGCATTCTGAGACGTACACAAGAGCCCTTGAGCCCAGGCTAAGAAAGGTCACAGTCTTTACATTCTGCTGCCCGAAGCAAGTCAAGATTCAGGGGGAGAGGAAATAAATTCCTTTTTTTTTTTTAAAGAGAGGAGCCGCAAAATCACATTACAAAGAGGCATGGACGCAGGGAAGTATGAAGAATTGTGGCCATTTTTGCAATCTGCCCCAAGGCCTGAAATCTTCATCTCTAACTTGATCTACATGTTGCTGTCCTACGTAGTTGTCGACACGGAATTTTTGTCCTTTAGTGTTTTCTCAGAAACGGTGGTCTTGAAGTCAGCGAGTCAGCCCTTATTCACTTTCTTACAAACTATGTTGTAAGAAAATATATTTACGGAGAAGGAGCTGAAGAAGAGGCAGAGCTTCCACTTTCCCAGGTGACCTAATTTAATGTGAGGCTTCCGCCAGACTGCGAGCCGGATGCTGTGCTGTTGTGCACCCCGCCCCACGGTCGCCTTCGTGGGGTCTCTCTCACTCATTGATGCCTAAGGGGCATCACTTTGCATTGAGGAGAATCATGAATAAGAGTTTTGTGAATGTCCTTTTTTGCGGGGTTCTGTCTATATCGCTCATTACATATCACGGTCTCTTTTTTATGACGATTTACCAGAAAATCTTAGGTTGCTGTATCAGGAAGAGCTGAAAAAAATCACTTATCTTATGGGTGCTGTTCATCTTGTTATTCTTGGTTTTTTTTTTTTTTTTCTTTCCATTGGGTGCCAAGAAGCTTGGGGTTTAACATGAAATCCATTTAGTAATTGTCCAAAGCAGGGGGATATAAATTCCTATGTGCTGGTCATCTTGGCTTTGTTATCATCTTACTATTAATTTTTCTTTGCCTCGATTCTTAGTATTAGCCTTCTTTTTAGAATCAAATATACTTTTAAAAGTCAATCCTGATTCTTTCGTGGAGAAATGCAGGTTATGCATAAATACTTATAAGTGCAACGAATGTGTTTGTATAGTGTCAAGGGTACTTTTTGTATCTTTGCACAAGAGAAATTTCCACGTTTAAAAAGTCTGTGTGTTGGGTCAATATTGTAAAGCTATAAAACAAACTCTTATCCCTTCCCCTTTTGGTCTTTTTATAGGGATGAATATAATTCTCAGTTTAAAGCATTTGTTAGAATTTGAGTTCATTATAGAATATTTCCTTCAGAATTATGGAATCTATTGAAATGATGAAAATAGGAAATTTGGTACCCTCCCAAGCCTTTAAATTAATGTTTGAACTCTCTGATCAATTTAAAAAGCATGAATTCCTGAAAGTTCACATCGTGCCGTAATCGGCATCCGCGTTCCTTGAGTAAGAGGTGGTTTTAATTTCACGCCAAGACTGGGCTAAGATTAACCTGGCATTGGGGAGGGGTCCATCGGACCGGTGGGCAGGGGTTGACTGGTCCACGCATGCCTCCCAGCGACCCATGACTTGGCTCCTGTGCGGTTGGAAGGCGTTTCTGTGCCCACCTAGGGACTTTGTCCTTTGAGAAAGCACTGCTGTGCTGGCTTGGGGAAGCCTGCCCGGTGCCCGCATGAGCCTTGCTCGAATTAAGAGAAGCAGTGAACCTCTTGTAAAAGCAGCCGCCTTCTTAGATTGCTTTAACGTGACTCATGGCAACGCAGATGTCCTTCACCATTGTCTCGGGGTCACCCTTTTGTTTAATCAGCTTCCTGAAAAGCGGAAAACTTTATTTTGGTAACTTTGGAAGGCAGCCTGACTCATTCCTGGTTCGATGTATCTGAGGTTATTAGACCCAAGAGGTCTAATGGGTTTCAGTGACTCCCGAATATGGAGACGTTGGCGGGCTGGCAGGTGTGAGGGCAGAGGCCCCTTTGAACCAGTTTCCGCCACTTACGGGCTCTGAGCTCCAGCATGTTCTTGTGCCTCTCAGTGTCCCCGTCTCTAAAATGGGTGTTCAGCTCTAGCCGGTACCGCACAGTCAGCGGAGCAGGTGAAGTCCCGCCCCACAGATGGCACTTACGTTCTAAGGGCTTCTCCAGCCACCTCCTCCATGGGATCGTTGTACGTAATAAACAGGCACACCTCGTAGAGAGTAATAACAGTCTTTACGACATCGGGTAGCTGTAAATATTGATTATAACTCTTTACTAAGCACTTTATTTGTGTTAGCTACTGTCATCATAATATTCTAACTTAGTATTATATTCCTAGCTCAGGTGAATTTCTTAGCACGTGGATAGATTGCTGAACGTAGACTATGGGAGAAGAATCTTGCCTCAAAACACCCCCACATTTTAATAGACCTGTTAGGAGGACTTCACACCTTGAGCATCGGTGGATGGACCTTTCTTTTCTATTTTTTTTTTTAAGGCCCATTTGCCCCAGATTTATTAATTTTATTTATGAACAAAAATTTTCAATTACAGTTGACATCCAGTATTATATTCGTTTCAGGTGTGTTAAGATCGTGATTAGATCTTTATATAACTTACGAAATGATCACCCTGACGAATCTAGTACCTGTCTGACACCATACATACTTAGCGCCACATTATTGACTATATTCCCTGTGCTGTACTTCACATTCTCCTGACTGTCTCATAACTGCCGATTTCTACCTCTTAACCCCTTCCCCCTCTTCACCCCTCCCATCTGTTCTCTGTACCTACGAGTTTGTTTCTGTTTTGTTTAATTTGTTCTTTAGATTCCACATGTAAGTGAAATGGCAAAATGACATTTGCCATTCTCTGTCTGACTGACTCCACTCAGCACAGTACCCTCTAGGTCCAGCCATGTTGTTGCAGATGGCAAGAGTTCCTCCTCTTTTACGGCTGAGTAATATTCCATTTATATACGTAACACCTCTTCTGTTCTCAGTGTATAACTTGAGCAGGGTTTCTCATCTTCGGCGGTGTTGATGTTTTGGGCCAGGTAATTCTTTGTGGGGGACCGTCCCGTGCCACTGTAGGATGCTTAGCAGCATCCCTGGTCTCTACCCAGCACATGCCAGTAGCACCCCCAGTTATGACGACCAAAAATATCTCTGTAGACATTGCCAAATATCCCCTGGGGGCCAAAATCACCCTAGGTTGAGAGCCACAGAGCTGGAGGAATAATTCGGAAAACTTTCCGATTTTGTCATTTAGAAAGTGCTAACTGGGATGAGTTACTCCTTTGTTACAAAGGGCATCTATCTAAGTATAGGGCACTTATTTCTCTTGGGTCTGTTGGTACTAAAGGGAGCCTCCATCACCGTGTGTCCCTATAAATTGCTAAGAAGGCCAGTGTCAATCGTGAGGGGTAGATGATGGCCACAAAAGGAGGCTTGTGGACCAGGTGCAAGAATCACCTGTCTCATCACCTGCCAACTGTTTTTTTTCTTTCTGTTTGGTCACCTCTCTGGTTAGTAAAATGTCTTTAAAATTTACAAAGCTGTGTCATTCTGTGGATTGAGAAGAAAAGGTCTGTGTTCATTCATTATAGGGAATAATTGTCCCTGAACTGGGGAATTGGCTCAGTGAGGCCCACCTGTGTCTCAAGGTCCCTGAACTCAGTCACAGAGCTGTCTGGGATGGATTGTCAGAACACCACCAATGACTGGTGCTGTGCAGTGGCTGTCTTAGATTAACAGACAGGATCTACATGCTAAGTATTCATGTATCTTGTCCCATTTCTTCTGATTTTGTGGGGCCACACTCAAATCGATTCTTTCATGTGTTTGCTTGTTCCCAGTATATCTGCTGGTTATTGTTATTTTTTTAAGTCGAGTCACATGAATCCCAAGCTCAGAAGTCCTGTCTTCATTCATTCATTCCTTACAGATGGACAGAATGGCTGCTGCGTGTGGCATGGGGTGCATAGGATTTTAGGAGCCGGTTTCGCCTTCCGAACTGTGACTTGGGGACAGCGGTGGCCCTGTCTGTTTTGTTCACTGCTCGGTCCCCAGCCCTGAGCCCAGAGTGTAGGAAAATCTCGATAACGTCACTATTTTTCAGAATTTATGCTAATATTCAGTATCCTTTGCCTAAAGGTTTTATAGGCTGATTACTTGACAAATTTTTTTGAATGGTTGACAGCATGTCTTAAGAAAGCCTGTGGCAATGGGTTTCAAAGAACGCATTCCAAGAAAATGCGTCGTCTGGTCCAGCATTTCCCAAGCAGTAAATCTCAAAGCCTACCTGGTCGACCCTTCCCACAGCGGTTTGTCACCGCGTCCCTCCCTCCCCTCTCCACCATGCCTGGAATTCCCAAAGGGAGGGGCGCGTACTGCAGACAATGTCCCCTCTCTGGCTCTGATCAGGGTTTTATTGTCAGGAAATCCCCCTTTTCAGGCACTTCATTGTCTGCATCCTCTAACCGGCCCTCCCCCACCCCCCATCCTCTGGCCAGCCAACAATTTCAAGGCTTTATGGAAATGAAAAGTTGCTCTTCTTCACAAAAAAAAAAAAAAAAAAAAAAAAAGATCGGGGAGATAAAGTGATTAACACTTATTTTGTTCGGGAATCCATCTGAGCTACCCCTCCTCGAACACTCATTTGGCTTGTTGGAGGGGTAATCTCTTTCAGAAACATTGGGCAGAATTGACCAATTCATTATGTATGTAAGTCTGCTTAAGAATGTTTAATTCAGTGAGCGCGCATCTCCTGGCTCCCTAATCTCCTGCCTTGGCGATTCTGTTCTCTTTGAGTCTCTGCAACTCATTTCTCCCCCTGATTATTGAAATCTTTCTCTGGACGTTCCGGGCTTTGGTAGAATCTCAATGAATAGATTTTTATGAAGGAAACATTCCATACTCTTTCGGTTGGTTGTCGGTGTCGGGATGGTTCTGGGGTAATTAAACTTGAGGAACTACAAATTTAGGCTGAAAAGTATGAGAAATACTTAAGCCAGTGGGAATGTTGGAGCATGTCTTTAGAGGCAGTGGGAAATTCTTGTAAAAAAAAATAGCTACGTTGGACAACATGGCAAGTCCTGTAGAGCCAATTCCAGAAGATCTAAGCAAAAATAGAGGAATGTTTAGTTCTTCATGGGCAGACCCATACTTTTCCTACTTAAAGATAGGAACGAATAATTCAATTACGGGCATCTTCCGATGGGGGATGTGTGGCGCCTTTTTTTTTCAGTTTCTCTGTTGAGTGTACCTGGTGGGTTTGTATTACAGTATTACTGCCCTTACCTATAATGGGGAAGGGAGGCAGTGGGCAAAATGTTGGAAGGTTGTGTGAGTGTGTGTGTGTGTGTGTGTGTGTGTGTACACGTACCTGCGTGCATGTCACCTGCCCCAGGGGACCTCGATGGACTCCCCAATATTGAGAAAGTGCAGAGGCAAGAACAGAGGCCAGAACAGAGGCCAGCCTTTAATTTCTGCCTTTGTGGGTCATGCCCCCCGCTACCCCTGATGGCGCAGAAGCAATGAGATAAATCCACAAACGCTTGGCAGTGGCCACCGCACTGAAACGAGTGTTTGCCCCTCTAAGAGGTACACACTGGCAAAGTGCACGCTTCTTAGCGAGAGGCCGGGCGCCCCACGTAGAATTCGATGTATTACTCTCTTTTGCACGTGCTCCGCCGTCTTAGTCACTTAGGTAGGCGCTCCGCACTCCAGATGAGTTTTCTTTCCATTTCCTTTTCAGTAGGAAGGCTTCGGGGACAAGGACAAAGGGAAAAGAATAAAGAAAAACCAACTGCAGTTTATTCATTGCAGATACGTGGCTGATGCCCCTTCTCCGGTCTTCCGCCTTTGCGCTCATCAGAAAGAGTCTCGCTTTATTTCATTTACTGTATCTGATCAGTTGCAGTGCGATTAGTACATACGAGGCGTGAAGGGTCAGGTCCTGCGACTTTATTTTTTTAAAAAAGAAACCCTCAATCTTTTTCTCCCCTCAAACGTCTTTCTTGCCTTTTAGATTTTTGAAACCAGAGGGCAGAGTTGGGGACTGATGACGAAAGGTTTTGCCTGTCATGCTTCAGAGTTTGGGCATCTTTTAGGCACTTTCCAGACCAGCCCGCACCAAGGGTCATGCTTAGATCGCTGTTGTGGAAAGTGGGAGGAGCCAGTGTGAGGGTAGAGTGCGGGGAGGAGGGGAGGGGTGTGGCCTATTCTTGTCACAAGACTTGGGTCCCTTGAGCCTTCTGTAGGAAGTGGAAGGGCATCGAAGTGTTCATTTCCTTTACGTCCTGTTCGGCAAAGTCTCCCGAAATCTCATTAAGAGACTTTGTGATCATGCACACGTCCCTGGGGTGATTTGAAATCATTTGCATTTACTGCTCCACACATGTAAATCATGGCAATTTTAGGAAGAAAGAATCGCAAACATCTAAAAAATTCATTCGAATTCATTTCTCAAATCCTGACTTTAATACATCCTTTTCTTTCAGGCAGCCTAATTTCTTATCAGACTAATTTTTTAAAAACCGAAATAGACCACTTATAGGCCCTGTTGGATACAGTGAGTTATTAAGTTTCACATCTTCCACGGTTGATTTTTTCTGATGCCATAGTTCAAGGTAATGTTTTTTTAATAGAGATTCATAATCGCTTATGACATCTTAATGCCCACAGTGACGTCACTGGTCATGACCAGCTGTGATAAACAGCTCTATACCCTATAAAAATGACAGTCACTAAGCGAAAGGCAGGAAGATGAAACCAGTCCCTCAACCTTAGGAATAACGTTGCAGATCTTGAATGTTAATTTTGAAGAAAACACATGCTTAAATTTAAGTTTATGCCTTCAATTCACAGTCCTTTTATTCTTCCGGGGGAAAAAAAAAAATGTCGAGCAGCTATACTTTAGATGAATTTAATGAACCGCAAAGACTGACGTTTTCACTATAAAAGTCACACTTCATTTAATGAGTAGTTAAATATTGATGCTGTATTAAAATACAGGCAGAATAAAAATGGCACAGTGGGTTTCAGAGCAGGAATTTGGGGTTCTTTGATATTGAAAATTTCATGAACTGAAAAAAAAAACAAGGTATTGTTCATCAGAATGTTTTCATAAACAGAAATATTCCGAGGAAATAGCATGTTAGCCCGCAGTGCATAAACCCGTCGCTGAGCTGAGCTAAGCTTTCCTTTTCACTCTGATTCTACGTTGGTGTTTGTTGCCAAAGGACCCCCTGCTGTTAAATGTGGTTCCCATGTTTAATGGGAAGGGTGCTAAGATTATAGCAGTGGGGTCCAGTTTCTTTGAACTGACTGACTTGCATACCAGAAAAAAAAAACACCAAAACCAAAACAAAACTGTATGTGGTTGACTATCCTAGAAAAATAATTGAGCGGGGTCCGGTGAGTGCTGTTAACTTTTCTCTGCCCACAGCCCTCCAGCGGCTCTCTGATTCATTCACACTGAAAGTCCACACGAAGGCCTGCACGGCCTTGACTTGGTGGCTGCCACGGTCTCTCTGATGTCATTGCTAGGCCTGGCTCATTGCACGCCCGCCACACACCTGTGCATCTGTCATCACTGAGAAACTCCAGGCACGTGTCCACCTCAAGGCTTTTGGTTTACTTCTTTCTGCCCCAAACCCTTTTTCTTCAGATATCATTTTTGGGTCTTCCTATCTAAAGCTGAATCCTCTTCCCTTTCCCTGATACTTTCCATCCCCCTTCTCGGCCTCATTTTTCTCCAGGTGTTTGGTCTTAAAACATACCCTGTTTTACTGATGGCCTGTCTCCGCCATGCTAGACTGTCACCTTGTGAGGGCAGAGACTTTTGTCTCTTTTCTTCATTGTTTTATCCCTGTTGCCTGAAACCAGCTATTACACAAGGCGTTCAAGAAGTATTTGCAGAATACACAAATGAATGAAGGAAAGTGTTTTTTGAGGCAAAGATGGGATTTGCAAGGGAAGTATTCCCCAGGGTAGTTGGAAATGGGGAGTAGAATATCAAGAGGGATCCCTGGAATGTAGATTTGGGTGTGATCTGTGTGAGTAGGATAGGGTGACCAACTCATCCCTGGTATTTAGGGGCGCTACTGGTTTTAGCATGAAAGACCTGTGTCCTGGGAACCCCCTTAGTCTCGGGCAACCTTGGATGCTTGGTCATCCTATGAACAGAGAGCATCCTTGCAGCTCATGGAGTTTGCAGGAGGACAGAGCTGGCAAACCCATGTGTGGACACCAGGCAGATGGTACACTACTGCAGCTGACCTGCAGGGGGTGTGGTGAGCAGAACCTTGGCTCCTTTAAAGGATGGTTGCATCTGTGCTCTCTGACCCCCAGTAGCTCTAGGGAATTGTAGGCCAGTGTTGTCTGAGCACCCCATTTTTCAAGGGGAACCAGAAATTTTGACTCTGATATTTTTCAGTTTTTTAAAAATGTCGGCAACTCACCTGAAACTGTTGAAGGGTCACCTGTGGCCTATGGGCTGTTGCTGGGCCACCTCTGCTGAAGTAGAGCTAGACTTTCCAGTTTGTCCGGAGACAAGGCCCGTGCACCTGGATTCTAAGTGCTAAATCAAGCACTTAGTTACTAAATGTCTTCATCGTTTGAAGAAAAGAAAGATCATTGTTAGCTGTAGGTAAACGTTTTGTGTAACTGACATGGAATGATATTCACATTGGTGGAATATTTCCAAGAACTATTCCAAGCAGTTTGCATGTATTAATAAATTTCCTTCTCAACAACTCTGTGAGGTAAGTACCTCATAAATGTAAAGCATGTAAATGTCATCATTTACAGATGATGAAATAGAGGCATGGCTAGATGAAACAGCTCGCTTAAGGTCATAGGCTAGGAGGTGGTAGATCAACAGCCTGGCTCGCGTTCCTTACCCCGCGCTTCTCAGATTTTAACGTATATCATCGGAATCACCTGGAGCGCTGTTAGAATCCAGAATGCTGGGCCCCACACCCAGAGTTTCTGAATCAATTGGTCTGGGGTGGGGTCCGAGAATTTGCAAACGAACTCCCAGGTTGTGATGGTGCTGCTCTCTGGGGATCTCAGTTTGAGCACCACTACTCTGAACCACCCCAAGACTTCTGAAGGGCCGCGGGACCTTTGGAGAGAGTGTACTTGTATCCACTGGAGCTGTGTACACACAGCTGATCTCTGCTGTCGTACTTGATTACGCTAGTCGTTAGTGTCTTCTGCATAGTGAGCCATTAGACAAGTGCGAAACTTATTTAATAAGCATAAAATTGGTTCTATGTAAAATGAAGCACTTCCTGGACCCCTATAGTCTTAGATAGCTTAAGTTTCTTTTCAGCTGAATACTGAAGAGCTCTGTACTTTCAAACATCTGGCAGGGACACAAGATAACCCTAGGATGAGTTGGTATGGGACTGGAGGAAGCCACAGGTGGTGAGCTTCCACCATTGCTACGACGTGATTTGATTTTTAGCCACAAAGACATGTCATTAAAGCATATTGAATTCCAGAGAAAGCATTTCATTTCTTTTTCCCTTTCAAGCCTCTCTTACTATATCAATGAGAAAAATCTCAGTTTGGTGCCAGTATATCTTTATCACCTAATGCTTGCTTAACTCTTTTTTTCTACAGAGACATTGAGAGAGGGAGAAGCAAAGGCAGATGGAGGGAAGGAGAGACAGGGGGCCCAGGCAGTGAGGGGGAGGGATGGAGGGAGGGGAGAGAATGCAGGACTCAGTTACAAATCCTCCTGTAGTTAGTAGTTTGCTAGAATTAAATAGATTACTTTGCTATTGTATTTATTTTGGTGGTTATATTCAGTTTATGACAAGGAATACTTGTTTTCCACTTATGATATAAAATTTTTTGTTAATAAAACGATTGTTTGTATTCAGATGACTGAGTTGAAAGAGAAATAAAAGTTCACAATACCTTTTCCATAATTTCCAAATTCTAAAATTCCCGAAAAACAAAGTTTTTAAAAAAACAATAAGTTTATGGCAGCACATTTGTAGCAAAACCTGAACTGAACTCCTGTGAGCCTGTTTTTCTGTGTTTATGTCCCTTTGTGTGATATTCAGACATTTTGCTGCAGAAATACCTGTGTGTTTAATTATGGGGTGCTGTCCCAGGCCACTAGAGGTATGTAATAGATGGAATATGTACTATATTACTTTTCTAAATTTTAAAAACTCTCAACCGTAAAGTACATCTGCCCCCAAGATTTTGGCTAAAGAGGAATGTGGACCCACTTTAAATGGCAAATTTCATCAAGTTGGTATACAAATCATTGACGTTTGGCAGACACTGATCTCGAGGCAAGAGCCTAAATTTGAGGTGAGTATATTAACGTGAACAGCACAAACGTAACATCTAACAGGGTTTCTCAGCTTTTGCTCGCTATTGACACTTGCCAGTGGTTGTATCTCTTTGTTATAACTGTATTTTGCCTAAGATAAGGTGCTGGTCCTGCTGCTTCATGTGCTCTTTTAAAGCTTCTCACGAAAAGTTATAGTATAATAAATTATACTACTTTTTTTTTTGGAAGACTGAAGGCATTCCACCAAGAGCCACTTTTTAAATGGATTTAGAGAGACTGTCTCAGGAATTTTTTTTTAAATGCACTAATTACAGATCTGCTTTTTATGTTTGAATCTTATATACCAGTACTTCATGAGATTGGCCCTATCTGACATGTTTATATTCCAGTTTCATTGGCCATTGGAGTATTGTATTTGTAAGTCATGTTACGACTTCTTACTGAGTAAGAAGTCATGGCTGGTGGTTACACCTGTCTTCTCTGCAACAAATGGCTGATTGCCAACCATCACATCCCTTTCTAATTTTGCTCAGCTAGGATTCACTTCTTTCACCCAGTCTGATCCATCAGAGGGGCAGAGGAGGGAGAGAAGAAAGACTCAGATGCTCATGAAGAGAGACAGTGAGGGGTGGCTGCGGGCGGCCCAGCTCAGGGAGCGGGCATGTATCACTCGGTTCCGTGATAACCACCTACCTACCTGACAGTAAGACGGAATCTTAAGGTAAGGGCGGCTGATGATCTTCATGGGCCAGCCGACACTGTTTTATCAGTTTGTGTGGTGGACGAACTCGCCCTTATATTTCCAGTGTAAAGACGATGAAAGCAGTCGGGAATGAGGGGGTGTAGAGTTCAGTGTGACACGCATGCGCAAACGAAGGTTTCGTGGCCTCTCAACAGTTTGGAGCCTCCAAAACATTTGTAGATAAGACGGTTTGGCCCATTCATCTGCCAAAGACATTTAGTGTGAGCAAACGTTGGTTTTGTGTGCCTGGGGTGGTCCCGTTTCTCTTTGATCTCCTTGACAGTAGGTGTCCCAAAAGTCGCCCTCACTTTGAGGGAGGACTTCCTGATAAGTGACATTTTGCCATTTTGTATTTTCTTGCCGCTTCTAAATCTGGGCTCATGAGTCATTGTCCTTTGTGTTTACAATCAAGTACACATTTTGGTAGAAATTGAAATGATTTATTCAACCACAGAATATGAATGATCATTGAACTATGATTGAAATCAGAAACATCCTTTCTATCATGGATGAGAATGTTTGGAAAAGCTTGAAATCTGTGAGAAATAATACCAAGTAGAGTAGATTTTTTTAAAATTTATGTTGTTCAGATGGATGGACATTAAGCCCCCATTTCTAAATTAATGTAAGCTACTGTCTATCTCTGTGCCATACAGTATTTTTAGTATTGCATTTTATCAAAGTAAATGTAGATATTTGAGAAATATGTTGCTGACAATTCTTGTAAATATTAGAATTCTGTGTGGGAATATTGATATTAAAGCTGTGTTAGGACTGATACCATTAGCAGCAATATAGAGAAGATGTTTTATTAAATACTAATTTCATCTGTTATTTAACAAGTAGCCAGCTTTGAACACATTAATCTCTCTTTTTAATTCAAGGTTGATGGTCTGGGTCTTACATATTGTATCCCTGAATAGGCCATTCAATAACTATGCAAAATATCTATTTCTCCCATGGGTATTTGTGCTTTGATATATTCTGATCCTTATTAAATTTAAACAGGATCAAATTTATACAGCTCTGGCAGAGATTTATTAAAACACACTGAACGGACAGCTTGTGGGAGAGCAGTGCACTGTAATAACATATGCCTTTTACCAGAGAATAGTAATTATTGAGAATCAAATAAATCTGTAGGAGGTTAAGTATATATGGAAAAGATATCGATGCAGTTCTTCAAAACTAGCCTGGAATATTATTTGAAGATGTGTTACTGTGCAAAGTAACAAACCTCATTATTTTAGATTCTAAATATTTAGCAATATTTGAAATGCAAGTTTTTAGGGATGTTTTAACCTAAAAAGCGGGGGGCGGGGGGGGGACTCAGCATTATCAGAGGTGTTACATGTGTTTAGCATACTCCATCTGTAGAGGCACCTGTTTTTCACTTTGCCCTACTTTTTATTAAATAAAATTGAAAGCACATGTATTACAGAGACTTTTTTTTGAAAGCAGAAATTTGTGTCCCCCTTTACTTGGGGGTTTGGGAGAGGGATCACAGATGGACTAAATAGAAACTTTTTTCCTACTCATAATAGTTTATATTTTTAAAAGTATCATTTTGTTCTACTTTTGCATTTTACTGTATATTTTCAAAGTGGTCTTGGTATGTTTAATCTGATTGAAAAGACTGCAGTGTCCTCAATTTATTAATTTTCTTGGTGTGGTGTCAGTGTAGAGGACAGTTAGGATTTTAAATACTGAACTCGTAGAGAAATACATGTAGTCTATCCCTTCATAAATTGTTCAATATGTTACACTTGTCATTATTAGTTTTTCTCTTCTATTTATAGACACTCCTGGGGGCTGGCCAGGGTACCACCAAGGAGAAGGGAGCTGTCAGTGTGGCAAAGGGTTTTGCCACAACAAACCATCCTGGCTTTGCCATTCCATTCTTCCCGCGTTTGAATTTCTTTCTCTGCCAAATAATTCTTTCTAGTATAAATGGCAGAGGTATAGGTGTAGGTGGGCCACTTTTTTCTCCTAGTCAAAATCATTGGGTGTCAGGTGAGACTAGACCAAAGTGTCTGGAACCAGTCTCTGAGTGCTGGTTTCTAGAGCGAGTGAGTTAAGACACTCCCTGTAATTCTCCAGTTCGACCCTAGCCTGGACTGGGCCTGGGTAAGGGATAGTTAGGGCAGGGGGTAGGAAATCTGTTTTCTGCTCTGTATTTAGGGTGTGTAACCTAATTCTTGTACTTAGTATACCTTAACACATAATTTGTATGTGTATGTGTTGTGCACACACGTGCGTGTGTAGTTTTATAGGAAAATCACTATTTATGCATTTTGTAGTATTATGTTGGGTCATATTTAATTATGTTTACATGCTGCTCTAGATAGGTACTCTAGAAATTATTTTTAGGTGTCATGGTACATCGTGTGTGTGTGTGTGTGTGTGTGTGTGTGTGTGTGTGTGTGTGTTTGTCAGATTTATCGATACATTATTTACATGTACTAAAATTCGCCAGTTTTGTTCTGATAAATATGTACAGTCGTGACAACTTCCACTATGATATAAAATGCTTCTATCACCTCAAGACGTTTCCCTTTGCCTCATCGCACAGCATAGCCCCAAACACTGATCTGCTCTGTCTGCATGATGTTTATGATATGCATTATGTTTAAGGCAACTAAGTTAAACTAGTAAGTATGTAAATGTTTAGATATATCCACATTGCTAAATCTTATGGTTAGCATATATATTTTAATTTTTTCATTTTTTCTTGCTACATTTCGGCAATGTTGAGTCATTATCAGAAAGAGGAAATGTCAGAAATTTGAGTAAAGTTTATATCAGTTATAGTGAAAAAGATTTTTAAATACCCCAGATTATTTGTTACTTAGGAAAATAAGTATAATTGGCTCACTTGCCAATTTTTCTCCTTCATTGTTGCTGATGAATGAGAAAGATTATTCTAAAAGCATGTAAGTGATGCATCCAGGTCTTTTTCTCTTGCAATTAAAATTTTTTGTTTCTATTTCATCTTATTTTTATATGGGGAAAATAATGTAATTTTTCTTTTATAGTGTTAGATCCACAGGGCTATATAGACTTAGTTTCTGATATTTGAAAATGGATAAAAATATTAAATGAGATGATTTTTAATTCAACTGTATTGATAATCTTTGTTCAGTTGGGTATCTGGGAAATTTGAAAGTTATTTTACATGTGAGGTCATCTGCAATTTCAAGATTTTGGACCAGATGAAGTCAGTTTTGAAATATATACTTCTCTGAGGTTTTTTTTTTTTTTTAAAAAAATGAATATATACGTGTGTATTTGATTTATGTGTGTGGATACAGATTCACATGCATATGAATTATAAATGGGAAAGAAAAGAGGAAAACGTAGAGTGGTCCTGCTGGTGATATTTTAGACTCATTGGTTCAGAAGATTGATTGTAAAGATAAATGAAATAGAAAACATTCTAGATTTTGATCAGACCATGGTGAACAGTGAGGAAGATGAAAAGCCAAGTAACGCTTTTTGTTTCCGGTACCCTGGATACGAAGAAAAATACCAAAAGAAGGACAAAAAGAAAAAAAATCCACTTCTTCTATTCTTCTGTTTTACGCCCTTCAAATTTAGGGAGCAACGTGAGCCCCTGGTTTCCCAAATGCCAAGCTCTTACATCCTTTGCAGTAATGAGGGTGTGTTTTCCGTGTTTTCGAGTTGTCAGAACTTTTTGTTTGCACCTGGTGTTACACTTGATCACTGAATAATTGAGTGATAATGACTGTTATTTTTAAACTAAAGTATAACATCAGGGGAGGCTGAGAAACACAGAACGCCCAACATCCCAAAGGGAGTAGGGGAAATATTTCTAAGTGTCAAGCATGAAAAAAGTGCGGAAAGTATGTGCAGTCAGCTATGCAAACTCAGAACAGGAGTCACGGAATAATTTGTTCTGCAGCTCAACAAAAACCCTCTTTTTTTTTTTGTAATTTCATAAGGATGAAAATTCAGAGAAAAATTGCTAGAATTTGGACCCCAGTGGGCTGGGATTCGGAAATGCTCACATCTAGACAAACGCAATTATTCAGCACCAAGGACAGGGGCAAAGCATGCCTCTCCCCACTTAAAACAAAATGTTTTGGTAGATTCTTTATAGCTATGCTTGTAAGTGATCCATTTGCTTCATTCATTCATTCATTGCCTGTTAAGTATCTACCATGGGACAAAACAAGCTTTGCTCTCATGGGACTTGTATTCTCTTGGATTCTTTTATAAAGTTATATGTTCTTTCTGGTTTTTTAAGGCTTTCTTCTTCCTCCGAGGTCATTCCTATCTCCCATATAAATATCTTTTCTTAGATTTTGAACCTATTGGTCTTCTTCCAATATACTTATCCTACCACAGTCTTTGCAAGCCTTCTGTCTATTTCTGGTTCTACTGAACTTTCTAGAACCATGCTTAGCTTTTATAATGATGTTGAGAAAACAGTACCTATTTTTTCTCATTTTTAAATGGCTGTTTGACAGATAGATAAAGTGTGCTGTGAGTAGTTTAATAGTTAAGCACCAGTCGGGTTCTTGCACGAAGCCAGCCATGTGGAGGTAAATCTGTAAGCATTGTCTCTTTATGGCTGAGGTGACACCCAAAATCACAAGGGTAGACCTACGATGTTTAACAAAAAAGATAATCTATTTAAGCCTCAATAATTTGAAATTTGTTAAGCTTGTATATTTGACAGGCAGTCTCATAGTGGAGAAATACGGTTTTGGAGCCTAATAACTCTGGGGTTGACTCCTGCAATTGCCATTTATTGGCTTTATGCGTTTGTTTACATCATTTAATATTTCCGAACCCTGATTTCTTCAGGAATAAGGAGCTACGATACCTACCTCAGGCCCATGATAAGGTTAACGTATGTAAAGCATCTAGGAAAATATGTGTACGTCCCCTGTCCTCCTTCTAAGTATTTTTAGTGAATCAAATGAGTAGCGAAATTCCCATTATTTTTAAAAGTTCTGCACTCTAGGTTTTTCAATTTTAGATTGGCTTTTCCATCCCAATTCTAGGTCACTGTGCTTTTACTCAGTAGAGTTAGTTTTAGAACCAGAATAGAAGCAACACAGAAAAATCATGTTACTTTTTTTTTTGAAAAAGAACTAACATTTACTGTACCCTCATAGTGTCTTAGGTATTCTGCTAGGAGCTTTGCATATATTATCCTATTTTCACTACAAGAGAAATAGTTTTCAGTGTATTTTCAATTTCCGTCTCGTCTAGATGTCTGTGATTTTCACTCATGCCTTTACCCTTGCAACGATTTTAGTTACGTGAATGTTTGCGAGTATAGGCCTGGTCCTAGATATTTTTATACATTAACTACATTGTGATGAATATGCCACGTACCTCCAGTTATGACACAGAGTGTTTCTGGAGCACACAGGTAGCGCGCTGCATTTTGTTGATTGGAGGATGGTGTTGCCCATCACGATGGCTCAGGTGGGCACGAGAGAAAATGGAGAACCAGTCGCCTCTGCTACAGCACATGTCCTTAATAGCATTCTCTGGGTTTGGGCTGTGATTTATTCAGCCTTCCGTGCTGGTATTTCCACCTCTTTTTTCTTAAGCCCTTCAAAGAATCCGTTGCTGTCTTGTCTGCGTTTTCGTGGTTCTTTCCTTGTGATCCACTGCTACGGTACCCAAGGGGATATTATGGACATACATAGGTTTCGGAATTGCGAGAAGAAAATCGATAAACATTCGGATCTTAAGTGGTGGTCTGTGTTCTTTTTGCTTACCTGGCTCACACCGTGTGCTCTGGTTCCTTCCTTTACGTCCATGTTGAAGTTATCCTTCTCCCTGCATTCATGATGCTTAAGCCGTATCAGCTTTCTCTTTTTCTTCTAACTGCCAGGCACATTCCTAAGGCAGGGCTTTTCCACTTGTCCTTTCTTCTGCAAGGAATGCTTCCCCCAACTCTTAGTCAGGCCAGCTTCTTATCATGTATTTCTCAGCTCAAAATGTCACCTCCTCTGAGAAGCCTCTCTATTCCCCTTCTCAAAAGTATCCTTCCCACCCCGTTATTTGAAGTCGCATAATCTTATTTTCTTCATCTGAGGTTCTTATGCATTGTCATCTCTCTTTGTCTGGCCCCACTCATCAGAGTCAAGGACCTTGGTCTCTTTTGTTGCTAACTGCATCTTAAGCACAAAGAATAGTACCTGGCGTATAATAATAAACATTGCATTTGTGGTATAAATTGACATTGAGCATTGACTCTGGGTAAATAGAAAAGCAGAGGCTCATGATGCTTGACATACCCCTGGAGTAAAGTTCTGGGTTACAGAACATTTTGGGTCGAAATCATTTTGAGGGAGTGAAACCTAATCCATCAGCTTTGTAGTTTTTCCTTAAAAAATCTTCCCTGGCACTTGGGCAACTATTTCTGAGACACATTTTTATCCCTTTAATTCAGTTGAAAGAAAATCTATTTAAGCCAATATTTCTGTGTCTTTTCCAGAATGTGTCCTGATTTCTGGGGTATGGTAAAAAATATCTTACTCTTGTTGTGGTCAACCTATCTTAAAGATGAACCGCCAGATACAAACAAAAGCCACAGGGATCGTCAGTTTCCACATATTATCTCACATTCGATATTATCTCACTTTAGGAGGGAGGTTTATTAACATTTTTTAAATGTTTGGCATTAGCTGTAGTGTTTGGTTTTAAGTATTCTTTGAAATTATAAAGTCAGACACGGTTTTCTGCTGAATTTTTTAAAAAGTACACTACGTTTTTAAAGCCACGGACTAATCATTTTCACATTTCTTAAGACCTTAAGACACACTCTTCCAACTGATGCTGGGGTCCTTTGTGTTTTCTTGGAATAGTTCTTACTTTTCTAGAACTCTCTGGGTTACTCAGAGTTCTCGTGTTCATTCTTTCAAAAAAACATGCATCATGAAAAATGCAGACCTGTATTTTATGAAGAAGTGCATGTGTGATAGGAGAAACAGAACATCCAAATCTGTGAATGCTTCGCCACCCCTTCAAATTTACTTTGAAATATCTCATACTCATGGTTCTTTGCTATTATAGATACCTTTGTGTGGTATCCTTTACATTCATTTTTCTATTGTAGTGGCCTGAATTCAGAGCTTCTCATAGGATGCACTTGTTCTGATTAGTTATAATTCGTAATCTGTTGATGCTCAGATGGTCGCAGCGTGACCTGTGGGTGTCTCCTTAAACTTCTCTGTGGCTCTCTCGGCATCACCCAGACACTCCTGAAAGCACTTCCGTTTTCTGAGAACCACGGGAGGTTCTAGTTGATCTTGATGCTCTTCAGTCCGGACACGTGGAATCAGCTTTTCTCCAAGGACTTCTGATTCCTTTTAGCAGAGAATAGTATTAAGAGTCTAAAATTTGGACACTGTTCCATTCAAGTGCCTCTGGAAGGAAGACTCCCCTGTTAGGTCATTTTAGGAAGAGAGCTGAAAAGATAACTTTTTGTTAAAGTCATGAGTTCAAATAGCTATTTCCAATTTCAATCCAGCAATACTAAATTCATTTTTTTTTTCTAATATAAACTTTTATATATATGTCTGCTCAATATACCTACTCTAAATTTTTAAGGCCTTCATCCTAAGTATTACTTTTATTCCTTTCTCTTTAGTATTTTATGTCTTGTCCATCATTTCATCGTAATCACTTTATGGACACAAATATTTTGAGATTCTCCACGCTTGTCATAAGAGAAGAGGGAAAGACAGGTAAAAAAGGACTTTGCATTTCCTCTTGGAAGCGGCTTCATTTTTAGCGGGGCTTAGATTTCTCTTGGAAATGCAACAGATATTTTTTGAGGTTCAGAGGAAGAAGGTAGGTTTCATCGCTGATTTTGTGCTGGCAAGCTCCATCTTCATCACTACCGGCAGCAAATATCTCTGGTTTCTGGGTGGCGTGGGACTGGGGGTCCTTTTAGATTTCATCTTGCAAATACCATGACTCAACATTATGGCATCAGCTTGAGAACCAGTGCTGTGGACCTTAAACCTACGACTTGCCAATTCAGATTTAAAGGTTAACTAGGAGAACTGCTAATGTCAAACGTTATATTCAATACATAATACGATGATATGCTAAAAGTCTGTTTGTTTTAACCAGTACTTAGCAGTTAACGTGTTTGTATGTACTTCAGCATTATGAGTGTTTGTGTGTGCACATGTACACACACATCCACATTAGGCCACATCGCATTATCTGGAGCAATTGCGAGTGAGTACGTGTGATTGGCAAGTGTGAAATTGAATTTAATATGAGATTTTCTGTCTTAGGTAAAATGTTTGAAAGAATGTTGATAGCGAAAAGCTGTTTAGCTTGGGAAAAAAATGGCTTATGTGTTTTGGAGCAAGAGGTCTGAATGTTAAAATTTCATTTAAATGGCAAAACACTTTCAGAACTACACTGAAAAATTTGGTTTTAGTGGGAAAACTTTAATTTGCTTATAGCATGAGGTACAAGTTATTAATTGCACCAAAGAGAACATACTAATTAAAAGGTTCATGTACAGTTGTCGGGGGTTACCAGCGCACACCGACAGACTTGGAATAGAAACTAATTATATTTTGTTCTCTAAAAGGAGTATTTTTACCCACTAATCTAAGATACCTTATTATAGTACTATTTTTTCTTAGCTTGGGAAGAAATCTTTTGGATGTTCTTTGTAATAAAACTGCAATGACAAGCATTCAGACCCCACAATGAAGCTATATAAATAGCTTTACTTGCACCATTAGCTTCAAGCATAGTTATAGAGATAATTCCAAGTAAACATTTATTCATATTTGCCGCTTAGAGGAAAGACACGCAAAGCGGAACACCCTAAACTTTATTATCCTAGGTTGAAAGAACATGGCAAAACTGGAATTTCTGGAAATACTCTAATGCTGCTTTTCGAATTACTTTATCAACAGCAGTCATTTTTGATTGTTAGTGCTATTCAGTCTTTTATTGCATTTTAACCTTAATTGTTACGTATGTAATACATATACGTGTATATATATATAACGGTACGTGTGAATTTAAATAATGAAATATATTTTACATACAATTATATAAATAATGAATACGCCTAAAGAATAATGATATAGCAATCACCTATTTGCCCAGCGACCAACGAAACTGAGTCATCAATAATGTCGAAGCCCCCCGTGTCCTTCCCGGTTGCCACTCCCTCCATCCCCACCCCCAGAAGTATTCGCCTGTCTGAATTTGATATTTATCATGTCCTCGTTTTTTAAAATAGTTTTACCAGACATCTAGTTAAACACTATATTGTCCAATTTCGCGTCTTTCCGATTTCTTTAATAAATGGAGTTATAGTGGACATTTTCTTTTCTGACTTGCTCCCCCTCCCCCATTATTATTTTTCTGATATTCATCTAAGTTGATGCACATGGCTGTATTTCTTTTGCTCAGTCCTGTGCACTATTCCATTGTAAGGACATACCATTTCTGTTGGTGGACGTTCGTTACCGACATTGTGTTGTTCTGAGTGATATCCTGCAGACATCCTGGTGTCCCTACCCCAGTGCGACACGCAGGAGTTCCTGTCATGTGTTCACTTAGGCGTGGCACTTGGGTTTGGGGTAAGGTATGTGCTTGACTAGGGTTTGGGTAGGGTATGTGCTTGACTAGGTGATGTTGAACTCTTTCCCAGAATGGTTGTACTTGTACATACTCCCGCCCAGAATGTATCTGTGTTTAACTTCCCCTCCAGATCTGGCTTCGTCATCATGTCTCCCGATAATTGTATGGCTAATTAATTCTCTAAATCAAAGGGTAACTTTTATGATGGAAACTTTTAGGAGTTCTGCTATGAATAGTGTATGTCTTAGCTTACAGTGCTTAGTCAAAACCGCTCCGTATTTTTGATCAAATATTAAACGTGTTCACTAATGAAACGGAAACTCATTATAACGTTGTAGTTACGCAAACTCTAGAGCTACCTGTGACATACCTGAGTCATTCGATTTACGTTTACTCCTTCCTGGGCTTTCTTCTGCCACCTAACACGAGTGGAAGTCATTTTCAAATAATACAATATAGGTATGAAAAAGAAAGAGAAAAGGTAGTATTGAGCCCTAGTAAAACGTAATTAAGATCACAGGCAAACTAAAAATTATTTAATTATTTCATTCTCAGTATGTAACTTCTGGATTTCAGTATGAGTTCTGAACTAACTGATATTATCGGTTATCTATGGCATTCATTCGCTCGATCAATATGGAAAGTAGTTGGGTATATATCATTTTCCTTAAAAATAGTTTTTGACATAATATTTTCCTAAGTATTCTTTCCTTGTTTGTGGCTAATTCTGCTTACTGAAATACATTTGAACAAGTGTAAATTCCGAAATGCATTCTTCAGCTACCCCTTTCTGGCTCACCTTTCTAAACCATGATGGAAGCACGTCGGTGGCCAGGCAGGTGGAGAAATCACCTTCAAGGTCACTCAGCTCGCAGCAGTTCCTCCAAGCCTCTCGTTTTGCTTTCTAAACACAGATTTTGCCTTCTTTCACAGAGTACCTCTGCGAGCATACAAAAGTCATTCCTTCCTCTCCCCCGATTCTTTGAGTAATTTGATTTTCTGGGAAACTATCAACTTTATTCAGGAACTTTGAAAGATTTTAATGTACTTCTTAGGTGTCTTTGTACCCTTGTTAAAAAAGTGGGGTGCCACACATTTTAACATGAAATATGAACTACACGGGTCCCATTACCTTGGGGGTCATCCTGCTTTGTCAGAAACCTTGAACAGTTTGAGCAGGATTCACGTCTCTGTGGGTGACTCTGAGCAAGGTTTCCAGGTATTTGAATGCATTAGCCTCCAATGATAATCTCCTCTGAGAATCTGACTCAAACAATACTGCATTATAAATGCTAGCTCCTCTTAGGAGAAGTAAATTTAGAAGGACATTCTAAGGAGAGTCAGAGTTCTAAGGACGAGATTGTTAATGTGTGATTTAATCATGTTTTTGAATCTTTAAAATCATTATAAATGGTATCCCCCCCCCCAACAATTTCCTCCCCCTTGGTAAGAATCCTCCTGCCTGCACCTTGCCTGCAGCCTGTAAAGGATCCTGATTACTTCATGAACTTGACCGGTATGCTTGTCTTGATGAGCATCTCGTGGTAGGGGGCTGGCCACCGTGACCCTGTGGTGGGTTATAGCACTGTTCTAGAACTCTCCTACTTTAAAAGAAAGACCGAGAATCCACGAAGCCCTTGCATCGTACACTGCAGCCTGTTTATAATTAATCTGTCTGCGGTCCAATCAGATACGTTACTCAGTGGGTTGGGTCAAGATGAAAGCAATGATGACCCTGTTTTGAAATCTTACCTTCTTTGTTTTCTCTCCTTTCTTCACCTTGGACTTGGCTTCTACCTGTTGGGGAAAATGCTCCTATTGGTTCTTGTCTTTTAGGCCCTTGAGGAATAAAGCTTGAGCATTTTGTGTGTTTCAGGCAGGTGCTTAGTGAGACTTGAAACTAAGGGGTGCTTTGTGCATCATTTTTAGCCCAAGAAGAGTTTTCATTGAACCTCTCCCCAAATTCTTGGATGCAGATAAAATAGGCTTACAGTTTCTTATCAAGACCCTTCTTATATAATGATTTTAATTTTAACTAAGAGTATCAATTCAAGGCTAAGTTAATAAAATTCATCATCAAGATTTCAAATAGGTTTAGATAAAAATCGAGACTTTCCTAGAGATCCTTCATTCCTGTGGTATAAAATGGTTAGCTCGTTGAATGTGATTCGGACTGTTTTGCATTCTCCAGGAGCAACTTGGGGCTTACCCATGACACCGTTCCCTGGATGACAAAACAGTATGTGATTTTTCGGGGCAAAATCCAGGCATCAGCTTCCTGAAAACCCAATCTAGTTATGTTGTCGAGCATGACGTGCAATTATTTCTACGCTTCCAAATCGTCGATCGATTTGTTTAATGCTTAGTGTGGAGACTCTGGCATTTAGAGTTTATTATAACTAACAAAACGAGCCAACAAGTAATCCCTCTGACGAAATGGATTCGCCAGATGATTTTTGTCATTTGAATGAAAGGTTAATCGAAATCAGAACTATTGGTGGCATAGGGGAGTCATTAAATCTTAAGCACCTTGGGGACCACAATGAGAGTAGCAAAATGGGACGACACAGGGGTCCTGGTCTCCTCACCCGACCTCCATGACGTTGCGTCTTTCAGAGTTTCTCTCCTTCTAGTGTGTCACCGGGGACTGCCGTTCCCCGGGGCCTCTCTGTTTCCCTAGACTGGGTCCCTCGCCTCACTTTTCCGTGCTTAACCCTTCACTCGTCTACCCCGGTAGGTGTTTACGAGCCTCTCTTATTTCATCGGTGAAACCAACCGCATCTCTGCCATGCTTTGACTCGCACCTGTGCTTGGCAGTGTCCCACGAGCAGGAGAGGACGTCGACATGACCACGCTCTCCCGTGGATGTGTGTGTGTGCGGGGCCGTGGCTGCCACACACAGTTCTCATTTCTCTTCGTGTTGGAGCCTGAGCTTCTTTATACTGGGCTTTTTCCTCTTTTCCCAGCAACGAAAATTGTCGCACCACTAAAAATGGTCGGCACGTGTTGCCATAATTTTCAGTGTTGCTGAAAAAAAAAAAAACAAAACTACTTAATCCTGGGTTTCCATGACCTATTATTTATTAAATAGCTCATCACATGCTGTCGTGAATTGGAAAGTGGTGGTTCTGTTGGAGAACAAATAGCAGAGTATGACTACCCGATGTTGAAAACAACAACAAAGCAGGCTTTGGAGCGATGTTCTTGGACTACTGTTTCATCGTATCGAAACTGGTTCATTTACACATGTGTGTTGTTCCCGGAAGCACAGCCTTTGGTTCAAGTAACGTTGTAAAATGACAGCTCTTTTCCTTTACTAGGGATTTCTTATTCCGCGGGAGTTAGAGAAAAACACATGGTAGGATTTTCTCTAGAAAACTTACCAGTGTGGTCTCAATATTCACTGTTACTTTCCGTTGCCTTTCTGTTTTTGTAAAACCTTAGAAGATTCAGGTTACACTTTATTTTGGAAACTAAGGTAAAATTTTGCCATCTCCCTCCCTCCTCTCATTTATGTACTCATTCATTTAATATGGGTATGTACTTATGTTGCCACTCTGCTGGGGATTTTGATAATATCTTAGAGGTCAGGCAGAATGAGGTTGGCAGCTGCAGCTGGCATAGGGTGGGTGGTAGGGTTATGCCTTACACTTATTAACTTGTCTGGGCCTCACAATGAATGACCCTACGAGGTTAGGACTGTCATCGCCTTCATTTTACAGGTGAGAAAACGGATACGGAAATGGTAGGTCATTTGCCCAGGGTCCCACAGCTGTCCTGAAACCCAGCCTTGTGTGACTTTGTAGGTCAAGGCTCTTTCTTCATTCTGAATTTTTAAATTTACCAAATTTCTTTAATGAACAAACAATTTTTAGGATAGAAAGACTCCAATAAACATCAACCTTTTGAAAAAATAAAGTAATCACGGATATTAATTTGAACGAGGGACCAGTAAACCGTGGCCCGTGGGTCAGTTGCCTGTTTTTATAAATAAAGTTTTATTGGAACACAGCTACGCTCATTCATTTACATACTGCCTGTCTTCTGTGGTTGCTTCTTGCTATAGCAGACAGAGCTGAGTAGCGGCAGTGGGGAGCAGATGGCCCAGAGGGCCTAAAATATTTACTATCTGGTCCTCTGGGAAAAAGTTTGCTGATCCCGATTTAAAATAATGTGTGAAAAATGCATTTGTTATTGTTAGTATCATACTACCAGCAAGCCAATAGTTTACTTAACGCAAGAAGCAATATTATTGGACACTGTTTTGAAATTCCCAGAAACTGAGTTAATGAGGTTCAGTCTTCATTAGAATATCAAAGAATTCTTATTTTTGTGATGATTTTAAAATACTTCCTCTGCTTTTAGTTTTGTTAAAAGTCATATTTGAGAGCTCTTCATTTTGAGTACAATGTAATTAATTTATTGGTTGACCGCAACACTAAAGATTTTCTTAAAAACCTTATTATTATTTTTTTTTTTTAGTAGACATGGCAGACTGGATCAATGGTGATTTCTATTCTTTGCTATTGCAATATTTTCTCAATCTGTACTTTTTGTCGAGAGCAGACTTTTACATTTTGATTGGAAATTGTTTCCTTTTCTTGAAGATGTTGCGGGTTTGACTTGCATAATATTTATTGCTGCTTCTCTTGCCGGAAACTGGCTCTTGGGCTAGTATCTAAGGGAAGACATTTTAGAAATGAGAATTAAACTTGAAGCATGGAGAGTGTAGCTTTCTCCGCTCGTGTTAGATTTCCTCTTTTTTTTTTTACTTTGAAATCTTATTCCTGAATGGCCGTAGCTTTTATTTTCATCTTCCTGGTACTGCACCCAGATTGGCAAACAGTAGGCGCTCAGGAAATGCTTAACTGTTCGTCTGATTATAGAACTGGAAGGAACTTGCAGGAAGAAAACGGAGTGGCGGCGTCTCAGAAATCATGCGTTGATAAGCCGCCGGGGAAGGTGTGGCCACTTTCTTTCATAGTGATATGGCCCACATCGCATTTGGTGGGTATTCAGATTATAGGAAACTATGATGTCCTTCTTCCCTTTCTGTAGTTTCCTTCTCTCAAATAATTGCAGGATGTTGAGAAGAGTCCACCCTCCCCCATAAGAAGGAAGGCAGAGGGGGCCTCGGTTGGTGGCTTGGTTGTCTCTTATAAATCATTCTAGATAGGGGAGGGTTGTCAAAGAAATCTGTTTAGATTAGTGGCTCAGGGCAGTAGTTTTCCCCAGCATGGTCCACATAGCACAGGGAGTGGCCTTTAGGATTGGAGAAGAAAATATCGGTAATTGTCTCTATGTTTTCTATTACCTTTTCTTGTTATAATTTTTTTGTATGTTTTGGAAATATGCATAAAATGTCAGAATGGGGGTAGTTGTGTATAAAATTCATAAATCAGTAAACCTACCAATGTTGGGGGCAGATGCCTACATGTTTAGAGAGACAGTACAGTGGCTCAAGAGTGTGGACTCAGGAGCTTGTGTGTCTGCATTGCCACGTGTCCTTGGTCAAGGTCCCCTGTAGAGTGTAGTGATGGTACCTGTCTTGTGGTTGTGGTGAGGAATTAATGAGTTAGCATATGTGGGACGGGTTTTGAACTGCCTGACACCTTGGTAAGTAATATGAAAATATTAGCTATTATTATCTACATGCACATCTTTGCTAGAGGCGTGTAATAAAAAATTAGAGACTGCTTATTTAGCCTTTAAGATTTCAGGATCAAATCATTCGTAGTTTGAGCCTCAGCTTTCTTACTGTGTGAATGTGGACAGATTCCTTAACTTCTCTGAGCTTTGCTTCCTTAGCAGTAAATGAGATTGCAATAATAATCATAATAATAATTGCCATATTTGACCCAGGCACACATTTTTTCCTATTTTTAACATGTAGTTGGATTGTGTCTTACTATCAATAGTGTCTTAGATTCTATGAAATTTGATAGTTTCTACTTTATAAGGTTGTTGTGGATGATAAATAAGATGAATGATTAGCATAATGCCTAGCATACAGAAGATGCTCAGTAGATAATATTGTTATTATTAAGACACATCGGCATAGGGATTATTCTAAAACGGACGTGAGAAAGCAGAACACAGGGACAGCATTTGGAGGGTTGTGGAGACCAGCCCTTGGTATCCAGTAGGAGCATAGATTTCAGCCTTCACAGCTCTTGGAAAGAAATGGTCTTATGGGAGCCAGCTTAAGAGAAACATGGCAGCATTTTAGCGTTCTCCAAAATTTGTGAAACATTCCCTATGTGATGCTATCGGTTCACCAAATAGTGATGAAGTACCAGTCCTGGTCAGTTAGCAGGGCTGATTTGTTGATTATTAGGCTGTGCCAGGAGGCGGTGTGCGTGGGATGTACCTGTTTTATTTACACATTCTTTAGTTATTGTTCGAGTCACAGAATCGCTTCCTCCAATTCCTGAGATGTTTAAACATGGAAAAGGCAAAGTGCCAGATACAGGTACAATTGGATGCGACGTGGCTTCTTTTGCCAACTAAATATTAGAAAGTTTTAAAAAATCTCTTAGATTTAGCATAATTGCTTTTATTTGGAGATGAAAAGCATGGTCAGCAAACCCTTTCCCGTTGCTAGAACACCTTGTCTTTGCAGATATGGAAGACTTCTGGCCTAGGTAAGGTATCATCCCTTGACTTTGAGGCAGAGCAGAAAATCGCAGTTGGCTCTTTGGAGCCACTGATTCTGGTGTGTGTAGGCCAAAGACTGATGCTTGCTTTGGTTCTCTGCTCGTCTCGGACGTCTTGTCCATTCTCAGAACACGTGACAGAGAACTGGCTCGGACAGAGCTAGCGCGAAGGGCCTTGCATTCTTACCTGGTACCTGGGGTGATGCTAGAGTTGTTCAGCTGCTTCTCTGCTCACCTTTACCTGTCCAGGCAGGTCCGTGTTTGAAGCCATGGGGAAAGCGTAGTTTCAGCTTGGCAGAGCCGTGAGTCCAGGTGTGCACTTGGCCAGCTGAGAGTATCCTGAGGTGGGTCTTAGATCCTTCTAGACTTCCAGGGAGGAGATTGGTTTAGAAATATCACAACAGAGGTTTACTTTTTTTTTTTAAAGTCAGGCCGGGAGACAGGAATAAAAGAAGGCCTTCGACCAAAACCCTCAGCAATTTCGCTTCATCGCTGTGTTTATTATGGGTCGTTAGAATAAGTCTGGTCCAAAAACTCTGATTCCGGAAGTGATGGGTTCTTCACATTTTCCCTGGCATCCTCTCGTTTATGTTTGTTTTTCTTTGTTTTGGTTTTTGTTTTTAATGAATCAGAAAACCTCGGGTGACTACTACATTCACAAATGGCTTTAGTTAACATGATGAGTATTTGGAACACGTGCCATGAAGAAAAATGAAAGGAATACCTCTCGGAGAGTTCACAAGGGCTGGATTTTGCATCTTTCCGAAGCGAATGCCGCCTGGCTTCATCTGAGCAGCTGCCTGCGTTGCTAAGACCGGCATGGCAGCACCTAGCTCCCTTCCTGCCTACTGGCTTGCTAATTGTTCCCCTGTGATCATAGTTATAAAACCTAATTTCCAGGGGGCCTTGTGAATCATATTAGTAGCTTTTGTGTTATAATAGCAATTTTATATTGCATTGGTATTCATTTCCACTATTACGGAATAATCAAATCAGCACCTCTCTTTATTATGCCGTCGAAATAGAAAATAATGAGACTAATGTGAAGCTGCTAATGTGATGAAACCCACCGGCTGCATTAGGGTGAGAATGCCCTCCTCTCCGATTCCACGCACTTCAAACCGTGATGGAGGGAGGGAACGGAAAGCGTTTCTACATCTGCGATGAGGCCCCGCGTATGTCCTTCATTTGAATACGTCATTGTCTTCTTCTGGCCCAGGGGGAGCCTCTTCTCACACTCGGAGGAGGCCTTCCCGCCACGGGGGTGATGGGCTGGCGAGCAGGAGGCCGCGTGGGCCAGTTACATACTGCGGCTTCCCTTTTAATCATGAGTAGCATTTCATATCTCTTTGCTTCTGGCAGAATTGTTTGCACCCTCTTTTATTCACATCAAGGCCTTCTGGGGTTTTTTTAAGAATAAAAAAAAAAATACAAAGAGCACATTTAGGCTATATTGTTAGAGAGTACAAGCCCCCCAAAGGTGCTGATTTGACAGGGATGTTGGGAGGCAGGTCAAGCGACTGCCTAATGAAGATGAATGAAGAAAATTGTTGATACCAGGATCACGCGGGGGCTCCCGGCCCAGGTTGTTGAAAGTGTGATGAGGCCTCATCGCTTCATTTATCAGTGTCATATTTGGGCTAAAAGTGAGCAGTATTGTTCTCATTTCTCCCAGATGGATAGGTCAACTTTAATATTTATTGCTCTTGTAAAACATTTGTTTGATGTATTTCCATTAGCTGGGCAATAATAGAAAAGCAGTGGAGAGAGACATAAAACAGTTCCCTTCCTATTCAGTTGAAATACAGCGTACGCTAATGTATTACTACGACTCGAAGTGCCATTGATTTTCCCCCTTTTGGCTGATGACATGATTGTATATATTAAAGATCCCCATGAAAATCATGGGGAGGCAGCATGAATATAATATATCCCGAGAGCAGCTGGTGGGGTGTAAATTGTGTTGTCTTTTGATTTTCACGATTTGGTCATATAATTGGTGAATTTCTCTTGGCTGTATATTAAATTCTTAGCCCAATATCGTATTTTAGAATTGGGAATAACGTGCAGTAGATTGCATCATCCTTTGGGTTCTTCGGCGAATCTCAGTACAGCTCGAATTTTCTTCACGTTATAGAGCAAATTGTTTTCAGTCGCTGAATAATGTTGATTTTTTTCTTTATATCTTTGCGGGAGAAAAAAAATACCTTGCTATAAAAAGTATTTTTCCCTTACGTCTTGAATATATTAAAGACAAGGCTCTAAAACAGGCAAAATGATTGGCTCGGCAAGGACATCGAGCCCCCGATTTATTAGCTGATGTTCACATTGTGCAGGAATCTGAGCATTGGGATGTTATGTGATGCGTGGAACAAACCTAGCTCTTTGTGAGGTAGGTGTTGTCTTAAGTGCAAAGCAAACATCCTAGCCATATGTTTCTATAATTTAAATTAATTTGGTACAGTCATACTGTTAATCTTTAGTGACTTGTTGATTGGCATTTTGCAGACATATTTCTGGAAGGCTCCCAATACCATTTTCTGCAGCCTTTCTGGCAGTAGCAAAGAGCAACATTTCCACAAATTGGAATCTTGTACAGCACTGGGAAGCGAGCCAAGATTTAAATTAGACAATAACCTCTGCTCTGTATATAGCTCCTATTCTTCAGCTGTAGGCAGAGTGATTTGTTTAATACAGTCAGCCCTGTAGCATATAATAGACTGATATATGAGTCACTCCTTGGCAATGTGTGTTTCTTAAATTTATATAGATTGAACAACTGGTTGGTAATGTACTTAGTTACAGTTGTACAAACAATAACTATTAGCAGGGCTGAGACAGGCCTGGAAAAGCTGCACTGGGCTGGTGTTCGTGGAGCTCCAGAAGTATTGCCGAATTTCAGAATAATTCCCCTTTTGAAGCTAAGGGAGACTCTATTTCATAAACATGAGTGTGCTTTTTTTTTTTTTTTTTTTTTAGCAAAGTAGCAATAAAAGTTTTATGTTATAGTTTTCTGTTTCTCATTTTCTATTTGTTTAAAATTGAATTGGGGAACCTAATTTGCTTCAAAAATTAAACTTAACATCAGTCTGCATTTGGGGCAGGATCATTTGGTTGCAACATTTGTGTGTGTGTGTGTGCGTGTGTGTGTGTGTGTGAAACATTTGCCGTTTCTTTTCTAAGAACACTGGTAGATGTACTTTTCATCTCTTTTTCCAGGTTAGATTGTTGCTGGCATTAACTGTTCATCAGTTGAAAGAGATTTTTCTGAGCAACAAAGATCTTTTCTTAAGGGAAAAGCTTGTGCTCCAAGTTTAGTTCGTGTTTATTTAAAAGATTAAAATCATTAGACCAGATCTCACTTTTTTTTGGTCCAGAAGAAAATTGATTTTGCTCCCCATAAAAGTGGGCTGTGAAAGAAGATATTCAGGAATACGCAAATAGAGGCATTGTACAAATCCGTGCAGCCAAATGAAGCAATTCTTGCTTTTACCACGGAACATTTGCTTAGCCCGTGTGTGCAAATTTCTGAACAGAATTGTCACCTGTCTTTAGAAAGTACTTCTTCGGTGAGACAAAGGGGATTGTTTTGATCTGAAAGGTTTAATGCCTTTAAAAAACAAACAAACAAAAAGAAGTATGCCAACTCGAGCGTTTATAAAATAACACGCCGTGTAAATATTGAACAATAGAGTCATCTTTCGTATCAGTTTATAGCAGGTTGCGTGTGCTCCGTGGAAGCTGAGCAGTCGTTAGTGGCAAATGATATGCCAATCAAAAATTATTATTGCGAGTAGAACCTGGTATAATGCAGTATCTTATCTGGAAGTGTCAACTTGATATAAGCCAACTCTTTGTCTTCTAAAGTTAAGCTCTTGTTTGCCCTCAGTTAATTCTGTCTCCCAAAGGCTCATTTGAATTGCATAAAGGATAATCTACTTGACAGTTTTATACATTTAAACAATCTTGATTATATGGTATTTTACATGTTTTTTTTTTTTTCTACTCCCAGTTCCTATTTTATGTGGGCTTTTAAGTCTTCAGTTAGAAAATAATGAGAGGAAGTCATCGGTAGAATTCGATACTCTTTCTATGAACAGCGTTTAGTAAAACTGAATATAGTACTTCTTTTCATCGGTTGGGGGGGGTCCATCACGGTAATATCTGATCAGTGTTGATGACGGGGTGGAGGTTATTTTCAAAATTTCTCATACCAAAATTTTAGTGAAAGTCAGTGGGAGAAAATGTATTAATATTCAAGTTTCACTATCCCGAAATAGAGATTTATAGATAATCTTTTGCCCACCCTCCCTGATAATTTGGAGAATTTCTAGCTGAATTTTTGGGGAAATTTGAGGATCAAGCGCCTTGCTACAGGAATTTGGAGATTATATGTGTGCCAGCTGTGCTATGGAAGGGCAGGGGCTGTGTCTAAATACTGTGATGGTCGTTGAGAGCACACCATCTGGCATCAGACAGACTGGCTTCAAATCCTCTGTCCACTACATGCGCAGGTACTGTGTGACTTTTGAACAAGATTCTAAACTTCTCTGAGAATCAGCGGCTGCATCCGCAGCCTAGGGAGAAAATAATATTTCCCTCATAGAGTTATGATCAAAGGGAAAAGGTGATCAAAACAAACACCGATGAATGTTGCTATTAATATGGTCTCTCTGTTCGCCGCTTTAGAATTAGTGAGATTTGGAAAAGCTGGTCCAGAGTGATAACTTTAGTGTTTTCCTCCTGCCAGCAAATTATTTAATTATTATTAGCGGAAGGTCACGTGGTAGTTCTCCATATCTTCCGAAGAAATGAATTTTGAAGAGAAAATAAGGCTTCGGGGAATTGCGTTTTGGGGAGAAAGAAGATGTCCGTTTGCAAAAGTACTTTCCAAACTCCTCAGTCGTTTGAGGGACTGTTATGAGGCCTAAGGGTCCAAGGGAGTTCTTCACATCTCTTACGAGCCTATGGGCAGCAGAACTTCAAGATCAGCCGCGGCGTTATCTCCATTCTCTAGATGAGGAAACGGGAGCCCATAGGATTTAAGAAATTTCTAAAGCGCTTACATAACCCCAGTTGGTTGTGTGGGATTCGAACCCACGTCCCCCAGACGGCAAACCCATGCCCTTTCCAACCACGGCGGGTGGCACTTCTTCCTGAGGGGTTTGTTAACCACCCCTCCCTGTATGATGCCGAGGAGGGCCTCGTCATAAGCGGGCTGATTAACCCTGTTGGCCTTTTGACGTAAACTCTTGTATCCACCTGACGTACTTATGACACAGGTGGATGGATGGTTTGTCACAGGAAAGCGAGCGTCCAAAAAAAAAAAAAATCAATATAATTACGTTGGCGAAATAACTGCATCTGACTCAAGAGTCCTGAATATCTTTTGATGCAGGGATTGAAAGAGCGACGTAACCAGATGTAAGTGAATGTAATATAGATGATCTCTGTGTTGAGAGGATGCTGATGGCAGTTTTTATTAGCGAGATGGATTTGATCAGAGCTTGGAAGGATAGAAAGACACAGAAAGATTTGGATCCTGTAGAACCATTGAGATGGTCTCAAAAGCTATGAGAAGTAGAAATGAGTAAATGGGAGATGGTAGCCTGGTCAGAATAACCCAATGAGTTGTAAGAAATAGACCCCAAATCACCTGTACAGCTCAAGGTTGGTCTGGTTGGCTGATGGAGGCTCTGTCATCTTTTTTAAAATGCCGATTGCCAGTGGGGTGGAAGAGGAAACAGAAGGTGGAGAAGCCACATTTGCGTCACATTGCGTTGTCAAGAGTTAACGGCATGGCCTCGCCAAAATGCAGGGCGGGTCGAGACAGCCAGGCATTCTCCGCCATGGAAAGAGGAATGAGACTTTTAGAAAATAATTAGCTGTAACTGCCGCCAAGGACAAGCAGATTTGTTTGCCAGCACTAGAGGATTCTTTTGGGAGTTGGAAGAAGAGATTATAAAATTATTCGGAAAATTGTGGGTAGAAGGGTTATAGGGCTCCTTTGGATCATCGGTCAGAACATAGCTGCTCTCCTAAGATAGAAAATTCAAGCCTTTCAATATTGGTGAAGATAAATGTTTAAGGAGCGCATGCCCGCTGGGAGAGAGACACAGCAAAGGCATCTCAAGTATTGACATTGAATAGGAGTGGGCAGTGACTGAAGAGCTGTCTGGGTGATTATGCGCTTAAACAGATAGGAGTCTGGGAAATAATGACCACCTTTCTTCCAAAGAAAAGGGGCGATTTTGTAGGAGTGGTGGGGTTTCAAGAGGTGGGAGCAAAGGCACTGGGTGTTTGGATGGAGAAGGCACGTACTCTAAACAAGACATACTTTTAAGAAGGTTCTGAGACGGACTGCGATGAAAATGAGACGTTGAGGAAATTTTTTTATAAGAAAAATGGGTTGGGAGAAACAAAAGAGAGTGTTTAGAGTTGTCAGATCTTTATAACCGATTGTCTTTATTCTTGCCGATAAGTAATTCTCTTCAGACAATGTTTGGTATAAAATGTGCTTTATTGCTTTTCATCACCCTGTAGTTTATTTATACATTTATTTTTTAACCTCTCCTGGGAGTTCACCATTACTGCTTTTATTTTATGGTCCAATTTATGGGTATGCTGAACTTGAATAAAAGGGATACCTTTCACTTTCTCAAAGAGCTGGTTTTTGAGAGGAAGAGGGTTGGGGTACACGTGAGTGTGTGAGTGTATCCAGGGCCAGGGTTCTGTGACGTTACCTCACACATGATTCTGCACAAGCACTTTCGAATGCTGACCTGACATCCTGTTCCCTATGCCCAGTTGTAGGTCACCGGTTCCAGATGCCTGTTATTTTGCAGGATGGGATCCTTTCCAGGTGTGAGTATTAGCAAAGCAAGTGATGTCCACTCATTCTATGTTCAGCGGACGTACAAAGTCCATATTTGTTTCACTTGTGAGTAGAAAGGGGAAAAACCCACCTGTTTTGCCTTCAGAAAAATTCTTTTGATCTGACTGTTCTCAGAATGAAAGTGGTGTGGACTTTTTTTTTTTTTCAGTTTGTTTGTCTGATCTACTTTGTGCCTCTCAGGGAAACAAAATTGGGAGTTGAAAGAATCTACTCTGGAGGAAAAAAAAAAGTGAAGTTGCTTTTCATCATCCTGCCAATCAGAAGCAAAGATAGGGCTTTTTATTTTTCTTGTGTTTTCCGACAACACCTGGTAACATTTGGAGCCCTGACTCAATTGGGAAGGGGAACAGTGACTTAATTTTGATTGGCCATCTGTCCTAGGTCCCAGATACAGTACATGAAAATTCAGTTTCTCATGAACGTTCTCCATAGAATGTTAAGGATATTTTTTTTTTGTAGTTTTAAAAGTGACTAACAGCAAAAAAATTTAAAAAATTTCATTAAATTTCATTAAAAAATTTCAAAATATTCCAAAGTAGTTTGATACCTAAGTGCATTGTACAGATCCATTTTGAGAACTAAATCTAACTTATAAAGCGAGGAACAACTAAGGAGTAATATTTCAAAGTCAACCTCTGTCATGGCCAGGGGGCCTACCAGAGCTGTTCAGATTGGAGTTCTTCAAAAGCCAGACTTCCTAGTGTCCCTGGCAATGGGGCCTATGGCCTTGAGCATGGTTTGACATATGGCTGTGGGTGCCTTCTTTCACGAGAGACGAGAAACCTTCAGAAAATTACAGGACCTTGAAAGATACCGACAATGTCATCTTCTGATTTTTTGGTGTGAAACTCCACCAAAGTGCTTGTGGTTCAGTTTCTGCTTTCCAAGGATGAAGGTCATGCTGTTAAGACGTCACAAGGCCGTGTATTCATTTGTGCAGGAAGTATTTACTTAGTTCTTGCTGAGCCCCACGGTGTGCGTTTAATACTCAGAACAAAATAGCGAACAAGGGATGTGATTCCCTTGTGACATTGACAGTCAGCGGGCAGGGCAAGTACGTCAGTCAAATGATGACCCAAATACGTGTGATATCACAGCTCTGAGGCTCGAACATCATACGTGGTACGTATTTAGCATTCAATCAGTGTGAGCACTTGTTATAAGTATGACACAGTAAGTCAGAATCTTGGAAGACACACCCAAATAAAAAAACCAATGTTTCTATTCTTTTAACACAAATTTGAGGGGTGGCTACGAGTCTTTGGATGTGCAATAAAATGGTGTGTCTTCTGGAGGAGGGGCGCTCAGTCTAATTAGGGAGAAGGATGAAGAAACCAATTATATTTACTATAAAAGACAGCCTGGGCATCTCAGCAACAAGGCCTGTCACCACTGGGCAGGAAGAAGGAAAGACAGCTCTAGGAGAGAGATTGGAAGAACCAAGCAGTGAAGGATCATGGGAGCAGAAGGGGTGAGGCTGAGCCAGGAGAGGAAGGGAAAGGGGGTAACGCTGGATAGATAAGGGGTGTCGCCTTTGGAATGGCCCTCCCCGCTGCTGAGGAACGGAGCTTGTGATCAGGTCGCTCTCGTCAGCCTTGCAGGATTTTTAAGTCCGACAGGGTCATGCATAATTAGATTTCTATTTTGGAAGCTAACCCCACTGAGAACTGGTTAAGTAAATTACGCTGTAGCCCCATGCGTTGGCGACCGTGTCGCTGTTAAAAACCACAGAAGGTAATGGCGAGGAAAATGGTTGCGGACTATCTCGACGTTTAAAAAGTGTATTAAATGTATACCCTTTGGTCTCAGTTTCGTTTCAGAGATGACATACGCCGCAGAGAAGCAGAGCAAGAAAGACAGGAAAGTATCATGCCGAAAGAATGGATGGTCTTCTGAGGGCTAGGCTGTCAGTGCTCTTTCTGTTACTCATACATTTTAGTGTTTTTCTTTTTTTACGATAAAGATCTTAGTTGGAAGATCAAATGGAAAGAAAGATTGCTCCAGACACAGTATGGAGGGTGGATTGCAGAGGAGGAGCGGATCCGAGGCGGGGTAGGGGTGACGAAGCATCAGAGAAGCGATGCGAAAGGTGCGTGTGTAGGTGGCCGAGCCGAGCGACCTTCTGCGGAGGGGGACAGCGAGGACCGGAGGAGACGTTTTGGGTGGGACGCGTCACAGACAGTGATGAACGTGCTGGACGTATGGGGGAAGGGAAGCTCTGCGCTGGATTTGTTGAATTTGAACTCTCGGTAAGGCATCCGTGGTCACAGTCGGAAGGAGCTGGAAATTTGCAGCTCAGCGCGACGACCTCTCTTTAGACTGGGGAGTGTTGGTCGGGGCCGATGCATCCGACACGATAGATTCGTCAGAGCATGTGTTAAGCAAAAACAAATCCGAGGGATGGGAAAACTGAGGGCTGAGAGGAACTTTCCAAATGAGAAGACTCTTTCAGAAACGGGATGGTATGATGCGTCAGAGGAGGGAGAGTGACCGTCTGAGACAGAGAGAGCATGGCGAAGGGTCTGTGGGATGTAGAAATTGGGGGTCTCCAGTAGACCGAGCGGCCGCAGTTCACTGAACAGAGGAAGATGGATGCAGGAGAGCGAGGGCGAAGGCAAGGTCAAGGCGTGGAGGTGGACACTGGCTGAGTGTGAGGTGAGGGATTTATCCGAGAGGGGCTCAGTGGCCTTCGCTGTCCCCTCCCCCAAGGATGAAGGAGAGAGAGGTGATCATTTGTAAGTTGAGGGAGGAAGCAGGGGAGGGGCAGAGGCTGGAGAACCGGAGGTGAGAGAAGTTGATAGAGCCCCGTCTAGGAGGGAGGAGGGAGGAGGATGTATAGCAGAGGTGGATGAAGGAACACACTTTCCTTGGCAGAGGAAGGAACAAGATGAGCTGCTGGCATGGGGGGCACTTGAAGAATTCCATGCCCGATGGCCGGTTTTCTTGGTAAGAGACCAAGTCTTTTAGTGGGTGAGGATTGGCGCTGAAAGCTGGAGGGGAGGGGAGGGGCAGGGGTTCAGCGGATCCGCTGTGGGAAGTGGAAAGGAAGAGTAATCAGGGATTGCCGGAGCTCGCGGGGGCTCTGTTGAGATCCGAAACCTAATAATAAAGAGATCATGCCTATTGGTAGAGGGCGAGCGAGGTAGGTGAAGGGGATTAAGTGGGACAAACCTCCAGTTATAACATAAATAAGTCACGGGGATGTAACACGCAGCATGGGGACTATAGTCAATGATAAAGTAATAACTTCGTGTGGTGACAGATGGTAACTAGACTTACCGCGGTGATCGTTTTGTAATGTGTATAAATATCGAGTCGGTATGATGTGCACCTGAAACTAAAAGGCTATTGTATGCCAGTTATTTTTCAATTAAAGAAAAAAGAGTTCGTGCATATGGGCGATACATATTGGTGCTCACGTCACCGAGACTTAACTAATTGTGTGTGTGTGTGTGTGTGTATGTGTGTATGTGTGTGTGTGTGTGTGTTCCATAATGAAGGCTTATATACACACATCTGTTGAATAAATGAATCAAAAGTAGATTTGATGGCAATTTGGGGGTAGGGTTCCTGGAACCCAAGTAACAGTGTCAAGATGTGAATCCCTTTGCCTTGTGTCTTATTTCTTGACCTTTGGTTTCTTTTCAGTGTGTACTTCCTCTTCCACTCAAAAAAAAAAAAAGTTCACTTGACAATGAAAAATTAAATACTATGTTTCTTCTCTGGGTAGAGCCCCGTATGGAGCTAGTCCTGCAAGAGTCCTGGGCCCTGTGACTCTCCTGATGAAGCGCAGTAAGAATTCATTACTATCAGCACACGCCGACTGCCATAAAAGAGATGGGAAAGGAGGGCTCTGAAGACCCTAAAGTTGACAACAGCGCTGGTGGCCTAAGCTGAGAGAGACTCGTAGGGGAGAGGAGGTGTGATGAATGCATGGGGCTCTAACAGGAGGCCACTAGCGGGGGGCAGGGGGGCGTTGGAAGGGGAGATGGAAAGAATCAGCATTTCCGATGGAGGAGAGAGCCTGAAGGTGGGACAATGTGGGATGTATGGGGTCAGGAACCGAAGGCTATATGTAGAGAAAGTACAGTCTGTTAGTGACTCATTTTCTCAGGTTTAGAGACCTGGAAATTTATCTTCTGCTTACATAGTAGAGCTGACAGGACCTCAGATGAAAGGGCAGAGATTCAATGCGGTGAGTGTGAATTTCACTCTTTACACATGTGAGAATCGGGTTGGGGGCGTGGGGGGAACTCACTTTTCCCAATTAGTTATTAAATTTTTGATTCCCAAAACTGCAGACTCGTAGGAATTCACATTGCTTTGTAGACAAATCTGTCAGTGTCAAAGTGCCCCACCGTCAACATTTATGCAAACCAAATTGCTGCATGAGAAATGGTTTCAAATTTTATGATAAATTTCTGGTTAATGTTTCATGCATTAACTTCAAGTATAAAATCTAGTCCGGTTCTCTTGTTTTTAAAACAGTATGGAGGAGACATGTGACAGTGGCAGCTTCACTTAGAACTTTGTTGTCCCAGAGACCGAAGCAATCCTTTTCATCCTCTTTCTTCTGATGGATGTCATTTTCTCCTGAACACATCCGGGGAATTCCTCACACTTACGGGTGTGGACGAGTACAGTTAAGAGGCGGGAGATATTTTTTTTTTCAACGCATGTGTGTTTAATTTTGAACTATCCCTATGTTAAAACTTAGTCTCCAGATGAAGTCAGTCTAGAATGCCTTTTAACATACGACATTTCCTAACGGTAAAAAGACGTCACGAAAATTCATTTTCCCCCTTTTTGTCACCACTCAGTGCTGAAGAGGATTTTTTTTTTTCTTTTTTTCTCGTTTGTCACCTGTGACTCAGCTGCTCAGGTGGCCCTTGAGCAAATGGTGATGGGCATGGACCGTGCCCCCCCCTCCCCGCCCTGTGCTCTTCACACCCAGACCACCAGTGTCTGAGACATGAATTCTTTTTCGTCCATTTATTCTAAAGGAATTTCCCTTGACAGACGTTTTTGGACTCTGCTTATCTATCTATCGAAAGATAATTGATACGCTTCTTGTTTTCTTCTCCCATAATGCATCAAGATCACATGATGGGTGTTGAGCACATTTTCTTTTTCTTCTCCCATGGAAGCTGGAGTTGAGTATTTGAGTTTCTTTGGATATGGTTCCATGTTGTTGCATGTCTGTCTGTCTGTCTGTCTGTCTGTCTGGTCTTCTTGACTCTTTGAGGGCCTCTGGCACTCTCCCGGTCTCGTACTTCTAGTCTGTGCCTTCCGTGAATGGCAAAGTGTCTAGATGTCACTAAAACCAGCAGATAAATGTCAGCTTCTGAGGTTTGGCAGTATTTATCACGACCGACCCTCTCTTATGCAAGTTTTCTCTCGATGTCGGGAATCTTGCTCTTTCTTATTCTCCTTGGCTGGATCAGTGTCCTATTGTTAAATAGTGGAGTTTCTTTTTCTTTCCTTTTTTGTTTTTAAATGCCTACAGCACCTGGTCTTCCTAGGTGGTCTCCCATCCAAGTGCTAACCAGGCCCCACCCTGCTTAGCTTCCGAGATCGGGCATGCTCAGGGTGGCATGGCCGTAGACAAATATTGGCGTTTCTCGGGTTCTGCTGGAGGTTCTCCCTCCCCAGGCCTCCTTCACGTCGATGGCTTTATCGAACATCTCCACTCGTGAGTCTCTCTATTCCAGACCTTTCCCATAAACTGCAGACATCTCTTGGTGCCTCGGTCCCCACACATTTAAAACGCACCCATGATTTAGCCCAGCACCCATCCCTCCCCAAGGCCGATTCTGGTCAGTGTCCTCTGTTGCGATGAACGGCATCGTCATCCTTCTGGTTCCAGAAGCCCCAAACCTAGCCGTCTTCCTGGACAGCTCCTCACTCGCCCATCATCACGTGCAGGGGAGAAGCCCCGGAATCCATCCACTTCTCAGCTTCATCTTCACGCTCCCACCCGCTCAGTCCAGGCTTCTGTCATCTCTCGTTTGGACTTTCGCAACATTTTCCTTCTGGTCTCCTGGCACTTACGCTAATCCATCCCGTACCCCGTGCCCTTTTTTGCATGGCGTGCTTCACAGCCGAAATTTCACCACGCATTTCTTCTGTGATCTTTGGATCGCTATCTTATTTCTCTGCTGTATGCTCCATGAAGGCAGGGACTGTCTTTTTTGGCTCGTGTTGTTTTTTTCAGTACTTTAGGAAACGGCCCTGCGCATAGATGCTATCAGAATATGTTCATTGTAAGAATGAGTAAACGAATGAACGGGAAACACTGATTATGGCTGTTTCATGTTTTCAGGATTTTTATTTACTTATGTGCTGAGAGAGATTAAGGAAATACTTCTAGAGGAGTTCCATTGTCAGTTTTTTATCTGATCACAGAACTAGTAGGTGCTCATTTTAGAAAGCATCGAAAAACTAAACAAAAATTTACAGTGTGTCTGGTTTTGAATTGTGGTTTTCTGTTCTACCGTGACCGTTTTCTTGTCATTAAAACCACTTTAGAATTATTTACAATTTAAGTGACAAATTTGAGACATACAACCTTTCTAGAATGCTTGTATCTGATACAATAAGACTCTTGGAAAGATCTCGTTTAGTTAAAAATGCTTCTCTACGCTGTTGGGATCCATGAGGTCTGATGAACTTTAGAATCCATTTAAAATATACTACATGGTTTTTAGTGTCCAAGATATGTTTTCTGCTTCAATACTGCTACTGCTTTGAAAACTCTGTGTTACCATCTGGACCGTCCGTCATTCACATTTCTCAAGACCAGGGTCAGAATTATTTGTCGCCAAACAACACTTCTATAGTTCCAGATGACCACATAAAGCATCAACTTCAGGTTCTGCCATCAGAAGTTATATCTTGTCTCTTTGGTAAAGTTACTTTTCTTGTATTAAAAACTGCCCTGATACAGGAAGCAACTCTTAAACATTTTGCCCAAGAGTGGATGGGTCAGGCTTGTGAGAGTTTCCTTTTAGCTCTTGTTTTCAAAAGGCACGTGAAAGGGCGTCAATAATAGTTCAGCCCTGGAATGAGGTGAGCACTGGCTGTTTTCCCAGCTCTTCAGGTCAATGCCAAGGTCGAGAACTTTGACTTAATATATTTCCTGTTATCCCTGGATGGTTTATTTTCTCGTGGAGAAGTGTGTTCTTATGAGTGTCATTAAACACGAAAGAAATAGTTTAGGTGACCTGCGTCGTTTTTGGGGACGTGGTCTTTCTGTGAGCACTTATTTTGGGTATGGAGTCTTCAGAGAGAACCGTGGAGCAGGGAGCAGCTTATGGCCAGTGCCAGACGGACATTCCTTGTGAAATCTGTTACTTATCCCAGGGGCCCTATTATATAGGGTTTATTTTCAATATTAATCTTGATATGACGGCAGCTGCAGTTCTTAAAAAAAAAATCATACCTCTAACTTATTTTTATTATGGCCAAAGTAATTTATAGATAGGCTTTATGATGGATCTTACTTTTTCCCTCAGTTATTAACCAGCACTGTGGAATGCGGAGTAATTTTTCCTTTGCGCCATATATGTCTTTCCACTAGCAGCAATGAGAAAAAAAAAAAAAATCTTTGTTGGAATAGATGGAGTCAGTATAGGTTGGTAATAAGTGCACTTAGCGTAAGAGTCACCGTTAATTGGGTGTTAGCATTTACTTTAAAGCCGAGTGGTTTGCTTTTTTTTTTTTTAAGTTTTTAAGCAAAAATGTTCTCCCCCAGTAGGTCGTATGTTATCTGTGCCATCACAAGAAGGTTAGTAAGTTTTTATATTTCATTCACATGCTGTCTTTAGCTTAAAAAAAGACAGCCTCACCAATATCCTTTTGTGATTGTTTTAAGATTTTTACATCTGTTTTATCTCCTTTTTGGTCATCTCTGCATTTACAACGTGATATAATTTGCCTTCATATAGTTGAGTCACTCTTCTGGAATACAATTTGGTTTCTGCTGAAGTGCGTAAAATTTGATATAGGACTTAAGAAGAGCTGCTTACAAATTGCTGTATAATCACATCTTTTAAAATTCATGTAAGGAAATGTTAAGGTAATCTCGAATGTATTAGTATACAACGGCTGTTTGGGATTCTAAGAATAAAATGCCTCCCTTATTTAGGAATACTGAAATTCATGGTTATTTTGCATAAAATGCTAAAATAAGTTCGAGTTATACACCAGATTAACGCTGACATCTTGACTGAACTCTGTTATTTGTCTTCAAGAGGAAAGCCAGCGGCCTCTACTTTGAAGGGATTCTATTTTATGGTTCTATTTAAGAAACCATTAGCCTCATACTCAAACTAATTAAAATATAGGGGCAGCAACGTCTTTTTAAAATAAATATAAGACATAAGATCTTAAATTACGAATTTCAGAATCGTTGGTTGGGAGGACTGTAATTCCCCTCCTTCCTTTTGCCCCAGGACATTCAGAAGTGGGATTCAGGGTCCCCTGTGAGCCTTTTACTGGTTAGAGAAACAAATGAACAGATCTGGTGAGAGACAGAGAACTAATGAACGCTACGCGATCACCCATCTGGTAAAAAGTTGTCCCTACAGAATTCAGGCAATCATAAAGTCACAGAGAAATGTATGTAATCAAGAGATTCTTGCAGTGCGAACAAAAGCTCTCTGTCACTAGACTATGAACCACTAGCCCTGGCATGTTTCAGTGGCCAGAAGGATACCCGTGGTTTCGTATCTTATAATTTCTTATCAAGTTTCATTTGTATACCTTTGGTATTGGTAGATCTGAATGCATAGATATGAGCAGACCTCATACGTAATCCTGTTTGATTTAAATGATTATCTGTTCCATCTGCTTGGGGACTTGTTGTCATGGATGACTTTTGAGTTGAGCAGGCTACCAGGGCTGAGTTCACCAAATATGATCGAGATTGGAAAACAGACACATTAAGTCACTTATAATTCTTCGGGAAGAATTTCTAGGTTTATTGATCTGTTTTAAATGTTTACTTTGGAAGAACATGTTCAACTATTTCTATTTCTTTACTTCTTAGCAGCAGGTAAAACAAAAGAACAGCTGAACGTTTATATGAATGGAAAGCTCCATAGCCGACAACCAACTAGTTGATACCTATTTAAAACATTTAAAGTAATTCTTGATTGCAGCGAATAATCTTATAAGTGGATATATTCCAAAGTCAGCATAATGCCCACTTAACACCGTTGTGTTTGGATCATCTGCATGATCCCGTAATGTATGTTTGAAAATACTTGATCTTTTGTTTACGTGGAATGTATGGATCGATCCGGGTCAGAGTTTCTCAGTCTCAGCACTGCTGACATCTTGGATGGGATGATCCTTTGTTGCGGGAGCTGCTGTGTGCACCGTGGGGTGTTTAGCAGCATCCCTGGCCTCTACCCACTAGAGGCCAGAAGCACCCACTGGTCATGACAATAAAATCTTTCTAGACATTTTCAGATCTCCCCGGGGGAACGAAGTTGCCCCTAGTTGAGAATCACTGATCTATGTACCTATATATTTATATCTCTGTATCTATCACGTTATCTGCATCTGTACATCAGTATATTTGTTTTAGGCGTCTGAACGTGATGTTGAACAGCATTAAATTTTCTACTTTAGAGATCACACAATGGAAGGCAATGTAGGGAGTCATTGCTGTTTTGATGGAATTCATATTAAATTATAGAGGGATTGATCAAAGTTGGAGAACGTGTGTTTTTACCATTGGTTAGTAGAGTTTAGTTACTGAACTAAAGAAAAGAAACACTTTAGTTAAAATATTTTCATTTAAAAATACTGATGAACATCTTTTTCTTAATTTGTTCCTTTTTCACATTCAAAATTTCATCTGGTTGTGTGAGAAGTAATCCCCAGGAGACTTACTAAGGTACGTGGTATAAATACGTCGTGTCATTAGAAACCCAAAAGTTCGTTTACAGCGGAAGGTCTCTAAGGTCCTCAGTCATTTGATTGCAGTGTGAACTACAAAGTCTGGCGGTACAAGGACAGAAACTCAGATTTTATCACCGATGACTTTCCGTTTCCATTTTGTTTTGAGGCTTGGCCTACTTTGGCAAATTGTAACAGTGGTTCACCTGAATTTGGTGTGGACTGACTCTAGTGCACAGGAAAACGAATGGCTTAGTCACACGTGCTGTCAACCACACCGAAGCTGCCAATTGCAGGTACCCTTGGGGTTGATCCCAAGGCCATTGTCTTATCAATTGAGTACTTGCTGTGTGCCAGTCCACGGTGCTGCAATGTCCGATGAGACGCACATAGCCTCTGCCCTCAAGAGAGACAGACGTGGAAATAGATCGTTTTAGCTCTGTGTAGAGTGAAGTACAGATTGCCTTCGAGCTTGGAAGAGGAGAATCCAGCCCAGCCCGGGGCGGTCAAGGTGGTGCCAAGGAGGGCTGTGCCAAGGAGTTGTTTTCTGAGCCTCTTTAACGATGATACCTACTGTGTGCCTCAGTGGGATCTACTTATTATAGATGAATTCACACTAAAGTGCCCATGGCTGATGACATCTAAGTCGCTCTTCCTCTCTGGGATATTAGACTTTACCGTGAGACACAGCCCTTCCTAACCCAAGGGATGCATGTACTGGTAATGGAGATTTGCATGTCGATGTCTGATTGTTTGGGGTCAAGGAAGGGTCCTTCTGGTCCTTATCGTGACACCAAAGAGAGGAGCCACCTTTTCCATCCAGACTGATGGCTACTCGTACCCATCATTTCAGTGACGTTCAAGAAACCAAAACAGACCAAGCGTATCTATTGAACAGGATCCTGTCGTTATATAAAAGATGCCCACGCTTTGCCAAATCCAATAGAAGACACACGGAATAGACTTTTTCCTTGCCTTCTGGAAGTCATCATCACTCTTCCGCTTGTTGTCAGCTGATCATCTCCTTCGTGTTTAGTCTTTCTTCCACCTACAAACGTATAAACGCAAATATCTTTTTATACATATACGTGTTTGAGCTAAGCCTCTCCAAAGCGTGGTCTGTACTTGCTGGCTCCCGTTCCAACCCTCCCTGTTGTGTCTGCCAGGAGAGCATACGTCCTCAGTTCTTGGTCTTCCTGGACCACCGTTCCGACATTCGGCCTATGCCCAGGTCGTTTTGTCCACCAAGGTGCTCTTGCCTCAAGCTCCTACACATCCTTCAAGACCCCACTTAAATGGCTCCTCTTATTTGAAACCTGCCGCTGACATTCCAGGGGGAGCCCTTTGCATATATAGCCCCGCCGTAGTGCCCGCTGTGTGGAGTCACAGGTATTTTTCCCATTAGAGCTTTTCTTGGCTAGAAACGGCGTCTGTTTACCCACCGTCTACCACCGTGTCTTTTATATTGTAGGCTCTTAATATTACCTGAAATGTTTCAATGACCCATTAATTTTCCCCAGATTATCAAACTTCTGCCTTTCCAGTCTCCTCACTCTCAATCGTCTGACGTTCACCCAGTGCCTGTCCCATAGAGGACTCTGCTGGGGACTGTGTGTCTTCTCACTCACAGCTCAGCCCCACAGAGTTCTCTCCTTTCTTCCTTAGAGCTGAGGAAACAGAGCGGGAGCCAAAAGCATCTTACCTGATGACACTCGGCTTGCGAGGGTAGAGCTGGCACTTGCACTTGGATCTCTGGCTCAGTCCTTCACTCCTGCATTAGGAGTTACTTGCTGAGCATCTACGCACCGTGGGCCCGCCATTGTCCCAGGGCCAGAGACAACTACGTGGAACCAGCCGAGTTCTTGCTTGTCATGGGCTCTCCGTTCTGGGGACACAGTGAAGAGACAGACAACTGAATGTGGAGAAGTTGGGCAGCGGGCATAAAGCAGGGGAGTGGACGGGAGACTGCAGACGGGGTACGCGTGTCGTGTTAGCCCGGCCGATCTGGGGAGGCCTCCCTGAGGAGGGGGTGTTAGGCAGAGACCCATGTAGACTCAGGGCAGAGCAGGGAGTGAGCAGGGCAGGGGGCCGGGGGGCGTGGTGCTGCAGGGGAGGTGCCAGAGAAGGGAGCGGGGACCTGTCAGTGGGGTGCCCGGAGCGCAGTGGGCGAGAGCGGCCTCTTAAGAGGGAGTCTGTTTAGGAAGCAGCAGCCAGATTGCGTGGGAATTTGTAAGGGTTTGGGTTTTACTCTGAATGTCGTCATGAAGCCATCAGCATTGTGTAAGTAGTGAATCTCTCCCATGCTGTCCTATAAGCCGCAGCAGTTTGTAAAATGGATTTGCTTGATTTCCGCAAGGCTCATTGAAATCCTACCTTGGCCATTAGTGCAAACAGAAAAGGAAAAGGTGGCTTTCCGTCACTGACACGTGAGGTCCTCAGAGCCCCAGGATGAGGCCAGTGCCGTGCTTACCCCCTGTGTTCCAGACGGGGAAACCGAAGCACACAGAGGCCAATAGCTCGAGCACGGCTACATGGCTGGCAGGTAGCTCCTCTGGGATTGGAACTTGTGCTCAAGACAGGTTAGATAACTTGCCTATCGTGGACAGCTAGTGGGATGAGACCGGAGTTCCAAGCCAGCTAGTTTGACTCGTGATGAAGGGCTGCCTATTCCATGCTTCCTACTAGTGCCTCTTCCCAGTCTCGACACCGGCAACCTCACACCAGCCTTGACCTGTTCTTGACTGGCCTCTTCGCTTCCGGTCTTTCCAGTGTTGACCTGTACACCTCAGACTGGCAGTGTGCTCCGGTGCGGGTTTCCATCTCTCTGTCTGCCTCGTCCCTCCAGCAGAACCCTTCATGGACCTTCCTATTGAGTACGTTTCAAAATATTCGGATTGGCCTTCGGGGCCACCCCGAGCCTGGCTGCCTGCTGTGGCTCCCAGCTTCGCTCCCTGCCCCAACCCCTGGCGCCTCCCCTGTAGCAGCCATGCTGGTCTCTGCTTTCTTCTTCGCGTAGGTCTGTCCGGGACACCCTCTCCTCCTGCCTTCTTGGTTCAAGATTCGTCAGTGTCACTCACCGATTCGGCCCTTATCTTGATAAATGTTTGTGCCCCATCCCCCTCATCGAGTTGTCATCTCTTAAAAGCAACAGTCGTATCTTCTGCTTGTAGTGCTGCTGCTTGGCGTCTTCAGAAAGGTAGATATAGCCTGTTCATTAGCATCTAGTAAGTCCTCACTCAAGTGTCGGCGAGGCTTTTGGGAGGAAGCGGGGAGATAAATCAGAATTCCACAGAAGGCCCGAGCACTCAGCAGCATCTGTGTTACCGTCGGCCTGTTTCGTGTGTGTGTTTAAGGAAAACCCAGGCCTCTTCTTCTCATTCTGGGAATACCGGTCATGCTTGGTTCTTGGGACCAACCCAAAGACTGCTCCATTTTTGCCGAAAAGAAAACTTGACTTGGGAAGCTTCGTGTCTTCTTCTCTACTTATATTTGTTTTCTGATGTTAAGCAAGTGCAGTTGAGTTTTTTTCCCCCTTCCTTGCCACTTCTAACTAGTCCAGATGGTTATGCAATTCACAGACTCAAATGTGTCCAGATCATGAAAATCCAAAGGCCTCCCTGTTTGGGTAGAGTCCATATGTTTAGGCATTGTTGTTCTTTCTGTGGGTCCACAAAACTTGTCGAAGACTGACAGCAGGACTCACTCGCTCTATGTGGTCCAGCATAGGCTGTTTCATCCTCCCAGCTGGTCATGAGCTTAGAAGATGACGGGGCTGGTGGTCGGTCACCTTACAAGCGATTACATTTTCCCGTAGCAGCTAGTGCCGCATCAGCATTTCAGTAAGATCATCGGATATATGGGGAGGTTTATTATTATTATTTTTAAAAACGTCCAACACGGTAGTCTGAAATGAACTTGGCTAGCCTTTTTGAAACATTAGTGTATTTTCGAGTTCCCGAGAAGCTGGTTAAAAATACAGATTTGGGGGCTCCACTGCCTAGAGATCCCGATACAGTCAATCCAGGATGGGAATCAGATGATCTGTATTTTTAGCAGGCATCTGGTCCTTCTATGGTCCCGAGCACCACAGGTTAAGAAACTCTGACCCAGGCTATGAAGCAAAACAATTTTAAAAACAGAATATTTTAAATTGCGGGGGGTGGGAACAGCTGCCAAATTTAATATTCAAACTCTTGGACCCTCCATGGTAGGGTGTTGGTTTTCCCTCTCCCAGCTTTTTGCCTGCAGGCCGGAACCCGTGCCGTCCATCGCAGCTGGTTTTCAACCAGGCGAGGCCTCCATCCTTAGCAAACTCCATCCTCACCCGCCTAGGCCTCTCTGTCTTTTCTGTAACAGGATTAGTGCGTTTTCTCGAATAAAGCCTTTTCTTTTACGCCAAGTATCTCTAGTGTTTAAAATATTAATTTTATTAGACTCTATAACTCTTCCGATTGCCACTTTTCCCTCACAGGTGTGGTTTGTGGAGGGACCGTGGCAAGGGATGGTGGTGATGCGTGCGTGCTTTCTCCCTTCCACTTGAATTTCAAGTGCTTGCACTATGCCCTGCCCGGTTTGGACAACAAGTCCGTGTGCCTTCATTTCACATCTAGAATTTAATTCATTCGTTCGTTCGTTTGTTCGTTCAGCGGGGATTTGCCGAACATCTACTATTTATGAAACGTTTTTCTTGGACACGGGGACATCCGTGTAAACAATAGACAGCACGTTCTTACCCACATTAAATGTACATTCTAGTGGGGGGAGAAAGTCAGTAAATGTGACGTTGAAAAGGGTCATGGAAAACATCGAGGAGGGGAAGAGGGAGAGAAAGGGCCGCAGGTGGAGGAGGGCTGCAAAGAAATTTTATGGGGATGTCAGAGAGGAGGTGGCATTTGAGGGAAGACTCAAAAGGAGGGGAGCGAGCAAGCCACGGGGACATCTAGAGGGGTGACCGTTTGGGCAGAGGTCCTGAGACAGGAATGTGTCGGGGGCGTGGAAGGTTGGCGTAGCGGGAGGAGAAACCGAGGCCATCGTGAGGCTTCGGGCTTCTTCCCTGAGTGTCTAGGAAGCCACTGGGAAGTTCTGAGCAGGAGCGATGTGACCTGACTTAGACTTTCACAGGGTCTCTTAGGCTCCGTGCTGAGAATAGACGGTGGTGTAGGGAGCTGCTGGGAGGCTCCCAGCAGAGATCCAGGAGGAAGTGGATGGCTCGGGCCTGGGCGAGTCCAGGGGAGGTGGTGACAAGTGATCAGCTTCAGGTATAATTGGAAAGATGAGGCAACAGAGTCTTTTGATGGCTTAATGGGGGCAACGAGAGAGAAAGGGTGGGTTCAAGCGTGAATTTTGGCCTGAGTCACCGGAACTGAGTCAGTTCCCATCAAAGGAGGTGGGGAAGGCTGAGGCTGGAGCAAGTCTGGGGGACAAGATGAGTTCAGTTTTGTTCGCATGACCGAGGTGCGTATTGACACCCAGGCGGAAGTGTGGCGGGCAGTTGTGTTTGTGAGTCTGGTGCTCAGGAGGTAATTATCTAGGAGTTCTTAGCATGTGGAAAGGCAACTAATATTCTCGAAAGTTTATCGTCTTTACAAACACCTTGTATTTGAACCTGCGACTGTGCGTGTGTGTATAATTTCATATGTGTGTGCATAAGTCTCTCATTGTGTATACACAATCAGCAGAACGAGTGTGCGTCCTGCTCATCGTACCTCAGAGGCCGTCTACGGTTTTGTTTGCAGGCTCACGTTGAAACCCTCGCCTTTGGCGTAGACGGTCTTGACTCTCTACGTCATCCCTCGCTTCGTGATGCGGCGCCCCCACTGACCCCCGATCAGTGCTGGTGTTGTTATCATTTGCCACCTTGGGCTCGTGTTCATTCTCCTGAGCTTCGTATTTTGAAACAGATTACTGCTGCTGAAAACGGTTAAAACTTGGTCATCCCCGCTAAGTTTCCCCCACCCCTCCACGGGGGAGTCACCAGAGCCTTCGAGAGTACGTGGACTTCACAGTGCCCGCTTCGCCATCGTGCGGACGTGCATGGCACACTTGATCCACGATGGCACAGTTCATTTGTGTGAGCGACATGACAGATGTCCTTACAGACATCAGATTGGATGGTGTCTGCTAACACATCTAATGGGAAAAAAGAAAAGAGAATTCGAAGGATTATCCTTTTTTTTTTAAGGATTAAATTTATGCCATTTAGCTGTTTGATCCCCTGGAGTTAATGCTGCTTTATTAGAAGCCTATACAATTCTTCACATGGGTGTCAAAATAATTTCGGTGAAAATGCTGTTGTGTGGACTCATCGAGCTGAAGTGTTCGTCTTGTGATTACAGATGGGTTATTGTCTGTGTTGTTCCACTTTCTTCCAGCCCTTTTGCTGGATGAGCTGGACTTAACGATCTCTTTAAATTCACTTTGGCACTTCACACAGTTAGACAGGCCACGGACACGATGATCTTTAATAATTTGTTTTTTTAATTCTGCAACGCTGCTTTTTAATTGATGTCCTTCATAAGTCATATTTGCCAAAGCTGCGATTACTCATCAAGCAGTAGAAGCCAATCCACCTCCCAAGTACAATGAAGATGTTCTTTTGTGAAATTATTAAGATGCAGAAGTTTGCCACGCAGAGTGATTTCGTTCTGCCTTATAATGATATCTTTTGGGATTATACCTTTGGACATCGCAGCCTTTTGAGCCTATCGAAGTGGGAAGGACTGATCGTCACCGGTGCACCGCACAAATGCCCCTCCCTCTCAGTGAATGTTAAAACAGTTGGAATCGGCTGCTTTCTTTTGTAATGTTTTTATATGCTCCTCAGAGGAGTTAACTCTGTTTCACCTGATGTTCATTTAGTTCACTTGTAATATTTTGTTTTGACTCTTCAGATCGCAAAGAAGACCCTTCTGTGATTGAGCAGGGGATCTTTGAAGGAATGTCAGTAGAGAGCTACTAGAGAGTGGAAATAGCCAATTAGGGTGGCTTAGCATGCATAATCTAGAAATTCTTATTTAATTGATTCACAAAATGCGTACACTTTTCCATGATGCAAAATTAGGTTATTAACTTTGATAAAGAGGGTCCAGGGAAAAGAATATTGTCAAGAGAGGGTTCGGAACGGGGTTTCCCAAAGTGTGTTCCCAGAGAGTATTGTGGGAGAAGGCAAAAGGAAGTGTTCTACAGCAGATTTTTGGGGGGAGGGAGGCGGAGTTTACTGACTCCCACTTAAAGAAAAATGTAAGCTCCGTCCAAGCAGGAACCTTGTCATCAGTTTAACCATTTTGTCTCCAGTGCCTAGCACAATGTCTTGCACGTAGTAGGCACATTTATCTTTGCTGAAGAATGAACTGCAGGACTTCTCAGAGCCTTTAATTTTGTAGCAAGCATTGTGACTCTGGTCTGAGGACAGTGGTCTGCAGCCTTTGACAGACTTACTGGGTTGCCGAGCCCTTTCCTTAAGGAGCATTTCACCAGACTTTAGTACCTTGAAATACCCTCTGGGAAATTCTAGCTGTAAGATTGATAAAAATAAAGTTTTAAAATTGAATTGATTACTGAGTAAAATATTCAGGTTTTCTGTGGATACTGGATTATAAATGATACGCATTGTGAAGCCGGAGGGATGTCAGTCTTTCGTATTTGTATCTGATTCGAGGCAAGTAGCCTGACCGTTAGAAGCCTCAGTCTGTTCATCTATGAAATGGGGATGGTAATTATGTTTATCTGAGTGGTTGTCGGGAAAATAAATTACATTTAGTCGCCCTTCAGAAAGTTAAATAATGTATGTAGAAGGCTTCATTGGGTAAATCCTATTATTATGATTATCATCATCCTCATTATCACTCTCATCGTAAAAACATAAGTGATAAAATTACTCCAGTGACGATGAGTGATTTTGAGACACCGAAGTTAAAATATGATTCCCCCTCCCTTCCCTTCAACAGATATTGGAGTGATTGTGATACTCCAGGCGGCCTTAGTTCTGAGGGAGGACCGTGGTGAGCACAGTTAAAGCCCTTACTTCCTGGAGCTAATGGGCCTAGGGTTTTTTTGTTGTTGTTGTTGTTGTTGTTTTTAATAATTCATTGTGTTTACCGATGCCACCGGCTCTTAGAACATAAAGTAAATTTGACCGTACACAATTCGGCTGAAGTTAATTGTTCTGAGGTCATTATATCAGAGATCTGCCCCCAAAGGATCACTTTTTCTTTTGAATCTGTTCTCACACAAACAAGTAAAGGCGGATTCGTAGGTCACATTTTAAAATAAACAAAATTAACTTAGCATTAGTAGATAAGGCATGTCAAATGGATCAGGGTGGCCACGACAGGAGGGCGGCCAGATTTATCAAATAAAGATGCACGACATCAAGTTAAATTTGAATCGCAGATAAGTAAAGAATACTTTTTTTTAGTATAAGTATATCCCAAATAGGGCACGGGACATACTTATACTAAAAAAACATTTAAAAAAAAGTTGTTTATCTGAAAGTCAGATTTAGCTGGGCGTCCTGTGCTTTAGTTGACTACCCCAGCGCGCTGTTTTACCCCTGTTCTTAGAAACCTCTGCTTCTGTTTGAAATGATTTATAACTGTTTCTGCCTGATCACCAAGTGTTTCCAAATTGAAAGCCATTAATTACGGCCTCATATCGAGAGACAGAAGGTAAGCAAGGACTGCTTTGTGAGTCCAGCTCGGTACTTCAGGTGAGAGCTTTTCAAGTTACGTGAACCACTGGAGCCACCTGCCCGACTCAACGCTGTACCGCCGTCCTGTGGTCGTGCGGCTCTTTGTCGCTTGCCGTGCGGGGCGTTGTTACTGATTTTTCTCATTTCTCCAGGGCAAGTACTAATTAATGGATACAATTCACAGCTGATTAGCTGTAGTTTCTTCAGTAATTACATTCGCATACTAACTGTTCAGAAGAGGATTTCTAACCCAGTTCTTATTTCACTCCGAGCTTAATTTGTTTTTTGAATTGTTTAGGCCCTTAGTTTAATAGCCATTTTATTTTTCTTTGTTGTTTTAGGTGCTATTAGATAATAAGTGAGTTTAATCTTAAAAAAAAAAATACTCTGTGATAATGAGCTGTTTGCCTTAAATGGATTTCTAATTCCCCAACAAAACCTGCATTTAAATAACGGTGAAGTTCAGATACAGGCTGCCACGTGGTGTGGGGAGC
>NW_024349224.1:4961435-5010902 GCF_902729225.1 Pteropus medius | reverse complement strand
TGCCTTCTACTTTAAATATTAACTCTATTTATGTTAGCGAATGGATATATACAATTCATCCATTAGAGACCAAACCCATGTGTCATTTGATGCATTAAAGGAAGGAAATCATAGACCTTATAAAAAAGAGGGCATTCTTTTACCATTTAAAAATCATGAAAATAATAAAAGTCCAGATAATTATGTTCACGGAGCCTTTCCATATTGCCGGACCGATAACAGAATGTTGAAAGCAACCAAAACGTGCCTACTTATACCATCCAGACCCGAAAATGCATTTTCTGCCCAAATCTAAGTTTTACATTTTGATAACAGGTCTCATGAAGTAAAGAGCTTATGTCTGAGATGCTGATACAGTCTTATTCGTGATGGAATGAATGGCCTATTGTGTTAGGGGATTAAACGAAAATTGCCATGTTCATAGGATCTCACTTATTTTTTAAACCTCTTTGCACTTAATGTTACATTGAGAGATTAAATATCACTATTTTCAACAGCTCTGATGGATATAGATATCATTTTAAACTCTGGAGATTTAAAAAAAAATATTCTTTGGTCTTATTATTTATTTATATTCACGCCACACCCCATTCACTAGAAAATAGAATCCGTGTCCTGGGAATTGGATTCTGTTCCATTTAATTCACATTTTAACCTACCCACACTTGTGACATCTGTTCTTGAAAAGTAAGCTATGAAATCCCAACATGCTTTAAAAATGTGTCAAGGTGATTTTGGTGGGGGGACACTCTTTCTTCTAACCTCTGACAAATGCCACGTCAGTCAACAACACCCACCAGTGACCCATTGGCCAAATGTTTGTAATTGTCTCCCTTTGTCATTAGTCTCAATGAGAAACACTATTTTCTGGAATTATCGAGGTAGCTTAACTCTGTGCTTTATTTTTCTGAGGGGAACCAGCCGACAACATAGTATGTATAGCATGATGCTTTGAAACCTGTCACGGTTCTCAGTAAAATCACTCTTTTATCTCTTAACACCAGCATTCTTTCCAAATCCCATGAAATATTAAGTAAACCACCAGAATTCTTTATTATGCTGCATGGTAACCTAAAACAATCTGTTTTCTTTCAGTTTGCAAATAACAATAACTACATGAATATGGCTGAGGCAAACAACGCTTTCTTTGCAGCCAGTGAGGTAAGTCTGTCTTGACGTGTCTGTTCACGTTTTGTGTGTGATCTAGACCATTTAAAAGGCTTGAAGGGAGAAGCAGAGTATCAAATTTATCTCTTATGTGGCATAAGGTAACAATTTTGGAGGAGAAATTAGAAAAAAAAACCTATTGGAGATAAAGTAGTCTGGTAGGTGCTTGTCCATAGGCTGTTATGAACGATAGTAATTAACGCACATCTCTTGATGAAAAGAATTACACATGCAAACAAAAGTAAATGTATAAGAACGTCTATAATATCTACCCAAACTCTATTAGTATCTAAGCAAATAAGTGGTTATTTTGGAACCTAGCTTGTAAGTTCAAATAGAAAATATTTGAACTTCGCGTAACTCTGGGGATAATTTCGTTAAAGTCGCCATGGTTTGAGAAATGACTGGGCAGAAGAGTGTTATAGTTTCTTGGGTCTTCGATGGAAGTGATGTGAAATGAGTGTTTTGGTTTTTGTTAGATCCACACAGCTGAGTGCCTAGCACATAGTAGGTGCTCAATAACTGTTGAATGAATGAATGAATGAATGAATGAGTAGGCATTCTTTAAGACGTAGGCATTGCTGGGAAAACTGGGTGATGGAACTTTATATTTAACATGTTGGCCTTGGGTTTGTCTGCAGTTTTTCGGAGCAAATGGGAACGAACACCTTCTCGTTGCTATTTTTTCTGAATTTCTTACTCGTTGACATAGGGCTGTTGTCTGGGCTCATGGGGCCTGCCCTCCGGGAAAACCTCGATCTTGATTCGATCAAGAAAATGGTTTCCTAAAAATGGTAGACTGTGTGAGAGCTAAGATTTTAAAACAAGAACAAACAGAACTGAAATTGGTCCAAATGGAGCATTTCCTCTTGGCGGTCTCTGCGATAAAAAAAATCTTCATCTTGCAAAATACATTCAAATACAGGAAACTGAACTAGCTTGACCCCAGAGAGTCAAAATCCTAATGGCTTCGTAAATGATCTTGGTACGGGGGAGGCAAGCAGTATGGAAGAAATTAACGTCGAGAAATTATTAGGGAAAAAAATGAGGAATCTAGAATTAAGGGTATTCATAGATCAATCATTTTTACAGTGACCATCATCTCTCTAACCAAGAAGACAGCCTAGATAAGGGAAAATTGTTTGGCACTGGCTGCTGTGTTGTTTGTGATAATGAACACAAACCCCATCTGTAAGGACAACATGATGTTTCATTCTGTAGGGCTTTTTTTTTCCCTACATTTGAATCAAACATTGATGAAAGCTCTACTGCCAGCAGCTGCTCAGAGACAATTTAATTCCAGCTGTGATAATTCACCGTGTCAGACATTGGCTGTTATATGTTGATACAACAGTTCTCCAGATTTGCATTTTTATCAAAAGGAACAAATGTTTTGAACATTTCAGTACAGATGGTATTTAACCATGTACACACTACTTTAACATGTTCAAGGCAAACACCGAAAAGTCAATATCTGTAAGAAGTAATCATAGACACTCTAAATGATTAATCCGATGTTGGTCATATGGCGTAGTGTGCAGAAGTCAATATATTTTTTTGTTGGTGCCGTACATGGTTATTTTTATAAAAATCTCAACTAGCCAGTGTTTTGGGTACTTTTTTCTCCAAGGTATTTCTAAACTTTATATTTAACATACTACCTCTCTTTAAAAGTGGTTTAAGATTTTAGCATTTCCTTGGTTAGATATTGTAATAGAATTTTATTGTATTGTTTTATTAGGTTATGATATAATAATATACTAAATTCTAATTAAAATTAATTTGTCTCTTAAAAAATTATACTGTAGGGACATATTATATATAAGATAGCTCCTTTATTCCTTAACACAAGTAAAAATGAAAACCCCCTTCGTTTGGACTGCCTAGCATAAGCTGTTTTTTTTTGTTTTTGTTTTTTTTAAGTTTAAGAGGAATTCTAGTATAATGATTTCGCTGTACGTCTTTTTTTTTAACAAAAAACAGAGCCCAAATTAATGTTACTGTACCACATTATAGCATGTGCCTGATTTCTCAATCACTGCATTAAAAGTGAACTTGTTGGTTTTTTTGTTTGTTTGTTTGTTTGTGGGTTTGTTTGTTTTTTTTAACATTTTAATGAGTGCGAACTAATGCAGGAAGACTGGAGGGTTGATGCTGTGTAGTCGACAATGTGCCGGAAACCATTCTCCTCCCCATAGATATTGCCCTATAGATAAGACGACGAGAACTGGGATGCTCCGAGTTTGAAATTCACACGTTTGCTTTGTGTTTTCTGTCTGTGTCATGATTACCCTGACCATTTTTTAAAGTACTTTAAATATTTATTGAAATAATATTTCAAGTGTTAATTACAGTGGTAATGAAAACAGCCAAATGCCACATATCAAGAATGAGTGTTTATCCGTATTGTTAATGTGATATGTTAGATTTCATTAAGCAGTAATGGGGTAGCAAATGAGTCACAAATTACAGTTGCATCTGTTACTAGACCACATTAGTGCCAAAATAACAGCAAATGCAGCCATAGGGTTACGTTCATTAGCCAGCCACGTTTACAGCCAATCCATCCCTTTGTGTTTGAGAACTCAGGGTACCACAGTAAGAAATCAACACCTTTTGGGGGTCATTATTAGAATAAATATGTCAGAAAATCGAATATTTCATTCTAGCTTTTAAATGTGTTATTGGGCTGTAATGTTTTGCATATCCTGAGCCTGCTAAGAATCTCAAGATGTTAATTCAGTTGTCCGCCATGGACTCCCATAGCTTGTGACCTCTTTATTTCTAGTGAGATAAAAATAACAGTTGACAGTTTCTGTATGCAAGAAAATGTTTTTGTTTTTGTTTTTTTCCTTCAGTTTGTTTCTGTTTTCTCTCAGGTGGTTGTTAAATTATATCATCAATTGCTAGTTTGAAGGATGATGATTTCCAGCTCTCAATTCGTTCTCTTGACTGTTATAAAAATTCAAATTATCTTGCACCAGTTCATTCTTCAAAAAATATTCCTATGAATGAATGAACTATAATTTGGACCCTCTGAGCTGGAAATAAGAAATATTCTCCAAGCTCTTCACCCTACCAAGAATAATATCCTAGATCCCGACCCCCCCAAATCCAAGTTCTAGTTTAAGAAAGATGGTTAGTGGGGTTGAACAAGGAAGCCCTGATTTACATCCCAAGGCTGTATTTTGAAACACTGTCTTTGAGAATCTTAAGTCGCAGTGAAGAAAAGTACGTTATTTACTCTGATAAGTGAGCAGTATCAATGGCACTAGTATCATCTATGTCAGTGTATCTCTGTGCTCGTTCTGCAGTCTTTAAAAGTTGAGGACTGGCAGAAAAATATTCTGATAAATACTTATCAAAATCTTTATATGAAAGAAAATAACTTCTTATAGTTTTATAAAAAAAAAAAGCCCTGGAACCCATGCCTATATGCTCCGATAGGCCTCATATAAAATGTATTACAAACAGGAACACTTTCCCTAGAAGCATTCAACACTCTTGGGAATATACCAGTAAGGAAATTTAGGAAGCAAACCACAAATTTAATATGACTTGTTTTATATGTTGTGACAGAAAGTAAATATGTGTAATGTTCACTTCTGGATTAATGCGTATGTGCACTAAAAACCGTCAGCATTTTATGAAGCATGTGGATAATGTAAGCGGTTTGAGCTGTTTCACTCACATATCAATAAAGTGGCAATTTGTTATATAGCCAAATCTAATGTCGCCGATGCTCCCACTAACAACAAAGACAGATGTTGCTAATTAAGTACGCATTAAAAAACTGTTAATACTGATACTCCATTAAAACCATATGATAATGAGACTTAAATCTTTAATCAGAATGATCAGCAAAACTTTATATATGGAAATCTGGGTTTAAGATGTTTTCATTGGAGAGATAAATATTTGGCCTAGCTACGTCGTATTTTCATGCAAAATCTTTCTTTTTCCCTCCAGGGAGAAATAAGATATAGGAACAGACTATGAAGATATCTGTATTTTGTTTCCTTCTAGCAGACATTCCATACGCCAAGCCTCGGGGACGAGGAGTTCGAAATCCCCCCGATCACGCCTCCTCCAGAGTCAGAGCCCGCCCTGGGCATGCCGGATGTGCTTCTCCCCTTTCAAGGCCTCGGCGACCCGGTGCCTTCCCAGGGAAGTGAATTCACACCCCAGTTTCCCCCACAGAGCCTGGATCTTCCTTCCATTACAATCTCAAGAAATCTCGTGGAACAAGATGGCGTGCTTCATAGCAGTGGGTTACATATGGTAGGCAGCCAATTGATTGCTTGGGAGTTTCTTTTTATCCTTCGCTCTTCTCGTGGTGACGATCTGAGAGCCCGTGTTCTGAACGTACGTGCTCCTGCCTAGCTGCCGGTGGACATGGGTGTTGTGCTTCCTGGTGCTGCACGAACACAGGTGCTAGATCATGCCTTGGTGTTGGATAAGAGGGTGTTGGGTTGGTTGATAGTTACGTGAAAGAGGATGACCCAACAAGATCTTTGAGATCTGAAATGACTTTTAAGGAGTCTGATTCATTGCTTTAGAAACAGCCAGTCTTCCCTTGCCTTTGGTTCAACCAAGGGGTGTACTTGAGTTGAAAGTTCAAGGTGAGATTTTAGAGACGGAAGCTCTCATCAGGTGCCTAGGTCTTTGGCATTTGTTGGATTATGACATAACATTTATGATACACGATCTGCCACTACCTCAAAGGAAATAACGAACTGTGATACAGAGACAGGGAGAAAAAAATGATTGCTCAGAACCAGCAGAGGAAAATCTAGAGTGGCTTATGGTGTGGAATATACCTAATTGTCTTATTTATTGTCATCGACATCCAATAAGGCACTCCAGAGAGCCAAGTTTACTAATGCAATAATTTTAGTTCTCTTTTTCTTAGTGTGCAATTATAGTCAGCAATCACCAGAGTAAATCCTCTTAAGTATTTTAAAGTCTTCTGCTGGGATTGTTTTGTTTTTCCACCATAGTCTGTAAAGCATGCACGTCTATCTAGGTGAGGTACTAAGCAGACGTTTTAAAACGAAATTAATAGTTTATAGGGCTTTCTTTCTTTTTTTTTTTTTAACCCCGATAAAATGAAACAGATGTGTTGGTATAACAAAAAACAAATCCTGTTGCTTGTTTACATATTTCTCTGCACATTAGGCCATGCCAGTGGTGTTTACCGATTTCATTGTTAATTTCCCCGATGACAGCAGACGATTGCAAAATATGTAGCGGATTCGCAGTGCAGAGATTCTGCGCGCTCTCTGAAATATAAGATTGCTTTCCCAAATAAGATTGCAGCAACATAATTTTCTTTGCCTGTGATCTTCTGTGTTTGAGCCGAATATCAAGGTTTTTTTTATTTTTACTTTTTTTTGTTGGAAAAGAATGCAGTCAACGGTCGGGAAAGGGTCATTAAGTATTCATAAACGTTCCCCGCCATCACAAATAATTGTTTCCTGTGGACTTTCTTACATTTTTGTCCCTTTGACACTGGACGGGAGGGTTCTGTATCTGTTGCTCTACGATCATGCTCGTGGTGTTGTGCCTGGAAAAATAATAAAAATAAAAAGGGTGTTTAGTCACCAAGGGAGTTTGCCAGGGTTCACCATTATTCATAGATGCTCGATGAGGCTCATTAAAGTTGTGGAAATAGTTAAAAGACCATACAATGCGCGCTAGAATGTGTACTTTATTAAATTGGTAAATATTTATTAATAATATAAGAATCTGCCTTTAAATTAAACATCTGATGAATTACCTTGCCTTAAAGCTATAAAACTGTTATTGCTGCTATAAAAAAGTGTAAAGGAGGCATTTTGACTATGAAATTTCATTTCATGGTCAATTGAATTTACTATATTGGAAAGAACTAAAGATGGAATCATAAAATAATTATGATATTCACATACACTTAAAGAACAATGCTTTCACGGACTGGCTTCGGGAGAGAGGACTCAATTTTTAATGCTGCTTTTGTAATGTATTGCTAATCACTAAAGCAGTTGAATTATTTCATTGATTTTTAAAAGTATAAGTACTTAAGCTAAGTGCAGGCTGTCATCATGGTATTAAATGTGGATCTCATCACATTTATTGGTGCCTTTCTGAAGTTTTGCTAACCCCGAATGATATTTATTTTGGCTCGAAACAACCTCATCTTGTTGAAAATTCTAGTAGAATTTCACCTTGAAGAAATGTCATGGGATTTTAAATCACAAATGTTGGAAAAAATAAAATGTACTAGGACAGAATTATGATGAATACAATGTGTCGTTGGCTTTGTTCTATGTACTACCTGCCATGTTCACCTATAAACTTGAATTCAGAATCGCCAGAGGCATGGTTAAAAATAGGCTATGTCAAGGTTCTTCTATATCTCCCTCTGGGCACCGAGTTGGCTGGCTACGTCGTAATACTCCATGGCAGCTCCTTGGAGTGTTCCCTCAGGAAGGTCATCAGGAAAATAATAAATAATACTTTATACATCATGCATTCGGCATCTCTGTGTGCATGGATATTTCATACCTTATGCAAGTAAGAAGTTTTATTTTCCAAATGAATATGGCTGGCTGTGAAGGATTGCTATGGTGAATTAAGACTATCGCATAAGGAAAAAAAAAAAAAGCCAGCTTGTTTATGTTGTATCAAACCAGCTTTTCTTCAGAGTTTCATTGGTTTTCCTTTAGAGTGACAGTTTGTCACATTACTGATTAGCTGCATTTTTGTTGGCAACAAGCACGATATGTTTATCTTCCTTAAATTTATGCCATTATATTTAAAAACAGAAAGGAGGAACAAAAAGGGGGGATTAAAACGAGACCCATGATTAGCATTCACATTTCAAAATATGCAAATAATGCTCTCGTATTCAAAAGCGAGTTGTTGAAAAATTGAAAGTGGGTGTGTTTGTGACTTCAAAGAACAGCCTCGATTTGCTTGTTGTGCATACGTGTCTTTTAAAGCGTATGTGGTTGGCAAGTAGACATCAACAGTATATTCTGGTTAAAAATGCCTTACCTCTAAGCATTATTGTCAGTCCAGGTGATCATCTGGAAATTATTTTAATCTACAGAAGATTGCAATCCGAAAAATCTACAACGCGCGTGCCGAAGGGTTTTTTTTTCTTCTTTTTTTAACACCTCTCTATAATCTGCTCAGCAAGTAGCACTGACATCAGTAGTACATCAATTTCAGAAAGTGGATTATTTTTACTAGACAGCTATTGTGACATATTGGGTCAGTCATAAATGAAAGATATTCATGCAAGCATGCAATACTTGTAATGAAGTCTCACTCTGACCTTCTGTATGATTGATTCTGTAATTTAGTTTTCTCAGGCAGTGCCTGAAATGAAATGAAATCATGTTGAACAAGTTTTGAATACCCACAGTGCACCAGGAGAAGAAAAATCTGCAGCCCCAGAGGCTTGAGACAGAGCAGCTGAACGATTTATCTCTATGCTGCCAGCATTCAACATTCTTTTTTTTTTTTTTTTTTTTTTTCTTATTTGGCTTAAGTACTTAATTCTGCAGGTAGCTGTAAATGGGAAAATAAAATGCTGTTCAGATTTAAAATGACAGGACAGGAGTTTGTGCAGGGGACTGATAAAATATCTTGAATAGAACTGACCTTTCATGTAGCTGGAAGTTACTGGGGGATTCATCCTCATAATTACCATATAGATTATTTTTATTTCTTTCCTGCAATGAAACATTTCAGAGAGCAGTAGTGCTGATTGAATGGAAATTGAACTTGTTAACATTCTTTTCAGCTTAGCCTGTTGTACATAACAGAAGGTTAGCTTTGATGAATTTCAAAATTCTCTTTGATATCCAAGAAACAGACAGTAAAATAATTGTCTCCAGTCCGATATTTTGTATGCCCCCCAAAAAGAGAATTTATAAAACACACTGATAATTCACATACTTTTTCTTCGTACGTTATAGTTCGTGTTTAGAGGACTGACCTGTTCTGTTTGATGTGTTTTGGATTTAATTGGGATAGCATGTATTTATCGAAAATGCTACACTGGTCCTCTAGAAATGTCAAACATAGTATTAGAAAATTGAAAAAGATGGAAGTAAGGAAGGGCTATTTGAGTATGGTAGTCTCTGTACCTGTTAAGGAAGGAGAAAAAGAGAGAACAATGTCCCATAGCAGATAAGCATGCAGCGAAGCAAATTACAAGCTTCTAAAATATTCATAAGACTCATAAGTCATCATCTAGACAGATGTCATTTTTGACCAGAAAAAAAAAAAAAAGGGAATATATAAAAATAACACGTCTAAAATCACCAGGCTTATGTTAGAAGTTTTTGTTTTTTTTTTTTTTTATACGATCATTTGGTATGGCTCTAATTTTGAAGTTGAATCACTTTTGTTTTTGTAAAATGACTGGCATGCCATTTGTATACTTTTTAAAATCTTGCATTAAGAGAACTAGCAGACTTTCAATTAATACGTTGTTTTAGCAACGTTGCTTAATGTGTTACAGATAAAACAGTTATTTCATGGGTCATTAATGTGTTTAATGCATGGAACGTTCTATTAAAACAAGTCCTGATTATCGTTATGAACACGTTCACGCCGTTGTCATGGAGTCTGCAGAGCTGAGTTCTATAGGTGATCACCATTAGCCATTGGGGGAAACTAACAATTTTTCATATAGCCTGAATGATTACTTCAGTAATACTAGTTTTTGGTCAAGTTATGGCCCCAACATATTTTTATCGTAAGTTAACAATAGAAAAGGCCCAACTTATGTAAGCAAAAAACTCCGTTTGAATGGGCTGGAACCTGTCTGTTCAAAGCCCAGATTATGAAATTGACACGGTATTAACTTTCAGCAGATATTTACTGAGCGCCTACTAAGTGCTATGATTTATTCCTAATAATTAGAGACTGATGATACTATTCACAAAATCGTTTCTTTGATTACCGGTGTCTCTTCCACGCGCTACCAAAATTCACAGTCTGATGACGGCTAATGGGTTCTTAGCGTCAAAAGTCAACTTGAATTTAGCTGTCACTATACCTTGACAACTGTGTGCTTGAAATGCCCAGGCCATGGACATTTTTATGAGCTGCCTTTCTTTGTGGAGCAAATAGCCTTGTAGTATACATAGCTTAAAATAAGAAGTCTTTATTCTTGGTCTGTAAATACCTACTGACCTTGAACATATGAATGTTGTCTTTAAGGCTGAGTTAGCTTTAGGGTCATCTAGTTAAGTAGGAGTATGTTCCAAACTTCGGCTAAACCCAATTAGCTATTGTGAAGTGTGACACATGATTACTTGCTTGATTTATTACATTCAAGGAAAAGTGTTGTTAGAAAGTTAAGCCACGATTTATTTCCCTGTATCTTGTCTTTAGCACATATATCCTACAGTTATCTACCACACGGGTATCACCATACTTGCCAGCCGTTCAGGGACAGCAGAGACACCATTTTTCATCACTCGGATTCACGAATAAAACTGGCATGGTGACTCAGACATTCCTGTAGAGGCATGAGAGTCATACCGGTGCCCCGTTTCCTCTTGCTCATAGTACCCGTCACCCTTTGAGATGGTCTCCTTCGCTTATTTAATGGCCTGTCCTCTCCCCTCCCCTATGTTGTTTATTGCTGTCACCCTTGGCCTGGAACAATGTGTCTCCATATTTTATTTGTTGACCATATACATGAATAAATGAAAAGACAATGAAAGAATACGGATTTGTTATTAAGAGCATGCGTTGACCACTAAATAAAAATGGAGAAGGGGGAGTTTAAAATACAAACAGCTGTAAAAGTGGAAATCTTTAAAATTTTAATTTAGGACTCAGTAAAGTAAGCGTGGCGCTGACTTCTTGGTAAAACAAAGGAGTTATAGGGCATGTGAGTAAAATACCATTAAGTGTTTTATGATAAACTCTTGAAAATTTTATTTTGCTAAGAAACCATTAATTAACTTTTGAGAAGACTGTTTTTCACAAAATGTTCCCATGTAGGTATGTTTGAGTATAACCTTGAGAGTAGTTATTAAGAAAAAATTATCTATTTCAGTGCAGATATTTTGATGAAGTTAAAAGTTTGTGGTATGTAGGTCTGTAATTATCATCGGCATGCCTTTGGCATAGCTACATTTGTTTTGAGGTCTGTTGGGGTTAGGAATATAGTAGCTATGCATAATTATTGATTGATCGTTGTTAATTTGGAAATAAAATTATAACATAGCTATTGAACATAACAATAATTGAGCGTAAAATTACTGGCCCCTAATTCCATATTTGTAGTTCTCTGATACTTATTAATATAAAGCAATTTTTATTACTGATAATTGTTTAATTATTCCATTTCTCAAGAAGTATTGATTTAAATACCAGCACGGTAAAAATGTATTTAGTCACACTGTTTAATATGTTTGGGTGATTTCTCCTTAATTAGACATTATCTTCTATTATGAAAACCTAACTTTAGATCATGATAGAGAATATTTACTTGTAAACGTAGATGAAGGGTAAATTAAACTCTTTTGTTTATTAGATTTTTTAAGAAATGTGTATGATAAAATCAACCCAGTGAAGTAAGCACATTGTCATGAGTAAAAATAGATAAAATAGAAAAATAAAGGGTGATATTTAAAATAAAAATTAATTTGAAAGCTCACGTCTTACATTTGCAAAAGAAACACCACCACAGTGCAGGAGGATGTGGGCAGCTCAAAGATAAACGCCAGGGCTGGGAGAGAAAAGCCCCCACCCCCACCCCCACCCCATGCTGAGGATGGCGCAGAGGAACTGGCCTGAAAGAATGAATGAGAAAGAGTTGAAGTATATACAGGAAGTTGGGTTTTCTTGGCTTAGGAAATGAGACTGAACTGTATCCACTCCCCGCCCCACCCCCAAACCCTCGCATACCTTACATAGAGTGTGGATGTGCTCACGTAGTATAGCGATTTACTCAGTAAGGATGCTTTAAACCTTTCGGGTTTTCCAGTCTTGATTAAGTCAAGGAGGAAGTCTCAGTTTGGGTCTAATACGTCCTTCACACCTCTCTTTGGTCCTTTTTCAATAGGAGAAAGCAAAAACTCCCGCCCAGAACCTTAGGGCCCTGTATGTCGACAATGCTAGCGGTGTTATTTTTATTCTGTAATGTTTATTTGGTCTTCCATTGAACAAGGGTGACCTCAGTTTTTCATTTATGCTAGTGAGCTAAAGTTTCCTTTATTCATATAAAATGACTTAGATTTTAACAGCTCACTCAAATGATTAATGTTCAATAATAAACCGGGTTTCAGGCAATGTAAGGAAATGAAGGACCAGTACCAGAAATATCCATTCCTTGGTTTCCTGTTTAAAAATAAACAAACAAACAACAAAGAGGTTCTTTCAGCAGGTGGAGAGAGAAGGCAAGCACTCTCCAAGACATCCACAAACTACTCCAGCCTTGTCGAATCGTACTTACAGGCCAAGAGAAGGCATTGCACTTCCTGTTAGAAGTTCAAGGCTTTCCCATTCTGGTGACCTTCTCTGAATGCAGAAATTAATCCTTGGGGACTCTTCAGAACACAGGTTGAGATGTTAGCTATATATTTATGTTTATATTTAAATCAGATTGTCCACAGTTGATTTAGATGGGTAGCCCATGAGGTAGGACCAGTTAATATTTATTGGAATGAATAACCCCATTAGACATATACCAAGCCTTTCGACTTTCAATGGCACCCTTCCACACTGAATAGAATCCAGACTTCCTAGGACAGACTATAGGACGTGTCACCTCGTGGCCCTTACTTGCCTCTTCGGTTTCACGGGCAGCCTTGTTCTTCCCGGCCCAGCAACCCTCGCTCTCCTTTGCTTTCCCATGGTGCGCTTCCTCACGCCCCTGGCCTTTGCACATGACCTTCTCTGCCTGGGATGCTCTTCCTTCATCTCTGGCATCGTTAGCTTCTACTCCCCTTTACACCGTAGCTCAATGGGTCACCTCCTCAGGGAAGCATCCCCTGATTTCCCTACTGGGCATCATCTGGCCCATTCGCACCTCCCAGGCCCACCGCACTGACCTCTCCATTGCGCTTGCCCCGCCGCCATCTGTATGGCCCCCTGTCCCTTTCCCACACACGCCAAGCTCTCTCCCGCCTCAGACTTTGCGCATGCTGTTCCCTCTGTTTGGAACGTGCTGTCCCCTCATTTGATGGTTGGCTCCTCTTCATCCTTTAGGCTTCAGTTCAGATGTCATCTCTAAGAGGGCTTTGCTACTGACCCAATCAAATGGCATCACCCTCCCACAAACACTTTTTGGTATAGCCTATTTATTTTCTTTCTTTATCATAATTTGATATTGTTATTTGTTTACGTACATGTTTTCTGTTTATGCAGACAAGACACAGGCTTTAGACACTCCTTCCCCTTCCCCAAGGTGACTTTCATTGTGTTTGTCTAATAATTAAAGTAGTTCCTGCAACCTTTTATAACCCACTAGTTGCTTTGCCTGTCACTGATCATTAGTAAAATTTCCAAGACTTTAATAACAGGTAATGATTTATAAATGGCATTAAATTTTGGGGGATTATATCTTAAGAATGGATAAGAAATGTATATCCATGGTTATACATTTCCTTATCATGTCATTGCTACTAGGAAGAATTGAGCTATTTCGAAGGGGTATGTAATATGAATTATTCTTGCCTACACTTCGTCATAGTAAATTTATTAGTCCATTCTAAATTATGTTTAGAGTAATGTTTGAAACAATGACAAAGGTAACTTTCTAATTTTAAAGATACGAGCATCGGTGTGCTGGCTTCTCTGGCCTGGCACGTAGTAGGTGCTCAATAAATATCTTTAACCTGGGCTGACATCTTTCTCTTTTTAAGTGGGAATCCTGAGATCAAAGGGAGCATCTTTTAAGGATTAACTTTTTTTTTTTTTAATGGAAAATGATCTGAGTCTTTAAGGAACACCAAGTTCCCCAAGGCTGTTGTTAATCATTGGTGGCCCTAAAGGAATTCGAATCTCTGAAGAGACATTTTCACCGTTAATCTTATCCTGTAATCCTCACGCATAGGAAGTTATCCGATAACTGTGGGGCATGGTCCATGCTGGCACGTTTATGTAGTTCAGCAGTTCCTTGAAAATATTTTGGAGGCTCTTGGTATATTATCCAATGGGGACAAGAAAGATAGGGCCAGCGTTTTTGAAAACTATGTGGATGGCTCTATAAGTTTTGGCAAGGCCTTGGCTCCACCGCCAGTATTTTTCAGGGGTGGTTTTCACGCTGCCTCCACTGCAGAAGAACCTTATTATTATTATTATTATTATTATTATTATTATTATTATTATTATTTAGTGCAATGTTATGATGAATCTCAATTTTAAAAAACAAGTGATAGAGCTGCATTTTTTAAAGGGAGCTGGTGGCAGTGGAGAGCCAGAGACCCATGTGTTCCCTGTCCGCACACACACACCTCCACCCCTGAGGCACCGTGGCTCCCTACTGCTTTTCCCTCGAGCATCCCTAGCTAGCTCTGTGGCCCGTGGAATCTCTCGTATCCAAGATCGGGTATAATGGCATCTAATTCCGGAGGCTATTTAGAGGATTGACTTGGAAAATGCACGTTAAGCTTAGCACAAACCATGGCACAGAGTAACAAACATTTCCTGTTCGTGTTAGTGCGGTGAAACCTGGCTGTCAGTCACCAGGAAGGAACTCACGAGCAACCAGGTCCATGAGAAAAGCATCAATTGCAGGTGAAATTTGGGAAGAGCTGGGGACGCCAAGAAAATAGACTTCTTGGCCTTCTGTTCGGCTATAAGATCTGTCTGAAAATGCTCTCGGTGCGGGAGGAATCAGTCAAGTATCTGTATGTGCTGATTTTCATAGGCATTGGAGTAGACAGCAAAACAGCTGTTCGCGAGAAAGCCGTGTGAACCATATTTTGTGGCCATGCCAGTTAACTAATTTATTATTACACAGCCAGAATTAAAATACTTAATTTGATTGCACTCTGGAAGTTTGGAGATATTTTAAAACATTTAGGTTTAATAAGTCTGAAAGGGCTTTTGAAAAGCATTCTGAAAGGCATATATGCAGAGCGAAATAAGAATAAGATGGCTTCATTGGAGGATGGAAATGACGTGAGCAAGCAGTGGCGGGACTTTAAAAGCATGTGGAAGAGTGGACAGACGATTTGCATTTTGGAAGAGAAGTAGCTAACCGTGTGGTAGAATGCTAATAAAGAAAAAATTAGGACAGACTAATGATATAAAATCCACTTTGGTCAAACGAATCTGCAGAGCGATGCCTACCCACAGAAGGTAATATTTTGAGAAGAGTGGAAGGGAATATTGTCAGCGAGACAAGGAAGAGGGGATTGTTCTGATACGTGGGACACGTTTTTCCAGGATTCCACAGGAAATTGATAACTCAAAAATTATTAAGAAATGGAAATTTTATATATTTAGTACTCAACCCTAGCGATTAGCTATAGACTTTTAACTACATGTATATCTTCTTTTTAGTTTTTCCTGACTAAAGCGTTTTTAGTTTATTTTGTTTTGTGTTTTTATAATTGTTAAAAGTTAAGATACTCCCCCTCCTTACTCTTCCAACCCTACCTCCGATAATATAACCATTGTTGTGAGTTCAGATTATATGCTTTTCTTTTTAAACGAAAAGGAGCTGTACTTTATGTTTATTTTTCAACTTGCTTTTTCACTCACTATGTCTTGCATGTGACTCTAAGTCAGTGGTTCTCAACTGGGAGCAATTTTGTCCCCCAGGGGACACCGTCTGGAGACACTTTTGGTTGTCATGACTGTTGGGAGAGGGAGGTTGCTACTGGTATCAAGAAAGTAGAGGCCAGGTTGCTATACCATCCTAGGATACAAAGAACAGCCTACACGACAAAGACTTATGTGGTCCAAAATGTTGACAGACCCAAGATTGAGAAACCCTGCTCTAGGTCAATGCCATAAATCTAATTCATTATTTTAAAAAAGCTTCATAATTCTTCGTAGTTTGCTAGATCATAGTTTATTCACCTGGTTTCCTATTGATAGCTATGGCGTCTTATTTGGTGGCATTTGTATACTTAATATGATGAAACTAAGTGTTCCAATTTAGTTATTTATAATTCATTTGTTTCTTATAAAGAGCAAAAATAAGCCTTATCAGAAAGACTCAAAAGTGGAACAGTTGAGAATTCATAGGCTTGTGTATAAAATTAGATTCTGGGTCACTGTGAGTCAAGAGAATTTGGTTTCGATAAAATCAGACTCAGGTTAAATGACACGTCTTAAAGTAAGTCGTTTGAAAAGCATGTCTTCACTTTTTGATTCTTTGGAATTAAAAAAAGGAATTAAAGCCTTTTATATGATGGCCCCAAACAGAAGGCTACTTCTGAAGTGACGGCAGCAGCTTTTGGAGACGTTTTTAAATTCTGATTATCTCTACCTCCTCTTTAGCCATTTTTTAAAACACCCATTAGTACATTAAATCACCGTGTGTTGAACAAGAGAAAACAAAGCAGGTTTAAGATGGAAAAAGGCTACATCCGATCCCAAAGACTTTGAATGACTTCCAGATGCCACTGACATGGTCATTCAGAACGGGACCGACCCTCTGGTTAACGGGAGGGTTCTGCAGGAAGCGTGCCCCGAGGCAGACAGATGTTTGCTCTGTGCCGTCCGGCCCATCCTCTGTACAGGTCACATGCATTCCCAGGGACGATAAAATAGAGACCCGATTCTCCCTCTGTCCCAGAGCTGGGCGAAAGGTATTGGAACCGGAGCTCTGTGTGGGGGGAGGATGGTGAGCCAGCTGGTAGGTGGGCCTGGAAGGGCTGGGCCTTTGCTTCAACCCTTTCTCTGTCATCCGTTTCCTCATTAAGAAGCAAGAGCTGGAAGTTTATCTCTTCTTTCCTACTAGTCTCCTACTTATTATTATTTTTTATTATGGTGACATTGGCTAAGGAAATCCAGTAAGTTTCAGGTGTACAATTTAGCAATAAGGCATAGGTATATGTATTGCATTGTGTGTTCACCGCCCATATTTAGATTTCTTTCTGTCAACCACATATTTAACCCCTTTTACCCCGTCTACCTCCCCCTCCCTCCTCCTCACTACCCTCTGGTAACCACTAGTCTGTTGTCTGTGTCCATGAGTCTCTGTTTGTTTGATCTGTTCGTTTGTTGCTTTTAGGTTTATATCCCACATATAAGTGATATCAGTGGTTTTCAACTTTTTCTGTCTGGCTTATTTCACTTAGTATGATTATCTCGAGGTCCATCCATGTTGTCGCGAATGGCAGTTATTTCATCTCTTCTTAGGGCTGAATAATATTCCATTGTATATATGTACCACAGCTTCTTTAGCCAATCATCTATCGTAGGACACTTCGGTTGCTTCCATGTCCTGGCCACCACGAATAATGCCTCTTTGAACATTGGTGTGCAAATATCTTTTTGGATGTAGGTTTTCAAACCCTTGGGGTAAATACCCAGTAGAAGGCTTTTATTTTTAAGTCATCCAGTGACAGTTCTATCAGGAAATAGACGAGGCTGGATAATTTGGGCCTCATGCTTTTGACGTTTCATCTTTTTGACATGAGTCTTTATAGTTACTAAATTAATAGAGACCATCATCCTAGGATAGGTCAGACCTATCAAAATTGCAACAGATCACACCTGTCTAAGGAACTGTTAACATTCTAATTTTATTGATTTTTTTTTTAGTTGAAATATAATTGGCATATGACGTTATATTAGGTACAGGTGTACGATGTAATGATTTGGTATTTGAATATATTATGCAATGATCACCACAATAAGTCAAGTTACTGTCTGTCGCTATACAGAGTTAGAAAAGAACTTTTTTCTGTGATGAGGACTTTTAAGATCTCCTCTCTTAGCAGCTCTCAGATATGCAGTACAGTATTAGTAACTGCAGTCATCACGCTATGCATTACATCCCTACAAGTTAGTTATTTTATCACTGGGAGGTGGTGCCATTGGACACCCTTCACCCATTTCACCCACCCTACCCTACTCCCCATAAGTCCATTGATATTTGGGGAAATTAAGAGTGTCCCCCCCTCTGTTGCCTTTTTAGGATCAGAGCCACACACAGGTGTCACAGTACCGTCAGGATCCGTCTTTGATCATGAGATCCATCGTCCACATGACCGATGCCGCTCGCTCCGGGGTCATGCCTTCTGCCCAGCTCACCACCATCAACCAGTCTCAGCTCAGTGCCCAGCTGGGGTTGAATTTGGGAGGTGCCAGCATGCCCCACACTTCGCCATCACCTCCAGCGAGCAAGTCGGCAACACCCTCCCCTTCCAGCTCCATCAATGAAGAGGATGCTGACGAAGCCAGCAGAGTAAGTTCACTGCCGCAGGGCGTAACCGCCCAGAGGATTTGAGATCACCCTACACTCATGTCTTTGAACTTGATTCATGGTATTACCTTCTTCTCTTCATGGATTCGGAGTAGCATTTACATAAATGATGGCTTATTTTTTTCTTCATTCTTTTCACTTATTTTGTGTGAAACGTGCGTTCTACTGGAAATTGGGAGATCTGGCTTTAAGGCTTTGAGCGAATCATTTAACCTTAGTAGGCCTAATTTTCCTAATCTGCAGAAGGGGAGGTTGCAGAAGACTCACCAGTAACCCTAAACTCTGCTCTGGTTCTGAGTTAGTGTCCACATGGGTGAGTTTCGTCCAGTCATGTGGCCGGACAGCAGCCACATTTGGTAGTCTTGCCCCTTCCATGCTGCTTATTGCTTAGTAAGTTCTAATTGTTTTTAACGTCTTTGCTTTTGCCATGAAAATGTATATTATTTAAATAGACCGTTTGAAATAAAAACTTAGTTGCAGCTATGACTTTTCTGAATGCCTAGAAAAGTGTTCTGTTTCATTAAAGTTACTTATTCTGGGCACTCAGTTACTCATTTCTTATTCGTTAATTATGTATTGTGTACCCACTCAGCTTGGCATTTTACTTGGTTCTGGTAATATAAAGATTTACAAGAGAATTACTACCCATGGGACTCCCCACTGGGGCTGAAGAGCAGTGTTGAAAACTAGCTGCAAATGTGATTAGTGGTATAATGGATGCATCTGGTGGGCTGAGGTTGTGATCGATTCTGCTTGAGAATGATCTGAGGAAGACTTTATTGGGACGGTGATATCCGAATTAGGTCTAAGAGAGTACATAAAAGTTGGTGAGGCAGAAGAGAGAGGCTGGCAGAGGGAGCAGTGGAAGTACATGTCGATTCATGGGTATCATGAACAGTCTGGGAGGAAAGAAATAGGAGTCGAAGAAAGAAATGGCCGAAATGTGGTAGGCTTCCTCCCGCTGGTGTTTGAGAGCTGACGCTTTGCATGGAGCGATGGCCTAAGCAGATCCATTCTTTGAAAAGATAATTTCAGCTGTATGTAGAAGACATTACGTAAGGAGAGACTGGAAAAAAGGAAACCAATTAGAAGACCCCTTATTTATGAAGTGTTTTCTTTTAGTAAAGAAAGGAATGGACTAGAGGTACCAGATTCGTGAGACACGTAAGAGGGAAAAATCATCAAGTTTTGGTGATCCACTGGAATCTGAAGGAAATAGAAGATCACGTGGGTTTCTTTCGAGAGCATGGGTGTCAGTAGCTAGGAGGACCGACCCAGAGAGAGAAGAGGATTATTTTTCCCCCATGGGGAGGATAAGACTTTGGCATGGTACGGGTTGAATTTGAGGTGCTCATTCTTGAGTCTAAGTTCATTGGAGGTGGAACTATATATGGACTCGGGACCATCAGCACATAGATGTGGAAGCGTGGAAGCCATGGGGATTTCTCAGTGTGCAAGGGGCACGTCAAAGCCAGCACCCTGAGCATCACTTATGTCTAAGTAGCACACGGAAGGAGAGAAGCTAGAGAAGACTGAGAAGAAGAAAAGGGAAGGGAAGTGAGCGTCACGCTGTAGTGATGTCAGAGAGGGTTGAATCCATGGCATCGTGTTGGCACCCCGTTGGACACGGGTGGGCAAATGCGCCAACGGCCCGCTCAAACTCACCAGGACTTCAATGAGAGGAAGTGAGAAATCATAATGAAAGCAACTCAAGGATGTGAATAAGGCACAGCTGAGTTATAGATGGTGATTACAGAGTTCAGATGGACACCTTTCACGTTTCCACTGATCTCAGTACTGACCTCTGTACCAATCTGAAAGTCGTCATGTCTCAGAGAACCTTTTCCGTGACGACTCGGCTTGCTCCATTTTAAGCGAGGGCCTAAGCTTCTTGTAAAGACAAGGAATCCAATTTGTCACCTTTTAAGCAACTTACCCGAAAAAGGAAGATTAATTTTAATGTTGATCATGTCTCTTTTAGGAAAAGCTATTTCTCCACCTTTCCCAACCTTTTTGAGTCGACTACAGAAAAGATTCTTTAGGAGAATTAATTCTGAGCTTTCGTTTGAACTGTGAGATAGTCTTCATTTCTAGCTTGTTCTTAAAAGGTAGTGATGATTGGGGCAAGTCAAGTTTATCCAAGAAAGACGTCCAAAGGTTGTCAACATTTGAATGTTGTTTTACAGAGAATGAAATTGAACTCCTCTTATTTGGAAAAAGCTGCTCTGGAAATTGCTTTCATGTTGTCAGTGGTCAGAGTATTATTTTTGGTGCAAACAGGGCCAAACTTTCTTCCAGGAAAAGAATATAGATGTTTGACTCAATTAGAAAAATCTATGTCTATATTTGTTTCTTGTGGCGAAAGCAATATTTTTTCATTGAAGGAAAACTTGGCTCCAGTTGACGCTCTAATTGAAAGTCATCTGACTTCCTTGCAAGTTCAGGTTCATTAACTAGAATTAAACAAGTCTTACCTATTCTGAGAATTTAGAAAAAAGACTACGAGGTCTGTAAAATTAAATTAATTGTGTGAGTTAGGAAAGATGGCGTTTGGGAAGAGAGGTGAGGTATGGCTTAACCCCCATCTGAAGTATGTAAATTATAAAGTACGGATGTTGTTATCACTCAAATAGTACAAAAAATAAGTCTACCTAGAAGGAGACCACTGGTTTCCCCAAACCTTGTGAGTTCTGGGCTCTCGAAGACAAGTTATTTACCCTTTCTTCCCTAAGAATTTTAATAATTGGATTAAGTTCCAAATGTCCCTGGTTCTGAAAGGAATGATACTCTTGGAAAATCGACATTAGGATTTAAGTCTCAAGGCCATTAAAAGCCAATCTGTTAGTAACTTGAATCTGTCTCTGTTGATCTTGCCCAAGGCTGGCTTTTAAAACACATTTTGTCAAACACTTCGACCTTTGTCGATGAAGTTAACTGCAAAAATACGTTCACTATAGTCCTGTTATAATCTAGGGGGATGAAACAAGGTTGATGAATCATCTCCCTTGCTTCTCTGATAAGCATGTTTTATGATCATTGAAATTAAATGATGGTGGCAGGTGAGTCTGGAGCTCACAGAGCTGATGGATGCGGATGGAGTGCTGTACCATATCGTTCGGATGGCTTTGATCTCACAGAGCTCTCTACGCCCGTATTCTTCTGGGTGGGCTCACTTACCATACGCAATGAATATCTTCTTAGTCTTTTTAGCCTTGGTGGGTTTAAATATCAGCTATTACTCTATTACAGGTTTTCGATTTTGTGAAGGACATTAGTTTCCTTTCTTCCCCGGTTAAAGGAGTTTTGACGCTTTTACATTTCTCGTTGTCCTATTTTCTAAAGTTATTGTTTTAGAAAATAAAAATGGCCTTACCGTTATTGTACAAGCTCAGGGATTTTAGTTAATTTCCATTTGAGTTTCTGGAGACGCATCAGCAAAGCAACATTCTGGTAAAACAGAAAATCAGCCTCAAAAAATCAGTATAGACCGATCGTACGTATGGCATGTGACTATGACAAGAGACCTCATTTAAAATAGCTGAATATGATCAACATCCTGAATATTTTTTAGGTTCATGTCTAAAACTTCTGAAATTACAAAACCTTTTGTTTATGTATACATATGTGGCCTAGCATATATATAACGTCGCCTGGTACAGAGTGTTCTGTTTTTCATTACTCATAATTGCTATTTAGAGCATATGCTGTGAATGTATTGAAGATACTTCTGGGTCTCATTAATCAATGTTCTAAATGCTAATCTCTGCTGTCCAGTTAACTAAGCAAATTCACCCCTCCCCCACGTTCGGTGGGGATTCATCTGTTGATGCCGCCTCACCAACCCTTAAAGGAACAATTGTGGACTTGAGTTAAGTCTTGCTACATTCTCTGCACATACATTCCAGGCAGTGAATTTTCTTCATACCTTGCAGGCCATTGGAGAGAAAAGAGCTGCTCCAGATTCTGGCAAGAAGCCCAAGACTCCAAAGAAAAAGAAAAAGAAAGATCCCAACGAGCCCCAGAAGCCAGTGTCAGCATACGCCCTGTTTTTCAGAGACACACAGGCCGCCATTAAAGGTCAAAACCCCAACGCTACCTTTGGAGAGGTGTCCAAGATCGTAGCGTCTATGTGGGACAGCCTCGGAGAAGAACAAAAGCAGGTGAGGCAAAGAGCCATCTCGGCCACCTCCTATTAAAAGGCTACCCGTGTAGTGTTCCTTACACCTCTCCTAAGCGGATACATTCGCTGCATATGACCGCTGCTCAGGCAGGCCTTCTAAGCTATGGAATGAAAACGCACACACCTATCAAGCCAAACCACTCTCCGATTACATGGATTTTTCAGTCCTCTTAAGGGTGCGTGTTCACAACCCATTCGGAGGAGAGTCGGAGGGCATCCAGGCAGTATCCTGCAAGCAATAACTTTTGATGATAATCTTTTCATTTTAAAGAAGGTGGAAGTTTCGCTCCTTCCGTTCAGAACGGGCACTACAGAGCGATTGGGTCCATCCCGCCTGCCTTTCCTCTGATCATCTTTCTGAACCCTTGTGCCGTCCTGGTGGGTTTCCAAACTTTGAAGCCACCTCTGCGCGTCTCATTACTGTCACCGGGCATTTGAAATTGTATTCCAAGTTCATTTGAAAGCCCAGCAGTGTGAGAAGCATTGAGAGATGAGCCATGCTGGTTTGAGATGCCTCTGTGGGGCCTGGTCTCCTGTCCTCTGTCCTTCATGCCACTCCACACAGTGCAGGAAAAAAAATGGCTTCCTTGGGGGATCCATCCTCCCCTTACTCCTTGCATGAAAGTCCCGTGACCATGAATAGGAGTTAACTTTACACATCCTCCGCAGGATAGACCTGATTAGTAATAACACAGAGTAATTGTTTCAGGGTTGAAGAATGGAAAGCCCTGGATTTTTTTTTCTTTACAAACCATGAACTCATTTTTACTCGCTGGTTTTGCTGGGGTGGTGTGACTACAGAATTTGCCTGTTTGTTTGCGGTGAGCGAGTTGCTCTTATCAAGCAGACTGATTTTCTATCCCAGAAACGTAACCTAAGGGAGTTAACTGCAGCATCTAACTTTTAAACTTTAGAGAGAAAGAGTTGTACTTAGTCTAACACCGGCATCAGGCCACTGTTAGAAAAAGAACCCCAGTCATGTTTAATATACTGGGAAGTACATGTATAACTCACTGGTCTCACTAATGAAAACCTCCCATCTCATACGATTTCTGATTTTTTGCTTCTCCAGAAGAAAACCGAGGTCCAGAGGCCTCCATCTTTTTTTTCCTCCTGTCTTCATACACCCTACCTGTTGGTGGTGGTGTTTTAATTCTCCGATTTGGTACAGTTTAGAACTGTGTGTGAGGGAGAGAAGACATTGATGGAGAAACGCGTTACTTTCTCTAATTTAAACCATTCGCAGCAAATTTCATTCTTTTCACTACCTTATTTTCTGCCTTCGCATGAGGCCCTCAGCAGTTACTCTGAAGGAATGTATGCTGCAACCTGAAACACTTTCTCGTTTGCAATCGTAAACATCAAAATTGCTCTTCAGTGAGGGCGAATGGGATTTGTTTTGTTTTGATGTAGTGTGTGTGTATGTGTGTTTACGCTTAAAAATCGAAGCCACCAAGACCGACTCTTTATGTGAGTTTTGCTGTGACCTAAGTCATACAACAGTTATTTTATGGCTCAGAATTTCTGTGCTAACAGTGGTGCTAATTGTGGTCTTTTAATAGGTGTATAAAAGGAAAACAGAAGCTGCCAAAAAGGAATACCTGAAGGCCTTGGCTGCATACAGGGCCAGCCTGGTCTCTAAGGTAAGCCTCTCCGCCCCTACCCCCGACAGCGAGAGCGAGAGCGGGCCAGTCTCTGAGAGTTAGTTCGAATGTTGGAAACAGCCCCAAAGCATTGAAAACGCAAATGCAATTCTCCTTAGAGTTGACCAAACGAGCGTCTTGAACAACGAACGCATCCATTTATTTGTTTCCACAAGAGATTCCTGTTGTGATGGCGTAAAAAATAAGAGTTAATTTAAGCCGCTGAATCAAAATCGTTTCCAAAAGATTCACTGATCTCTGTGTGCGTGTGTTGAATCTATTTAGACAAATTTTAAATAGCCTCTTAATTTTTCTTTTCATCACGGACTCAAATGTGTGGTTATGGCTTCCACTTAAACTGGGAGGCGTGTCTGTCAGGCATGTTTAGACATCCTATCATAAATTTCTCCAGTGGTTACATTATTGCAGCCGGGGAGATTGCATTTTTGACCAAACTGTTCCACATCATATAAATAAGTAAACTTCATGATTATATTTAAAATAAAGTGATGTTCCAAGTACTGAAAAAAAAGAAGACACGTATATGTATTATACACAGAGTATGCAATGGACTCTGATGTATTATGAAACACACTCATGTCCCAAAGCAAATGTCACTCTAGATTATCATCACCTTGGTCCAAAAAGAGCCCAAGCTATTACATTATCTTATTTTAACATTTAATTAACTTTGTCTTTAAGCCTTCCTGGAATTTGGAGAGGCTTTGGGGGGGATCATTTGAACTAATGGTTTTGTTCTTGATGGTTTTGTCCTCTGGCAGGTAGAGATCCCTTTTTATTGTGGCCTATGGTACCCCGTAGGGCATGGTGGGTGTCGCTTGCCAAGCCATTTTCAATGGGTTTGTTCCTTTTTCCCTTTTTCGGCTGAGCTGTTTCTTCTTTATGCTGAGATCTGCTGTTGGCAGCTACTCAGAATCAGAGCGAGAGAGGTCCCGCTGTCTTTGTCAGCGTGTAGGACACTTTCCACTTCGTTAGAAAGAGGAACTTTCAGGTCAATAAGTAAAACCTCTTTCTGAGACTCTGCGAGACACACCTTGAAAGATGGTGTACCGATTCTGGCCTCGGAGTTTTCATTAGCAGGAAACAACCGAACGTGCGGCCTACAGATATTAAGAATTGAGAAGTCGTCGATGGCTAATGAGATAGAGTGACACGAACAGAGTAATGATGTGCTTGAACTTCTTAAGTGGATCGTTTATTCATTCATTTACCCAGAAGCCGGTAGAGGTGATCTTTGTGCATTAGAGCATGAATAATTGAGCACACGTGGATTTCGGCCAAGAGCCCATAACTCAAAAGGCACTGAGGAAATAGTGACCAAGGTTGGGCTCATCAAGTCTTTGGATACTCTAAACAGGATTCAGAAATATTTCTCAGTGGAATCCAGCGACTCCGAAACACCAAGAGAATGGAATGTTAAAAGAATAAATCTAAAAGATTGTTTGCGCATTCATTCGTTTCTCGATTGTATTTTCCTCAAGTAGGCGCATTTTGAGGGCATCTTAAATTTATATTCAGAGACCTGGCTAGCAACCGAAATAGTCCTTGAGGTATATACATTTAGAATAATGTCAACCTGAATCAGAAGTGTGAAACAGCTGCTAATAATGGTCATCTCACAAGAAGCGGCGTCTAGTTGGACAGCGTGATGGTTGGCCCGCATCGGACGAGCTGGTTGTGTGTGGGGACCCCACCGTTTAAGGAGGAATGGCGACCAGTGTAAGGCCCTCCGGAGGGTTGCCTGCATGATGACGAGAACTAAAAATCAAATCGTGTTCTAATAATTGAAAGAATCGGGGGAGCGAGGATTTGGGAGCAGACGATGTTGATCCTCAAATGTGAAGGCCGTCACGTGAGGGAGTTTCATCTCTGTGCCTTAGATAAAGAAGGAACTCTTCCAAGAGGCGAGGCCACAGGAAATAGGATTTCAGCTTCCACGTCAGAAATTACAAGTGGGGTCGCATCACGTGTGCATAGAACTCACGCCTCTGCATTCAGAGCCGAGGACCCGGTCTCTTTACGATGTGACTCTGCTATCACTTTTAATCTTCACGACAATCAAAAGGATGAGCGGAGGCTTAATATTCAGTGATAACATGTTCAAACAGAAGCCATCGACTATGGCTGTTCCTACGTCGAGTGACTCTCCATATAAGGTCACTTCTCAGGTTCCTTCTAATAGTATATTTTATAAGTCTGAGTAATAAAGATCTAGAAGGAAACATTCAAAAGTCATTTTAGAAGAGCGGGTATCAATTTGATGCCTCTGTGTGCTCCCGTGACCCACCCTCTCTAGCAACCCCAGTTTTGTGAAGAAGAAGAATAAATGGTTTAAGAGGAATCGTCGCAGTCACTGTTGCATTAGTTAAAAGCTCGATCTTTGCAAAGGTAATTACGTAATAGGTAGTTTCTCTCCATGTTGAGCCCCAGATCGATTGTTGATCTTAACAACAGGTTATTCTGTCACCTGAGTGTTGAACGTTCTCCACTTACCTGTGACTGCTTTGATAAATTCTGGAAATCTTTGAAAATGTTTGGTGACCGATCTCTAAGGAATTCAGTTGTTTTTCTTATATTCAAGTGATCACTGTTATAAACAATGATGCAAATACAGGGCTTTAAAGTTTTCTAGTACCAGTAATTTTCTGGTAGTAATAGTTGTTAATTAATAAAAATAGCTAACATTTACTAAGGCTTCCCATGGACCAGGCACTGTTCTGAATGCCTCACACATATAAATGAATTTAATCGTCACACATCCTACCCAAGGCAAATACCATAAAACCTATTTCATAGATAAGGAAGTCGAGGAACAAATGAGTGAATTAACTTGAGCAACATCACAAAGTTATAAAGTCGTAGAGGCAGATTTGAACTCAGGCAGTCTGTACTCTTCTGTCAATATTTGGTGGCGAGGTTAGTTGAGACTTCAATGCTGAAGAATTATTGCTTTAAATATGTGTATCGGTTATCTTGCTACAGTAGTGCTGCGTAACAAGCAGCTACAAAGCCTAGGGGCTTAAAAAGATGAGGATTTCCCTCAGGGAGTGCCATTTAGCTGGCTTGGTTGTCCGGATCTAGGCCAGACAGGACAGGATCAGCTAGTTCTGCTCATCTGTCTGCAGCCGTCCTGGAGGTGGGGGAGTTGGGAGATGGAGCTGGACTCATTGACATACATGAGAGTAAGCTGGCTCTTGAGAGGGGGGTAACCGGGACACACGTGTCTGTTGTCGCACACGTGGCAGTGATGAGAGAGAGAGGAAGGGAGGCGGGGGGAGGAGTACAAGGCCTCTCGAGACCTCACTTTCACCACATTCTGTTGCTCAGAGCAAAGGCGCGAGGCCATCCGAGATTCGAGAGGTGGGGGGTTTGATTCCACCTCTGGGATGAGCTAAAACGTCACGTGACAGTGGGCTTTTTATAAGCCATTTGTAATACTTAAAAATACCTCCACGTTTTAAATACGCGTGTATTTCAACGTTTCGGACTATTCTCCCCCCAATGCAGGCTGCTGCCGAATCTGCAGAAGCCCAGACCATCCGTTCTGTTCAGCAGACCCTGGCGTCCACCAATCTGACATCCTCCCTCCTCCTCAACCCTCCTCTTTCTCAGCATGGAACAGTATCAGCCTCACCTCAGACTCTGCAACAGTCGCTCCCTAGGTCCATCGCTCCCAAGCCTTTAACCATGAGACTGCCCATGAACCAGATTGTCACATCGGTCACCATCGCGGCCAACATGCCATCGAACATTGGGGCTCCGCTGATCAGCTCTATGGGCACCACCATGGCGGGCTCCGCATCCTCCGCCCAGGTGAGTCCTTCCATGCAAACCCAGCAGCATCAGATGCAGTTGCAGCAGCAGCAGCAGCAGCAGCAACAGCAGATGCAGCAGATGCAGCAGCACCAAATGCATCAGCAGATCCAGCAGCAGATGCAGCAGCAGCATTTTCAACACCACATGCAGCAGCACCTGCAACAGCAGCAGCAGCAGCTGCAGCAGCAAATCAGCCAGCAGCAGCTGCAGCAGCAGCTGCAGCAGCAGCTCCAGCTGCAGCAGCTGCAACACATGCAGCACCCGTCTCAGCCTTCTCCTCGGCAGCACTCCCCCGTCACCTCTCAGATGACGTCCCCCATCCCGGCCATCGGGAGCCCCCAGCCGTCCGTTCAGCAGCCTCAGACACAGACTCAAGTATTATCACAGGTCAGTATTTTCTGAAGACGCACGTGGCGGACGGACTGGCGTGCGCGAAGGCGAGCGGAGGGTCAACCATCTGTGGCCGAGACTTGTGAGTCGGTGTGGGTTATGCAGGAATGTGTAACAGATCACGTGGTCCTCTCGAGTGTCTATTAGATAGGCAATAAGAACTGCAGTGTAGCTAGCATCATCTTTTAGCTGACTCTAAACCACTTTGTTTTTAAACAAGGAAAGCTGTGCTCTTTTATGTGATGCCTTTTTTATTTATTCAGGCTAGACCTACAATATGTGAATCAGACCGTTTTGTGAATCCTGGGACATGCCGATGACTGTAAACTGGTCTCTCTGAGTCATGAGAAACGGCCTTATTTCTCCAGAAGTGAAGAGACCTCACTTCGAGGCTGTTTGAACTTCCGAAACCCTAGACATAAAAAGCACAGTTCTAACTACCTGAAATTTGAAGACCCAGTTTCATACAATCATTTGTATGACATGAATAGTTGATGGCATTTTTTTTGTCATGAAAAAAATAATGTAAATCACAGACTTTTGCCAAAGGTCTTATTTTTGTTCCGAAACCTCTCCAGAAAAAAAAAAAAAAAAAAAAAAAAAGCAAGTGATTAGATCCAATTATTGATTCATTTCCACTTTGTACCCATGACTTCTCCAAATCAAACCGCCCTACATGTTGTAACAATATCTGTGAGCACTGTTAGCCCATCATACTCATTCCAATTAGGAGAAAAGAATGTGAATATTATATTCTGTGTTTTGAGTGACACGTTTCGAAAAATAAAAACACTGTATTTTTAAAAGGGAAATGAACTTAAATGAAAACAGTTATTACAAAAGTTAAGATTTAAAAGAAAACCAGAGTTTTTATTATGATGTAATACTGGTGGAATATTTAAGAGGTGCACCACATCCGAATAATCAATGTAAATATTTTCTTTCAAAGTTGTAAGTTTTCATAACACGTGTTGTAAAGTTTTCATAAACGAGGCTTTAACGTAAACACTGGTGACATGAACCATTCATTGCTACGTTGCTTATTGTGTTTTTATGCTGTTTTATACTTTTTTATGAGTTACGATAGCAGCAATTAAGTTGTTTGTATTTTGCTTAACTAAAACAAAAATGCTTTTATCTTGCTATAGAATAAACACCTTTCAGTAAAAACTGTGGACTGTATTTTGATGCTACAACCAGGAAACTGTTCACTTTTCAAATAAAATGATATGTCACATTTCACTTTTGGTTCCTTGAATACGTATCAGCTGGGGAGATAGGCCACGTAACCAACTTTTATTTGAGCCCAACATCGTCTTCCGCTTTCCACTGGAAACATGATACTCGCAGCTAAGAATTTAGGTGGCATCGCCCCAAGCCAGGGCCCTGAAAAAAGGCCTGACAAAGCATTAAAAATATATTCGTAATTATCTTTTCGTTAAGATGCCAAGAGGCAAGGTGAGTATAGGGGAGGTTGTCGTCTGTAATGGGGCGAGAAGTAGCTGGCATGGTGTGGTTATTTGCTCTTAAAACTGATGATGAATACTAATTCTTAAGCCAAAGTAATTATTTCGGTGCCCATTTCTTACCCCCTCTTCTTGGTCTTCGGTGGCTCCTGTTGGAGAACCCTGTGACCACTGTCCCCAGTTGTCTTGCATGATTAATTACAGCATCTGTCGTGTCAGAAGCTATAATGAAGAGGTCTTGATAAAAATTGCAAATTACCACTGGCAACAGTCTTAAACTGCTTATGATAAAATGAAAATTAAAAACAGCAAGTGTCAACCCTGACCAGAATCCTAATCTGGGGAAAAAAAAAAAATGAGGGGGTGATAAGTACTGTCCCTGGTTACCGTGTGCGAGACATTCAAAAAAACGAGGCAATATGGATTCCTCAAAGTTGTTGTATTTCAAAGAATATTTACTGTATGTTGTGGGCTATAAATAATGAATTCAGCTTTCAATATTTCATAATCCTCTCGTACTCTGTATTATGTACAAATATTGAACAGCAAGAGATTCTAATTATAAATTTATAGATTTCTTGCTGTAGAAAAATTTATGTCTAAATTGAAGCTTTTCATAAGATGCATTAGTTGACAGGTATCAGTGTTCAAACAGTCTTTGATGTCTAATCACATCTACAAGGGGGCGATTGTATTCCACAAAGAAATAATCTGCTTGCATCAGACCCATCAAGAAGCAGAGCTGATGGTAAAAGATTTTCTGTGAATTGAAACTAACGTTACATAACAATAAGAACCATTTTATATTCTGTTGTGAAACCTTTAGACAAATGTCTTCAAAATTAATTGCTAAACTACATGTGACAGTAATTGTGTATTAGTTCTGTAATTGTCATTTTGAAAACCCATGAAGTATCGCTTGGAAAAAAAATGTCACTAGTGATAAGACTTAATTGCAAGTGAAGTCTGTTTTCAACTGTTCGCAGTTAGAAGCAGGTGTTGGAACATCTCATACATGATTTTTAAAATCTTGGGTTTTATCATGTTTGATTAAACGCTGCTAAACCACCGATGGTCAATTTCAAGAAAAAAAAAAAAAGTTCAGTTACTACGGTTGCAAAAATTAATCATCAGGCACAACTATATATTTAAAACATCAAAAGCCTTGAATCGTGAAAAGAATTCCCCCAACCTTGGGACCAGATGATCTTTCTCGGGCTTCGCCAAAGAATATTGTAAATCCACTTGTATTTCGGCTCATACGCGTGGCTCTGGTTCCTGTTTCGAAGACATGGTAAATGCTTGGTGTACTTTTTTGGTTACAGGTCAGAAATAAATCAAGGTAATGAAAAATATGCGTGAAAATGGGACATGTGATTAGTGGGCCACCTAAACGCCTTCTCTCCTAAGTGGCCTGCGGTCATTAACAAGGCTTTCCCGCGCCTCCACCTGCATCAGGCTTACCTTTGCTTCCCGCTCCCCCTGCTGTGTGCACATTACTTTATTACTCTGGCTAAACGCGTTCTCTTTTTCTGCATTAACCTGTACTGCCTTGTGATGAAAGAGCATAAGGAGTTTTCGTTTTTTTTAGCCGACAATGGGGTCATTAGTTCCCTACTCCAGGAACAAAAGCTTAAATGCCTTCGTGGGGCATAATATCAGCGATACATTACCACCTGACAGAGGTTGGAAGGCTTTCTAGACAGATGGATTCATATCTCAAGTTTAAGTAGAAGTCCTCTGCCCTGTGCCTTCGGCGGGCTGCGGGCGTCTGAATGGTCTCTTTCCCAGTTCTCACTTTACGGAGCATTTTTCAACACTGGACTTCGATCTAACCTTTCCTTCCCCCACCCCCACCCCCTTTGTTTGGCTTTTGTTTTGCAACAGCTGTTATTATCGTTTTTGGTCAGCTGTGATTGCTGGAGGCAAAATAGGACCAGATGGTGTTTTGCTATGCATGAATGGTGAGTTAGAGGAGTTGGGATTCAATAGGCCAAATTTGAATGGTGTCTATGCACCACCTGCCTGCCGGGGCTGTGGCACACACAGCACAGCAGCATGATCCGCCTCGGCCTTCTAGAATCGGATGGGAAAGTGGGGAGCTGGGTGGGTTTTCCCCATGTTTATTGATCTTCCATGCACTAACTGAATAATGCAGTGTACAGTCAATTTGAGTTAATTGGATATGACACAGCTTGGGCGTGGAATCTTTCATTCTAGAATTCTGGTTTTGCTTTAAGGATTTCATTTCTGCCCCCAAAGTAGATAACACGCATATTAATAGCAAAAATTTGGGGGCTAACTCGAGGCATGTTTAAAAAGTGTCTAAAATAGTAGACTTAAGAATCCGAGGTTGAGGTTTTGGGAAGGGGAAGACATCTCAGTGAAATTTGTATCAGTTAATAAAATAAGGTGAAGAAAAACTAATTCTGATATGTGTAGCAAGCCCTCAGATTTGTAGGTTATCCATCAAATATTGCACAGCGAGGAGAAATGTGCCTTGCTGGGCACACCACACAGATACAGAATTCTCTTAGAAACTATTCTCAACCGTATACATTTTTCTCTTCATCCAGATGAGAATTCTCTTAGAAACTATTCTCAACCGTATACATTTTTCTCTTCATCCCCTCAAATACAGTTAGCTTTGCCGGCTGTCTGAAGTAACCTTAAGGATAAACACGTTCCCTGAATTTTAAAGTTGGCCAAAGGGCTTAAACCACACTGGCGGTGATCCTACAGGTATGAGGCTGTGTGTGCCAGTGTGTTACCAAGGAAAAGCTGAACCGTCTAGGAAACGGGGAGCTAGATACGCAGACAGCTCCATTTGCCTACGGCCCTAATTACTTAAATTTACTTCTGCTACATGCAAAACACTGTGATAGGTCCCACAGGAGATGCAAAAATAAACAAGGCCTTCTGTTTACTTTGTATATATTCTAACTTTTCCATGGTGGAAGTTCAAACAATAATAAGCCATCCTTAACTTAAGGAGCCCTAATTTTTGTTGTTGTTGTTGTTATTGCACTGGGAAGTGGTACCCACCAAACAGAATAATCAGTGTGCCAGCAAAAAGACAGAACAAATGTAGGTGGTGGTTGTGTGTGTGTAGTTTTTTTGTTTGTTTGTTTTGCTTTTTTTTTAACCTGAGAAAATTAAAATGTATTTGGAAAGGGAAGAGATTGCAGTTGGATAGGGGGAAACCGCATGGTGTTCCTGGCATTTAAGATGCGCCTTGAAGGCTGAGTGGGATTTCAGCGGGCCAAGATGGAAGCCATATCCTGGTAGGAGGAGGAAATACCTTCAGACAGGGCAGAGCGGGAGGAAAAACCATTCATGTAGAAAGCACAGGCACCATCAAAACAGCAGTAGAGAACATAGCAAATGGAGCACAGTGCCGGGGAGAGGTGAGCAAGAGTATGCTAGGAAGGGAGTCTGGGCTCCTACCTACCTGGCCAGGGACTTCTGTTTAACAAAAACACCACTGAAGGTGTCTGAGTCAGGAAGCGGGGTTGACGGTTGATTGACTGACTGCAGGAAGGATTCTACCTTAACTTACTTTTGAGAAGGCAGGATCCAGTGGGCACTTTAAAAGCTGAAAGAAAAATGGGACGAGATTCCTGTTCGAAAATGTGCCTCTGTTTTAATTATTCACATGCATCAATAAAGCTGCCGCTTCATGCTCTCTCTCGTCACTGCCCATCTTCCCGGTGCAAGCCCATGCCATCGACAAAGCCAGATTCCGGTGAGGTTGGTGCGGACTGTAGCACAAGCGTTATCCTTCGGTTAGCATCGAAAGGAAGATCATTTTCTGTGTTTCTGCTGTGAAAAGAAAGCTATTTTCACCACTGGTAAAAAGTACCTCTTGGTGCTTGAACTCAAATGTGATGAATGATGAAAAGAAGCCCTTGCTTTGTTGCTGAGTGAAACCTCAGGCAGCACTGGGAGGCATGTTGGTTATGGTCTCAATTTAATTTCAAAGAAGAACCTTCACAGATAGAAAACGTGGATGGGGATGCACACTTCTTAGCAAAGGAATAATGCTCTTTTGTAAAACACCTCATTATCCCTAACATTTGTATAGTGCTCTGTACTTTTCAAAGCAGGTTTCTCGTGGATTATTACCTCATCCGGGTCCTTCTCTAGACAGGGCAGGCGTCAACCTTGTGTAACAAGTTAAGAAACTGAGGCACAGAGTTGTGGCTTGTTCCACTATCTCTTCGCTTACAAGAGGCCAGTCAGAAATGGAATCGAAATTGTCTCACTCTAGGTCTGTTATTTCCATTTACCTTCTAAAATTTGCGGCATATATATTTGACATTTATATCCGTCATATTTGTATATAGGATATATAAGGACATACGCGTGTGACTAGGTAGGTGATAGATATAGATGACAGGAACCCATCGTAATACCAAAGAGAGTAATTAATCCATGTTTTCCTCATGGCTAGTCAGGCGGTAAACCAGAGTGAATGTCACCAAGCCCATGTTCTCAATGGGGCATAATGCCACATGGCACTTTTTTTTCGTTGTGAATACTTTCCAGTCTGATTGTTTTCTCTAACAAGGTCTCTCTAATTATTTTGTATTCAGGCAAACAGCTTTGACTTGTCGCGTGTGACTCTTAGGGCTGGAGGTGTCGTCAGAATGCCAAAGCATAATATTGCTCTCCATGTTTAAAAAGGAAAAAGCAGGTTTTAAGGAAGATTCAGATGGGTGAACATCAGGTAGGTGTGCCTTGTTTGCATTATTTAAGGAACACAGGGAATCAATATTGAACATGGCAAGACCATGACAGTAGAGGGGATGCATCTCCCTACGGATTACGCAGCAGCGACTCTGATACTGCTCCGTGGGGTGTGTCCTCACACCGTCCTCCTCTCATCAAAGGAGATTGAGAGGTGAGAACTTCTCATCCTTCATCCCCTGTCCATGAGACTTCATTATTGTCTTAACTTGAACAGATCTCTGAAGCTCCCTTGCAAGCAACCACTTGCTGAGATTGACTGTAGACAAATGACAATTCTAACACAGTCATCTGGAACACCAGGCATGAGCATCATGGAGAATGACTATTTGGGGGCTTTTGATGGACTTATCCAGGATCAACAGAGTCGTGGATACTTTGAGATCCAGGTTTGTTTTCAGACTTCTGGCCTTCTCTGTCTTTCTGGCCAGCTGGCCTCGCATCCAAGGATACGTTGCTCCTGAGATTCTTTCGGTAACGTTTCTTGTTGTATGTCATCCCTGTGACATACAGAGGGAGCCTTAATTTTCGGTTTGTCACAATAAGCAAAAATGATGCCATGTTTTAAACCTGCCTTAACTGGTAATTTACAAAGTCGATATAAGATCTTCGTCCAGATGATTCAGGCTTGCTGTTCCATCCTCACCTTTTCTGCCCATTTTAATCTTCTCCTCTGTAATTGGTGTTGGGTACGTGGAGAACCCAACGTCATAATATCTGAGGAAATTACCTACTTACAGTATGACGTCTTGGATACTTTTTGGATGCCAAATCAAGACATTCATCTGGACGTTTGGACATCTAGTTACCTAGAAGGACCGGCCCCATTTTCTTTATAATAACATTTTTACAAATTACATTCGAATGCTGGCATACCTAGCATGCAGCTTTTTAATGATCAGAATATTTCGGCCAACAAACATGAATACAGCTATAGTTCTTTGCAAAGCAGAACCCATTTCCATGGGGATAAATGCACCATCCTTTCGTGTGCAGAAAATGAAGTCATGGTTGCTCATGCTATTTGCAGGTAGAAATTTCTTACTTCTCTCTCGCCCCACCCCCCACCCCCCAAAAAAGTGTGTCTTCTCACTGCTTAAATCCTAAAATCTCATTAGCAAGATGATTGAGACTATGATCAGGGAAAGTTTTCAAGATTTAAATATGTTGAAAAAGCGACAACGATATTTATTTGTTTTTAGATCACCAAGAGCCCAGAAATCAAAACAGTCAAAGCAGAACGACTTTTTAGAATGGATGCAGATGAACCTTTCTTGGGTTGGGGCTTAATTCCTGGGAAGAAATTTCTGTTTATTTGTAGATTATTCCGGAAATTTGTTTATTGCCGAAGAACAATTTATTTGCCTGTTGGAGACAAAATATGTACCGTGTTCGTATTTTGAACAAAATACGAAGGTCGGAGTCATGAATAGGTTGGGTAATTGTCAGTAGAGGTTTAAATTCTTGAACCCAAAACTGTGCAGAGATCAGTGTCACATTTTTTAAAGTTATCCTCTTTAATTGTGAAAACCTTTTACATAATGAGGGGCCTCTTCAGGAGAAAAGCTTCATTTCGAGATTTTGGGAGGAAAAAAACGTGGCATCCGAGCTCCTCGATAGCTCTTCACCAAAGGAAATTCAGAAAGTCCCATTCTTGGCCTAGTTCAAGTGCTGAAATCATCATTGCGCATGTAGGAAATGAACAGAACTCTGCAGAGCAATTAAACATACTCAATGCTAAACAGAAACTCTGCAGAAGCTGTCAGTGGTCTGTGCACATGGGCCATGATCGCTGCAATGAACCTGGGCAGACAGGTAACTGGGCCTTAAGTCAAAGAAACAACACAGTGGGATGTGGTTCGTGGGGACCTAGGCAACAGCCATGAAACTGCTCGGCCCCAGAACTAATAAGCCACATTTTGTAAGCCTGTGTTCTGAGAACAACTAAAGACTTTTATGTTTGATACAGATGGTGTTTATATAGAGTATATGAGCTCAGCGTGAGAAGTAGTCATAAAACAGACTGGGGTTTGGTATAATTATTCACAATTACTATTGTATAATTGGATGCCATAACTATTATATAAAAAATATTTTAAGAAATAGACTCTGCTCATACTTCTACAATAGTTCTTAACAATAAGACATATGCTGTAAACATCGTGACATATTTTATGGTGTTTACAAACTTACTCAAGGTTTGGCAGAGTTGCAAACAGAAACGTCCAGGTTCTGCTGCTGACATCCTCAGGAGACCCCGTTGCCTTTCCACCCAACAGCTCACTTCGTCGTCGCCCACGTGGCTTCAGGAGCCAACTGCATTAGGCTACTACTCGAAGGGACGGGTGGATGTGGCTAACAGCATTTTAGCAGTTAAAGAAAGAGAAAAAGATGGGTTTAATCCATGGAAAGTACTCTTTTTTTTTTTTTTTTCCCAGCTTTCTCCAAGCCAGCAAAAGGAGACTTCTGTTGGGCAAAATTGCAGCCATTGATACTTCAGCACGATGCTTATTTTAATACCTCTGGGTGGGATCAGAGAATCTACAGACATCCAATCACTCTATGCGAAAACTCTCACGTCTTCTAATAGGGAGGAAAGATGAGCCTATATGTCTCTACTACCTGCAAGCTACGAAACAGCCCAGAAGAAAATGCACGAGAGTTTTAAGGGAAACTTCCTTTCCCTTGAATTGCGTTTACGAAGCAGGGCTGTATTTGTGGGCGGGGCTCCTCTTCTTACAGAGTGTGGGAGGTAAATGTTAGGACAAAGTGAAAACTCTGCATGGTGAAAGATGTCCTAATTACGGCTCCCCTAACCCCCAACTCCAATTCATGAGTGGCATCCACGGCTGAACTTCTGCCCCTGACTCTGGAAGACAATTGCTCTGCTTCGATGACCACGGTCTCTGTCACAGTAGTCGGGCGGTTTCCAATATGCCTATGTCATCATCGAGAAGTGAGAAGCATCTTTGCGGTCTGGACACCTCTCTAATTTCCTTGATTCCTAATGCAGAGGGACGGGTGCCCGGCTGGAGGCCATTACTCGTGCAAGCGTACCCCCTGTTGCCAAAGCGATGATGCCTTCGAATATTCATCTGCCAGGTCACAACATCATGACCTGTGTGCCTCGGCGGCCAGGAAGAGTGAGACTTAGCTCCCTCGGTGGGTCGGAGGCCAATACTTAATGTTCTCAGCCCGGTTTGAAACGACCTGTTTCAGGTATGGTGTCCAAAGGGACTGTCTCCAATTGCCCTCCTCGGCCCTGGAGGAGGCAGGCAGTGAAGTACGCCTTTAGTGCCCTACTGTGTTCCACCTGAGTGTGCAGCTCCAGCCTCTCGGAGATTGTCCACTGTCCTGCCCTTTCCTACACCTGGAAGACGGCCAATGCTCCTGTCTCACTGCGAACGGCAACACGTACCACGAACTCCAGGATCAGGTTCTCCCGCAAAAGAGAACATAAATGCTTGGCGAGCAAGGATGCTTGGGGGTTTGCCTACTTGGACCTGGATTGTCACACTCATTTTTTTCCTCTCTGTAGAACATAGAAATACATGTGTATGTATTTGGGTACTGCTAAGCTTGACCAATATAGCGCAACTGTTTCTTTACGACTATATGGTAACGTTTTTTATCCACCTGGCTTAATTCTATGGTACGAGCAGCCCGAGGAACTGTTAATATAATAGAATGGTTGTCCTTTCTGCTGTGGAGAGCTTAGGCTTTTATTTCTAACACCCTAGCTCCCATTTAATAGCTCACCGTGGATGCATTACTTCATTCTCACCTTTTCAGGTTTATAGATTTTATGGTTTTTGTCTGAGCTTTATGAAATAGAGTATCTATTTATGTGACTTCTTATGCTCTATCCTCTCATCTCATTGGCTCTCATGTAGGTATAATAATGATAATATTGAATCATTCGCTTATGCATTTATTCAGCGAATATTTATATGGTGCTTTCTTTCGTGGAGTTATATTCTGATGGGAGGATATTGTTTTAGTAATTCAGTAAGTGTCTGGGCACCTACTGAAGTGAAATGGATAAAAAGAAGTAGGACGGGGGATGGACGGAGGGGTGAGGACTACAAGTTGGAAGAGAGTGGTCGAGGAAAGTCTCACTGAGAAATTGACAGTGGGCGAGGGAAGGGACTCTGTGTCCCTGTGGGAGAAGAGCATCGGGCAGGGGGACAGCGAGCGCAAAGGCTCAAGGCGGTCACTGCAAGGCAGCCAGTGTGACTGGAGGGGCACGAGCGTGGGAGAAAGCAGGTGAGGTCCATCCGAGTGGGAAACGGGAGGCAGGCTGTGTAGGGTGGCAGTTGTCAGTCGTCACAGCGGATCACCATAGCTGTTCATCTCTTTCATTAGGCGTGAAGATCGTATTGTGTATTATGCTGGGAAAACAGAGTCCTTAACTTTTTGAGCGACATACTGACATATTTATGGGTAGAATGAGATGATGTCTGGGATTTGCTCCATGATAATGCACGATGGGGATAGAGGATGGGGCTATGGAGGCAGCGACTTGGCCATGGGTGTGAGAGATCTGGGGGCTGGGTTACTGGTACACGAAGGTCAATGTGCTATCTCGTGCGCAAAGTTTACCATAATAATAATAACATAAAAAAGAATCACTTGGGGAACCTTCAAAAATAAATAACAGTTCCAGTGCTTGCTGCAGTTGGTTTTGGATGCAGCGTAGACATTGTTTAATTAATTTCCTGTCCATGAGAGAACCAGTGGTATAAGATCTTCTAGGCCATTATTAGGATTTGGGTTATTACTTTGAGTGAGAAAGGGAGTGAGAATTTTGAGCAGCAGAATGACACAATCTGACTTCTATTGAAACTAATCATTCTGGCTGCTGGGTTGAGAATAAACTATAGGACAGCAAGGGCAGAAGCAAGGCAGTCCAGGCAATTATAGACAAAGGTAATGATAACACAGTTTGGTGACGGCTGTGACAGACTGTCAGGCACATAGACAGGTAGGCTGAACATACATATTCTCACTCTGCCAACCACCCCTGGGCACAGAGGGGCATTCCACAATCTGCCACGGTGATGTCCTGTAAAGGGGTAATGGCATTTCGAGTCTTGGTTGGAATACAGAGTGAGAGAGAGTGAGATGACCCAGCAAAATTCCCACAGCAGGGGAAAGCCACTGTCCTTTAAGACTTGGCTTCCTTTACCTGGAGCAGTTACACCGAGGTTATGTCCAATCTTTGCTCTGATTTCTGATTTTTAATGAGCAGGGCAAGGCTAGGGAGGTTAAAAAGGAGAAACGTGTCCGGGGTCCAACGTGCAGCGATGCTGCCTCTCATAAACCATCTTTCAATCACTTGTGAATGTACACAAGGCTTTGGAAGGCCAGCCGAACCAGTCCGACCCTGCTTTCAATGACAGTTCTGGCGTGTTTCTCCATAAGATGGGATCTTACACGTAGAAGCGGAGCGACCCGCACCCTCTGGCCTGTATCTTTCAAATATTATACTCAGATACTTTCTTCAGGAAACCTTGTTTAACCCACAGCTATACACTGAGTGTGCCTCTGTAAGTCCCTGTGTTGGACTTAGTGGGAACAAATTGCCTAGGAAGCAAACTTTGAAGTTAGCATTGCCTTACATTTGGACTACCCTCCTCCTGAACCGACCCTCGCACTTCAGTTAATATAAAGAGAAGCATTTCGTGGTTATCTAATTTGTTATGTAGGTCACTACTGATTTTCAAGCTCTTGAAATACAGGGTCAGTGGCTTGTAGTGGAACATTCGAAGGCCCTCCAAGGAAAGTGCGAGGTCCACAGCAGACGCTTAAAGATGTCAGTTGACTGAGTTCTAGATAATGTTCATGCGACATCAATAAGGCATTTAGTTTCGTGCATTTTTTTTTAACAGTTATTGCAGGGGGATGACAATGACTACAGCTGACCTGGCTTCTGGAGCATCGGGCTAGCCCCCCAAAATCAACTCACCAAAGAGCATAGAAAGGATAGCTGAATTGGTCAGATTTCCCAGTGGATCTCAAAGACGACCAAGATTCTCAGTGCTGTCTTCAGCTTCAACCCTTTGGTCCGAGGCCCATCTGGCTAAGGAGAAAGACATGTCAAACTTGACACTGACCCAGGTTAGCTCACCTCCAAGATAACCCTACCTCTGCCTTCCACATCGATCTATCTTTTTGTGTCACCTCTACCCTTTTGTATATCATTCAACAGACAAAATTTGATCTATCCTTATTGCTCGAAGAAGAAGTGATTCTGTACCTTGTGCCTATACGTACATCGTCCCTTCTTTTAGCGATTAGGCAGCTTTTGGTGAAAGGACAGTTCCTTTTACTTCTTTGGAAGCCCACGGCAGGTGCTCAGAAGAGGGTTTTTAAAGAACCAGAATGAACAAAGTGCATTATTCTGTTCATTTCTGTTTTAATTAGAACTCTCGATTGCAAGAGATAAAAAACCCAAACCAAATCGGCTCAGGGAAAATGAGGGAATTTATTTGCTCATGTAACTGAAAAGTTCAGGGACAAGTCTGGCTTCAGGCACCGCTGGTGCCAAGAGCACAAACAAGTCATCGGGGCTCATTTTCCTCTATCTTTGCTGTGCTGTGTACTGAATTAAGTGCATCCGCTGGTTGCACTCATTGACTCTTGGAATGACTGGCTCGCAATGTCCTTACTGCTGGCATTCCCATCAAAAAAGAGAATGTACTTCTCTCTCACCATCCCAGTGAATTCTGCTTGTGTTAAGTTGGTTCTGACTGAGTCTTGTGCCCAAGCATGAGCCAATCACTGTGGACTAGTGTAACATCCTGTTCTGATTGGCTAGGCGTACGTCACCCGCTCAAGCCTGGAGAGAATGGATTCAGCTCCACCACAGGTACTAGGAGGACCGAGGACAAGGAGAGAAGGATGGTTCCCTTATGGAAAACCTGAGTCCCGCTGTCAGAATAAGAGTGAGTGGACGCTGGGCGGCATTAACACTGTGTGGAAACTACTTTCTGCAAGGGAAATTCTCAGAGTTGGCCAATATAAAGCACCTCGCGGGAAGGAATCTGGGAAAAGTGTAAACTTGCCTTTGGTGTGTGCCAATGTAGTTAGTTTCGTAGCTTCTCTTGTCCTGGCCCTGCCTTTTAAGTGAAGACACTGCCTGGAGTCAACCTGAACATGCATCCCTCACAGTGAGGCTGTAGAACCTGTCTGTGGTCCACATCCCTTCTCCTTGGCTTTATGTATAAAATCTATAAAGGAGAGAAATTCTTCTCCATAAAACCCACCGAAATGCCCAGACCTCGCTTGCCTCCTCTCATGAGGTTCCCTGTGTGGCTGTTGAATAAATGACTGAATGTGGGACAACACTTAATCTCCCTAACAATAGCCCTCCAAACACCCTGCACTGTCAGATGCTTTTCTGGCATTTGAAAGTATGCCTGCAGCAAAACCATCTATTGAATGTTCACGGTGACTAAGACCTTGGACAAAGAAGACTGTCTGTAAAGCTGCCACCATTTGGCAAAATCGGTCACTATGGGGCCTCCTTGGGGAAGAGCAGAAGACATGGAAAGTAACCCTCCAAAGCCAGCCAGGAGTGAGGTGCGGGGGCTTTCCCAAACTTGAACACTGACTTGATTTATATGGAGCACGAAAGGGATGGACTCCAATTTGGGGACATTTCAGGGCATGAGCCTGAGAGTCAAAAAGAAGGGTCGGCCCTCTGTAGCATAAGTCCCAGATGTTGAATTTGCCACTGTCATGCTCTGTGTCTTGACTTCCTTTGATTTGTTTTGTGCAAATTCTGATCTCGGCTGGATTTGCCAGGAGGACACTTCCTCCAACTTTCCAGCACAGCTATGTTTCCTCATTTAAAAAAAAAATTGTTGATTTTTTCTATTTCAGAATTCTACTTCAGAATTCTACAGGAATCAGAAAGACCCGAGAGTGAACTGTACACAGCTCATTTTTTCGGTAATAGGCATGACCTAGAAGTGGTTTTCCTGATCGTAATTTCTCCTTCTCTGGCACCGCCTCCTGACACGTTGGACGGGGTTCTCTGATACAACCCTTCTGGCTATAGCTGATGGACCAGGAGGGACATCTGTCCCTGGGTGAGCCAATCAGATGATCTCTTCCTAGAATTTGCCAATCAGAGCCGAGCCCGAGGGCCAACAGAGTGTAATTAGTGTTAGCCCCTCGCAATGTCTCTTAGCCTTTTCTGTTAAGTACGCAGAGTCCAGGCTACTCCCTGACAAGTTCGGATTCCAAGGTTCAGATTGGACCCAGCTATCAGAGTTTTAACGAGTGCTCTTAGGCGATTCCCATCATCAGGTTGATTTGAAAAACACTTGTTAAAGTAGGTGTAGGCATTTCCACTGTGGGAGTCTCCATAGTAGGCTTGGGTCTTCCTTCCCACGTTCATGCCACAAATAAGCCTAATATGTTCTCTACTGTCTTTAAATTGACCAGAGTTAGCTTTTATTGCTTACAACGAAAGACTACTAATTTGGAAATATACCACGTCTTGAGAGACTATCCAAAGGGTCTTACATGTTGAGATCAGCAGAGGGAAGGAGCTACCGATGAATATGGAAGGAGATGAGCTAATGGAAGAAGCCCATTAGCCGGTTGAAGAAGATTCCATACTATGACATAGTCTACATTCATTTGCCCTGGAAAGGAGACAAACATAATAAACGAGGGACTCTGACCCTTTAAGCAAATGAACAAACCATAGCTTTTGCTTTTGCAGTCCTCTATGACCTATTGTTATATGTCCAATGCCTTATTTTGCTTTCTATTGTTTTATTTTCAGAAAGTAGCTGCTGCCCCAGGCTTTCTTGGTCAGTATCTCTTTGGGGTGAGAATAAGTGTTCATCTTTGGATGTAACATCAATATATGAGATAAACGTGCAGCTAAATTGGAAAAGCATCATGATCCCCTGTTTGACAGCTGGGTCAGGAAAGGCCAGCAGGTCACGTGCTTTCTCCTTGAGCACACGGTCAGTGAGTTGTTCTGTTTTCATTCAACGTCTCTTAATTCCCAGGCGTTGGTAGGTAGCTCCTACCTACTTAAATGAGGTGAGTCTCCTAAGAGCCCATGGAGGTTCTAGCCAAGGGGTCAAACTCCAGTGGTCATGTTACTTGGCTAGTGTTTTACATAACCGGAAATATCCAGCTAAACATCAGTCATCAGCGTGAGAAGATTTGCAACTCATTGCTCTCCAAATTCATAGTGATGCAACAAGCAGAGGTTTACAAAACAGACATCCTCTGTAAGAAGGAATCTCTTTATGAGCAGGAAGTATGCATGCATATTTTAGGGTCACAGGGTAAGGGCTATCTGCAAAAAGCCATCTGTTTTTGACTCGAGTTCTATAGTGCTAGTAATACTTTCTCTCTTTGTTTCTGAGAGCCAAACTTGACAAACAGCCCTCATCACCCCCTCCCCAGTATATGGTATGTGGATGGGATTCTAAGTGACTCTAGATTTCCCTAAAACACCAGCTTGGACTTGCTTGACAGTGTGACTCTAGGCAACCCAAGATAACGTGATATAGAGTAACAGTGTCCACTATAATATATCAAAACTTTCTTCTGATTCCTCAAACCTGAACTGCGTTTTTGTCCCCTCTCACACTGACAGCCTGCTATCAATTCCAGCCAGGAGAACACAGCCTGGATATTTGGCAGGTAATTAGTTGGCTATATATCAGCAAGACTCGGTCATTTTATTAAGCACGTTCACATCTTGTTAGCACTTCCTCGCTGGGGTCCATCAGCATCGTGGCAGCTTTAGTTTGTCGATGTGATATTAAGTCTCCTGCATACTGAGGAATGGAGAGAGAACATTCAGATGGGGCAATGTTGGGTCCTTATTTTTGCATGGCGCCTCAGTGTCTAATATTAGCTGGATGAACCCGCTGTGAGAAAGCAGGGCCACCTTGTCCTGCTTTCATCCCTAGACTCCTCCCCATAAAGTTGCCATCAATTAAAGTTGCTCACAGCATCCCAGAGTGGCATTAACCCCATGAATTCTGAAAAGCTTCCAACATTGAAGTCTCTTCTACCATTGCGAAATTGCCTTGAAATCTATGTGTATGGATCTCTCCCCAGTTTTGTTTCTAGTCTGAGAAGGCTGATGTGTATCTTAGAGTTAGTCAAGGCTTTTCTATTCATCATGTGTTAAATAACGATTCCAGTTATCGACAAACAAGAGTAGCCTGAGAGTGAGGGTCATTGGCCTCAGTATCAAGTTTCGCATCATTCCATCTCTTACTCTCTTCCATATTCATGGTGAAGTAGAATCTGCAGGTGTTTTTTCTTTGTTTGTTTGTTTGTTTTTGCTTGCCTAGTAGCCAATCCTCTCCTTTTGGTAACTGCGTCCTGGTTTTCCTTTGTTTATGTGGTATGGGTGTTGCTGACATCATCTTTAGTCCAGGGATGGGCATGTTAAGCAGGCCTGACCAATCAGCATCACACCTTCCTGGCTCCAGACATAGATTTAGAGATGGGCAGGTGACTCGGTCACAGTCTAGATCTCTAGGGAAGAGGGAAGCTCTCTCTTTGTTACTAAGATGCTCAGGTTCAGCCGCTGACTCTAGGGGAGACACCCCATGGCTAAAAATGGCGTCCAACCAGAGAAAGTGAAGCCAATAGATTTGAGAATAAACCTGAGTCTGGAGACATGATTTAGGCTTCGGGATCCAGTTGTGCCAAGCAGCATAAATTGGTCTGCTCACATATTCATGCCAATAAATTCCCTTTTCTACTTAAGGCATTAAATTGGTTTTTTGCCGCTCGTAGCACATGAGTCCAGACTAACATACCCATACCTCTTTTCATTCTATGCCTGCTTTTCTTTCCCCTCTCTCTTTATTAAATACATCTCTGTCAAAATCTGCTCATCCTCTAAGGTTGAATTCATCGGTCCCTGCTTTCAAAAACGTTTTCTCGCTTCTTCCCCTAGTCAAAATGAATTGCTCATGCCTCTTTTTTTCCACAGCACCCTAAAATTTTCTAGGACATTTTTCACATCCACATTTCCATTTGTCGTAAGCTTCCTCCTGGTACTGCATCTTGAACACTGTAGATGTTCAACAATGTATTGAAATTAGAGTCTTTGGAGGCTATGAGCACTTTCACCTTCTTAAGAGACATTAATTAGATTTGTGACGAGTCCCCAAAGCAGAGGTTCCCACACTGATCCGTGGACACTGGTGTACTGTAAAGTACTTGAATAACAGGTACTCGGCTATTAAAAAGTCTCGTGGTCAAATAACCCTAGGAAAGGCTTAAACAAAATTGAATTGGTGCTTCTTAGAGCAATTTTTACTGCAGCGACCAGTGTGACACTCTAGGCAGGATGTGGGGGATGTGGATATAAAATGATATGGTTATCAGTCAGGGCCCGGTCAGGAGACAGAAGCCATACAGTCATTTGAACTGGGAAGGTTTAACGTAAAACAACTATTAACTAGTTTCAGAGGACTGGATACCAAGGGGTAACGAGAGCTCTAAAGAGTCCTGAAGGACATTCAAAGCATGTAGTCTTTCAGTGAACAGGAGATGGGGAATCTCCTTCTAGAAGTTCTCTGTTTACCTACGTAGTTGGCGTTTTAAGAAAATCTTTTAATTGAAGTATAACGTACATATTGAAAAGTTGCACAAACCATGCTTATTCCGCTCAATGACTTTTTAGAAAAGTTGAACATGCCCGTTTAACTAAAATCCTGATGAAGAAATGGAATATTCCCATACACCCAGAAATCTACCTATCCCCCCTATCAGTCCTCTGGTCTCCACTGTTAATAACCACTAGCCTTGTGTCTTTCCACTTTGGTTTTAAAACATAACTAAGGAATAAATTGGGAAGCTACAAGCCTGAGATCACATCTCATTTGCAGAGGGTGCGGCTGAGCCCGCCGGATGGTGGAGGAGTTCACTGAGATGCCACAGGCCGAGGCGGAGAGCAGGAAACCACCTGCTGTGATGCCAACAAACCTTCCTGGAAACTGCCCAGTGGGTACCCTTGAACTTGCTCAGATCTCACGTCCAAGGGAAAGAACCCTTTATAGTCTTACTTTGAAAACTAACATGCTTTAATCTTTCAGAGGCACTAGCACTGACAGCCACCAGCGAAGGTTTTTAGTTGCCTCAGGGCAGAGAACATGTTCCGTTTTTTTTTCTCTGTGTCCCACAGTGCCTCGAAGGGTGCCAAGTGTATCATTTTTCCTTTTCTAACTTTAAACTGAGTAAGTTATACTTCTTTAAGACACTTATATGTCCTACTTTGCATGAATGTTAGAGGTTCAACAAAGATTCCAGCTTAAAAGCTATTTATTCTGCTAAGACTTCCAAGACTTACCCAGCTGGACATTTTATTTTTTATCCGTGATTCATTTTTAAGATTTTTATTTAAACTTTATTGCTATTCATATACATCCCTTAGCCTCCTGTTACAAGGCCCTCATGGACGTGTCTCGCTGACTTGACATCTTGGTAGTCTTGATGGGATCTGAATGATCGCAGCTGCAACGGAGAGAAAATTTACTCATACTGGATTAAAAAAACACGAAGACGTTGATTTCTATCACGTAATAAGAGGTGCGGAGGTCAGTGCTTCGGCCGTTAGCATAGCTGTTTAGCGATGCACGTAGACTCTTAGCTCTTCCTCTTCATCCATTCCACCGTCTACAGTTCCTTGGTTTTCACACTCATACTTGTCACCTCTGATTCACAAGATGAATATTGTACCCCCAGTAGCACATCTTCATGCCAGGCTATCCAAAGAAGGATAGGAGGGAAAAATTAATGTTTCCCATCAGATCGGGATCCCATGATTGTCCCCAACTACCAGGGAACCTGGGAAAATAGGCATCAGGCATTTGTAGCATCTGTCAAGAGATGGATAAGGGAGATCGCAGCACCTGATGGAAGGCGACCTGTAGTGGAAGCGAGGATAGCTGGTCCTTAAGCCTTTATCGAGTGAATGAATGAATGATAGTTTTGGATGCGCTCTTCGTACATCTCTTAATTTACAGGATCCCTACTCTAAGTAAGAGATTGTGCTGGATGAGCAAGATACGGCTCCCGCTCTCTAACTGCTTGTTATTTTGCTTGTTTTCTTACTTTCCTGTCACTGAAAGGTCATCGAGTAATATTTAACCAGTATGAGTAATAGTCAGAGGCAACGGTGGGGAAGTTGATCGAGTTTAAAATTTTTAATGTCCTCCTACACTTACGTGTTATACCAATCTCTTCTTTTGTATGCATGTGGGATTCTTTATTTGCTCACTGTTTGAAACATCTCACGAGTCTCTAACTCAGTTATTACCCTGTTATTATTTGCAGTATTATTTTACACAACTATTCATTGAATTCTTTTCCTATGCTAGCATTTTACTATGGGCTTAATATGCATCATGACACTTAATCTTTACTTTAACCTCATTAAAGAGTTAGGATTAATAATAAATCATTTTCCCCAAGGTCATCACAATGCAGATCTTGTGTTTGAACCAAGATCTGTCAGACATCAAAGATCATTTTCCTAACCAGAAGCTTACACTGCCTCCCACGAGAGATCCTCTTATGTACCTTTTTCTCTGTCAAAACTTATTTGCCCTGTGTTCCAAACTGTTCTCTGGTATCAGTGGTGCTGGACTGCCACTTCTGATTATGTCAGAGTAATTGCTACCCAACTTCCCCTTCACCATGGTTTCAACATTACACTGGACAACAGATAGTACAGCACCATGATCACTGAAAGATGGGAGATGGGACCAACCATCACCCAAACTTGCTGCCCAAGTCCTTTTAGAGTTTGCAGCAAAGTGTGGGGAAACCCAATGAAAGCAAAGCTCACTGAGTTGAGGAGAAAGAGATTGGAGATTGGGGGGCCCTAGGCAGGTGGAATCTCTCAGGCAGGGTAAGGCGAGGAGAGACTATGCTTAGAAAGAGCTCCCCAAATGTGCGTAGATGTTCCCTCAACTCTTTGGCTAAACACTAAGCTGTGTGTGCATAGGGTGAAACGTATTAGACTGGGCACAGAAAAACTACCTGAGACCTTGACTTTTTACTTCTCAGCTGTGGTTCTTTCTTCCCAGTCCTTGGTTGATAAGTAAGCTCATAGAGGACAGATGCTCTGTGTGATTTATTTTTGTAGCTTTTTGTTCCTAGCACTTTTGACCATCGTATGTGCTTTAAAAATGTTAATATAATTGATATTGGAAGATTGATAAATTTTACCAGGTAAGGATTTTGGGTATTGTATTTTGTCTTAATTTGTTTGTATTTCTCGAAACTTTAATCATTCTTTATGAAGATGATGATGATGATGGTGATGGTGATGATGATGATGATACTTGGGATATTTAGCACATATATCTTCCCCCTCCCTCCAGAGAAATGATAATAATGGAGGCCCACCAGCACTGTGGAAAGCTTTGGCGGAGAAGTCACTTTGGTTTTATTAGGACACATAGATGATGCCTCCACTGGAACGTAAGCTTCATAAAGAGAGGGACTTTTTGCTTTTTATTAACTACCATGTCCCTAGTAACTACAACCATAGTGGCCACTCACTAAATTGTTGAGTGAATGAACGAGGGAATAGCTGTTTGATAACACCTGCTCACTCAGGTCATG
>NW_024349224.1:4954686-4960135 GCF_902729225.1 Pteropus medius | reverse complement strand
TATGCCTGTATCTCTCCACTAAAACATCGAGCTTCCAAAGCACTAAAATTATATCCATCTCAGTTTCTACTAAAGCACCCGGAATGTAATCAGCCTGGGAAATATTTGTTGAGTAGATACATTTTTATTAGTCATTATTCTCTTCTCTTCCTGACTATTTAAACAAACATGACAAAATCAGTCTCGGTTTTGCATCAAGATTTTAGTTGTAATATGGAGGGTTTGTCAATGCCCAAATGATTAAACTGAAAATTAAAGAGATAGAGACGCTAAGGAAGAGGAAGAAAAAACTCCCCTAGTTTTTTTCCCCCAAAGTAGCATGGCCGATTTTCAATGTTTACTTCTGGGTCCCTTTTCAGCATTTGGTTTCTTCCTCCATCATCAATCACTGTCAATTTGAAAAAGTACAATACTTAGGGTCATTTATCTAGACCTATTGGAGTCTAAAATTATGCGGCTTCAGTCAAATATATGTGAATAAAGACTGTCATTTCTGATTAATGACATGTGACTCGAATGCCTCACATAATCATTTGTGCCATCCAAGCTTTACAGAAAGGTTATTATGGGAGGTCTTCCTCTAATGTTTCTACTTTTCCCTCTAAGAATTCTACGGGATCCAATTTCTCCATAGGAAAAAAAAAAATAAAAAGGGAATGTTTAATGATTTCAGTTGTAATTGTTACTCGGGTTCTTGGTTTGCTGGACCAAGACAGTGTTTTTCAAGTTGAAAATATCTTCCACTGGATGGTTAGGCAAGCTTATGATGTTGCTGTTTTGCAATTTTTGTTGCCAACATAGCCTTCTCTATTATTGAAAAAATAATCCATGTAAGACACTAATCTTACTCAGTTGATGGGGAAAGAAAAAGGAAAGTGAGGAACATGCCAATTCTTTGTCAATTACACTTTCCATGAGTCATCAACTCTCTTCCTGAAGCATAAAATTCCACTTCAGCATGGTCCCAGGAACACAGAAAAGAAAGATTTAGAGAGCAAACTTTGAAGGAGAAAAAGCCAGGACTGAAATAATGAAGGAAGAGAAAATGTTCTTATGACACTGTGACACTGTGTCTACTTCTCCTCAATAGCTTCACCCAGTCTCAGACCATTTGCACAAAATCTTCTTGGGGATTCTTTTCTATCACTAGCAAAATGAGACGAGACCATTAGCAACCATCGGTCATGTGCTTCTAAGATTTAACGGAGGTGAGTGGCTAGGAGAATATGTTGAGGGACAGGAATGCTCCTTCCGTGCCCTTGATCTTTCTTTCAAGGTGGAGAGAACCCCTCAGAGCTCTTCTCCTCTTCATTCCTTCCTTGGGGAGGAAGAGTGACATAATGATTGTGAATATGAGGGAAATAACTAGGTAGGGTGAGTTGTAAGCTGATTTTATTCCTCTCAGGAGTGAGCTGTCCACAGGGGCATGATTTCTCTGCTTCTCCTTTTATTCTAGGAGAAGCGTCTCGCGTCCAGTGCCGCCAGGACTAACTACGTAGTTGACTCTCCCTGATGTGGGCTTCAGTGCGAATGAACTCACGGGCCCACCATCCGTGGCGGCTCATCTCTCCTCTTGGTCTCTATTAACTTAATGAGTGATGTTCTGGCCTTCATCTTTTTTCTTTGTTTCTTCAACTTAGGCAGAGGATAGATGTGGTTGGGGGTGAGGGTGAGGGCTCTATTTTTGAGAACTTCCCCCGGAGACAAAAATAAATGTGTCCTCTGGGGTCACAGCAGGAAAATGACAGAAATTCACACATCATCCTTAAAAAGTCTAGTAGCATCTTGGTTCCTTCCGGAGAACTCTATAAGCATCTTTACTTCTTCTTTTTTTGTGTGTGTATGAGAAATGTCATGCAATGAATTAAGGAGTCCCTACTATGTGCTACGCTCTGTTTCAGATCTTGATACGAATATAAAAGATTCGCGAAACAATGTAATGTTGTACTTAGGGTAAAACTCACTTTAAAAAGCCATAAAGTGTATGGAATTGTTTATGGGTTGGGTGGTAAGTATGCGGAAGAGAGAGAGAAAAGTGAAGACTAGGGTGGAGGAGATGGCATTGCGTTTGAACTGAGCCTTTCAGGATGAACACAATAAGACCGATGAAAATGGCGTGATCTTAGCCATGGTTCTCTTGGTTGCAAGTGATGGAATCAAACTGGCTTAAGTTTGAATAAAAGCCAACGCCTTGGTCCCCACCTGGAAAGCCTGCAGGTAGCCCTCTGTTTAGGCGTAGCTGAATCCACAGTGCTCCACAGTGCTCAGTGGTATTATCCCAGTTTGGTTTCTTCTCCCTTGACTCCTGATTTATATCTCCTTTACCTTATGCTGACCTTATTCTGGGGCAGACTGTCTCTTTGGTAGCAAGATGTCTGCCAGGATTTTCAGATTTAAACCTCATCAATTACCCCACCAAAAAGCAAATTCTCGTCCAAACAGTTCTAACAGTCCTAGAGTTCAGCCTAATGGTCTCTGACCGGGTCATGTGTCCATCCCTGAAGTAGTCTTTGTGGCTGCCTGGTCCTTCCTTATTCTCTGTTGAGCGGAGATTAGGATCATGTGGATTAAAAATAGGAGAGGGATATTTCTCCATGGAAATTTGGGGTGTAGATGTTCTATAGAAATGAAGAAAGTAGATGTTCTATAGACAAATGCAAGACATGCTGTAGGAGGTAAATTAACAAATGCATGGGGGACATTTTGTTTAACTGAAAGGCATTCCATAACTATCAATATGGAGTTGGTTATGGAGTAAGAGTTCAATAAAACAATAAATAAATAACTGGAAGAACATCACTGGGGAAAAGTGTGTTCGTGGAAGGAGATCTAATAGAGACTGATTAGAATGTAAAATACTCTTGGAAATGGTGAGTAAATAAAGCTAGCGAAACAGGGTGGACCAAAGCAGAGAGGGACCGGAAGTTATCTAAAAGCTAGTCCGATTTTATGTACTATGTGAAAGCAATTAGTCACTGAGAGATGTTAATAACTTCTTTAAACATTGCACCACACTATTTGCTATGTCAGTATGCTAAAAAAGACTTCCTTATCTGTTTTCCTCTTTTGGAGAGAGAGGCAGTTGACTCATCGACATGCTTTACTCCCAAGAAACTTGGTGTAAGCCAACCGGGCAGCTCTTTCCCTTGACCGGTGACGAGGTCCAAGTGAGCACTAGGTGCAACTTCACCTCATGAGAGGCAAGAGGTCTGTTGGAGGAATTTCTGCAGAAAGTTTTCTCTTTCCTAAGAAAAGCCTAAAAGAAGAGACGAGTGTCTTCTTCTCTGAGAAGCTGGCCTTGATACCTAGAGCTGCTGATACCCTTTGACTACAAGTCTGAGGATGGAGCCCACCCCAAGAAGGTGTAAGAAAGTGTAAGAAAGTGGGTCTTTCATGTCATTGTTGAGTTGGTCAAATTCTTGCAGTCTACTCTGCTCTGGGTTTTCCATTGTGTGGCATGATAACTGTCTTTATTCTTTTAGGCAATTTGAGTTAGATTTTCTGTTATTCGCAGCCAAAAGCAACCTAAGTGAGACACTTTTTTATACCAAAAATCTGGCCATAGAAACAAACCCTTATTAAAAAGTCATTTATTCTTTTATTGTCCACATAATACATTTTTATTAAAATATAAAAGAAAAAGTTACACAACCATGTACAGAATTGTATATATATTGGTACCACAATGTGATGGAGAAAAAGACTAGAAGGATATTGACCAAAATCTTAGTAGTTCCTTTTAAAGATAAGTATAGATGATGTGATATCTTTCTTCTTTCCTTTTATTTTCCAAATGTTATATTGGAAAACTTCTTGCATTTATAAAAATTAGAAAATATACATTATGTTTTCAAGACCAACCCAAATTAAATTAATCTGAATTTTGAGTAATAAATTATTTTTTTCTATTCTTTTTCTAATTTTATTTTTAAAAACTTTTTATTTTTCAATTTTAGTTGATGTACAATATTACATTAGTTTCAGATGTACAATATAGTGATTAGACATTTATATAACTTACAAAGGGATCACCCAGATAAATCTAGTACCCATCAGACACCATACACAGTTATTACACTATTATTGACTATTTTCCCTATGCTAAACTTGACATCCTCATGGCTATTTTGTAATTACCACTTTGTTCCTCTTAATCCCTTCCCCCTCTTCAGCCATTGCCCAATCCCCCTTCCATCTGGACACCATCAAAATATTCTCTGTATCTCAGAGTTTGTTTCTGTTTTGTTGGTTCCTTTATTTTGTTTTTTAGAGTCCACATATAAGTGAAATCATATGGTATTTATCTTTCTCTGACTTACTTCATTCAGCATAATTATAAGCCCATCTGTATTATCGCAGATGGCAATATTTCATTCTCTTTTATGGCTGAGTAATGTTCCATTGTATATATGTACCACTTCTTCTTTTCATTCATCCACTGATGGACGTTAGTTTGCTTCCATATCCTGGCTATTTTAAATAATGATGCAATGAACATGTGGATGCATACATCTTTTTGAATTAATGTTTTGAGTTTCTTTGGATAAATACCCAGAAGTGGGATTATTGGGTCCCTCTTTGTCTCTTGTTATAGCCTTTGTTTTAAAGTCTGTTTTGTCTGGTATACGTATTGCTACCCCAACTTTTTGTTTGTTTATTTCCATTTTCATGAAATATCTTTTTCCATCCCTTTACCTTCAGTCTGTGTGTATATCTTTCAATCCGAAATGAGTCTCTTGTAGGCAGAATATGTAAGGGTCTTATTTATTATCCATTCAGCCACCTATGTCTTTTGATTGGAACATTTAATTTATCTACATTTAAAGTTATTGTTGATAGATAATGAAATGGGAGATTGATCAAGTGTTAGATGCTGGTACTAAATTGAATGTTCTCAAGTGGTGAGACAGGCTGAGAAGGATGAACTTTCTTGCTAAGAGATCCAGTCTTATTTAAAATTGCATCCTGGTGCCATTTAAAATCACATTCCCCAGACCACTCAAAGTGACTTACCTACCACTTAATATCTGTGTGTCACGGGTGGCATCTGTTGCTCTCTACATAGTAGGAAACAATGAACTATGTCAGTGGCTGTGCATTTAAAACACCCAGAGGGTTAAAACGCACACACGCACACATACACACACACACAGTTCTCAAACATGAATGTGCATCACAATCATCAAGGGGCCTTATTGAAATACAGAGTTTCTGACACAGCACATTTCGACACGGAGCCCCACAACATGTGCTTCTAACACGATCCGGGTAACATTAACGCCGCTGCTTACTTGGCGACTCACTGTGCTCTGTGATAGAGAAGCCAATGAATTACTAAGTACGAGACGATTTTGCCTCCTCAGTTCTGTGGACGCCCGTACATGTGGGTCTGTACAGTACGCAGAAGACCAGAGCATGAAATCCAGATGAATTAAGATGCACATATTTC
>NW_024349224.1:4952167-4953903 GCF_902729225.1 Pteropus medius | reverse complement strand
AAAAAAAAAAGACTAAAGTGTCTGAAGCATGGAATTGGATAAAAAGATTCCAATTATTTTATTTATCCCGTGGCTAATTCCCATTCGGTGCCTCTTCCCATAGTCTTTGGTGTTGCATTTTTAAAAATTTCCTGGCCATGAAAAAGAGGTCCCTTTTTGGTTCAAATGACCATGGAGAAAAGCTCGCTAAGGGTAGGACAGAGGCACCGAGAGGTACTAGACATATTTCTCTTCCTAAGGAGCCAGAGCAAACCTGCAACCAGCCAGGCTGCTCATCTCCCCTGTTCTTTTAAGGTGAGGCGTGGTGTGCTCGGTGGAAAACCTCACGTGATGGACAGCCAGACTACTGCTGGCTGTAGCCTGAATTCATACTCTCCTGTTTCCTTATTTGCTCCAAGGTCCCCATTTAATTCTGCGTTATGCCAGCCTCTCAGAGAATGTTTTCCCTAAACACTACATAGGTAAAGCAGCTGTATACTTAGAGCTTATTAACTAAATTCGATTTATAGGATTTAGCTTTTGCCATGGCTACAAACTCTTGCTAGGCATGAAGAGGGGAAGCAAAGGTAGAAAACAGATTTATAGCCTCCTGAGGCTTATAATTAAGGAATAAAGACACGACAAGCCCATGTACTTCCAAATTTGAGAGCCTCATTAACTGATTCCTAAAAAAAAAAAAAANGCGTAGGGCCACGTTTCATTTATTTTTGTCTCAAGTTTTTTAATCTGTTATCCATCTACTGAGCTATCTAAACTTTTATAAAATTTACAAAAGCATATATAATTTTTTTTGCAAGTTTTCCTGTGTCCACAACGCGGACCAAGCTTTTTGAGAATGCGTCATCTTTCTTATCCATCTGTGTGTTTTGATAAAGTATTTAGGACAGCGTCTCTTTTTTCTTTTTTTTTTCTATAGAAGCAATAAATCCGCTGTGGATTATAATGAAATATAATGATCTCAAGAGTCCAGGTCAGAAGTAGAACAAACCCCAAGTGTGAATAACGAGCAAATGCTTCTTTCATTTATTCCTTCCTTTAAATATTGGACAGCCGATGAATGAGGCCGGGGGTATGCGAACGCTATTCTAGTTGTAAACTGAATCAAGGAACAACACACTACGCCAGAACGAATGTAGTTTTCAACCCCAAACACTAGACTCCAAACTCGCATGCCTGGCAACAAGTTACAAGTTCTGGAAACCCTTAGTCGTTGAGGATGCCAGAGTCCCTGTCCGTAAACCAGGCCTGACAATAATACTTATTCTTGTTTTACACATGGCTTTGGTGGGGATCAAATAAAATAATATGTGAAAAACACAGAGAGACATTCTGGTCCTGTATAAATAAATAAAAATGGTTGTTTACGATCATAAAATGGAGAGAATGGAGCGCACATTGAAACCAGCGTCAACCGGTTTGATCAAGTGCAGACAGTTTGGCAGTTTCAATAAATCTCAAGGCTTTGTAACGTTTCTACTGTTTACTTGAAAAATCATAACATTTTCCAAAAAAACAAATACAGGCCTCTTTAATTTGGGCTGCCCTGTCGAATGGGGAGAGCAGATGGTTACCAAATGGGCTGGGGGAGTCTTAAGAGGCAGCGGGATTAATCGTGCTTTTCATCAGGCTGGGCAATCTTGGCTGGAGCAAAACAGGATTGTCCCAGACTCGCCCTGTACCTGTGTGTGCCTGTCGAATGCCACAGGCACGAGGAGATCTCGCCTCTGCCCTTGGAT
>NW_024349224.1:4951504-4952095 GCF_902729225.1 Pteropus medius | reverse complement strand
TTTTTTTTTTTTTTTTTTTTTTTTTTTTTTTGCCTCTATGCCATTCCTTCCAGTAAGGCCAACCTTTTTTTCCCCTCCTTGATAAATCATCCTCTCTCAGCCCAGGGAAAGTTCTTCCGACTCAAGCCAGGAGATCCAAGGCCAAAGAGATTCCATTCTTGAACTTGCATTTGAACTATCAGAAGAGAGAAGCCCTCCTTCTCTCGATGCTAGAAAGATGCACGATTGGAACTCCTGTCACTAGTCACATGGGAGAGTGTGCCTGCGAACGAAGCAGGCGCCAAGCAAAGCAAAGCTGGGAAGTAGGGACACCTAGAGCTGGGCATCCTGATGTGGACCCATCAGCAAGTCCTTCCTTGGAGTTCAGGGTGATTGTAGAACCAATACGCGTTTCTCAGAGACAAGAGGGAGAAAAGCAAAATAAAGGGGCCTGTTATCAATAACGAGGGCTTGTTATTGGAGAGCGCTTTATCCTTTTTTAAGCCAAACCTCTGAGAAGACACCCTGCACCCCTCATCCCTTTCCCCACACGCATTGTCTATCTTTCCTAATTGGAACCATATATATATGTAATATATATACACACACACA